>NW_015555735.1:442142-471402 GCF_001515605.1 Sinocyclocheilus anshuiensis | reverse complement strand
CTGGTTGAAAACAACTCGTTCGAGGGTTTTCGCTATGAATGGAAGGAGAGAGACAGGTCTGTAGCTGTCTGTAAGAGAGGTGTTTAATGTAGGTTTTTTGAGCAGTGGGGTTACCTAAGCCTGCTTGAATGCAGTGGGGAAAGTGCCTGTGAGGAGAGATGTGTTGATGATGTGTGTGAGTGGTGGTAAGAGTGTAGGAGAGATTGCTTGGAGAAAGTGTGAGGGGATTGGGTCTAGAGGGCATGTTGTAGGATGGCTGGAGAGGAGAAGTTTTGATACTGTTTTTGATTTGATCCTGTGTGTGTGGGGCTGAGAATTGACTACTGTTTGTTCTAGTTTTGTCTGTGAATAATGTGGCGAAATCATCAGCTGGTATAGAAGTGGTGGGAGGTGGTGGAGGGCGACAGAGGAGAGAATTAAATGTTTTGAAGAGATTACGTGTGTCTGGAGCATTGATAATCTTGTTGTGAAAATATGAAGATTTGGCAGTATGGACTTCAGCAGAGAAAGGTTTCGTCTAAAAGTAACCGGTATAGGGGTTGGTGGCACACAGGTTGCAAAATGTAGTTTAAATGTACTGAAGAAATAGTCAGAGATATTTAGGGGTTCTACCAAAATGTTGTCTGCAGTACAAATTGCATGTGTAAATTAAGTCAAGTTGGTTGCCTGATTTGTGCGTGCTTGTAGTGAAGCAAGGAGTGAATGGAAGTCTGTAGCATAAGGCTTGTCCAGATGAATGTTGAAGTCGCAAAGACTAAAAGTGGACTGCCATCCTCCAGGAATGAGGACAGCAGCCCATCCAGCTCCTCTAGGAAGGTGCCTAGAATTTGCTCAGGAGGGCGGTAAATTACCACAACCTGGAGTTTTATAGGAGCTGTTATAGTAATCGCATGAGATTCAAATTAGTTATAATTGCATAAGGGAGAGTGGGTTGAGTATTTCCAATTGTTTGAAATGAGCAGACCAGTGCCCCCACCCCGCCCAACCTGAGAGAAAGAGAAATGTAAGATGTTAAAGATTTATCCTAAATATGCTTTGTTTGTACATAAAACACTCTTTGACATCTCTATGCCAAACTGGAAAATTAATGACGAGATATAATTTCCTCGAGCTCCCGCAGAGGTCACTCTGTCAGTCTATCCGCAGCTCTGCGGCTTTTATTTTGAAGTGCGGCGCAGTAATCGGCCATCTTGTGCGTTTCCACGGCTGCTGCTGGCGCAGGCTGTGAGATCTGAAGCAGCGTGCTGTGCTCCATCATCCCACAAGCGAAGCGAGGGAAAAAGTTACGAGCTCCTCTTGAACCCCACCGCTGACAAGCATGTCAGGAGACGATGACCAGCAAGAGCACACCATCGCTGATGACTTGGTGGTTACCAAGTACAAGATGGGGGCCGACATAGCAAACCGTAAGATTGATTCTGGAGCTTTATGCGTGATCAAGGGTTGATTTTGACCGAGCGGTGATACAGCTCAGCGCTCGGCCATGTGTCTGCGAGCTGTAGTGAGATAGACATAGATGCCATTCATTTCTAGTTTTTTTGACTTGACTTAACTTGAAATCGTACGGACAAGCATCAGCAGCCGACGTTTTGTAATCTTAAGAGCGTTGTTTATGTTTATACATATTCGGCTAGCAGGTTAGCCAGTTAGCTGTAGTTGTAACGTACCGACTTAAAGTGATTGTTCACCCCAGAAGTTAAATTCTCTCATTATTTACTCACCGTAATGTTACTCTAAACCTGCATGACTATGAACCACAATAGGACATGTTTGACACAACGTTAAGTGACTGACAGTCTCTGAGTCACCATTCACTTTCATTGCTTGTTCCTTACAATGAGAGTGAGTGGCGACTGACCCTGTCATTCTGCCCGACGTCTCCTGTTGTGTTTAAGTCTACATTTTCATTTTAGTGATTTTGTTATGCAAGTTTTGCCATTTTTAGTAGTTTTTGTTTGTTTTAAGTCTATATATATATATATATATATATATATATATATATATTAGTAGGTATTACGTTTCAGTAATGTAAAAAAGTGTCCAGTAGATTTATTGGCAGGTGCTGAGAAAGTTTTAGCTACTGTCAGCTACTGAAATCTTCCATTTCTTTCTTTTTACTAGAAGTGCTTACTGATTTAATGTGTATTGATCTTCTTGAGACCGGGTCCTGTCACATAGTGCTTTAGGGAGAGCTTCAAAATCCTTTAGGTATGAAATTTGGTTGTCTAATGTGAAATCTTTCTTTTTCAGAGGCTTTGAAGGTGGTCATCGAAGCAGCCAAGCCTGGTGTGTCTGTCCTCAGCCTATGCGAGAAAGGAGATGCTTTCATCACTGCCGAAACAGGCAAGGTCTTCAAGAAGGAGAAAGAGATTAAGAAAGGTAAGAATGCTTCTGAAAAGAGCTAAATAATATTCATTACAATCTTGAATCAGTGATTTCAAAAGTGACCTTAACCAGTGATTTTAAATGTGGTGTTTTTTTATTTTTTCTTGATTTTTTAAAATGTATTTATTTAAAAAAAATTATGTTTAAAAAATACAAGTCTATAATATTCATTAAAATCATAAATCAAAATTGATTAAAAAAAAAATGTTTTAATTATTCTATTTTTACATTGTATTTTATATTTAAAAAAAGAAATTATTTATTATACATAAAGTATTTTTCAAAGGTTAGGAAACATTACATTTCTAAATGTTTTAATCAAATTTCTTATGTTCACCAAGGCTGCATCTATGTGCTCAAAAATACAGTAAAAACAGTAATATTGTGAAATAGTATTACAGTTAAAAATAACTTTTTTTTTTTTGTAGTATATTTAAAAATGTCACTTATTCCTGTGATGGCAAAACTGAATTTTCAGCATCCATTTCTTATAAATAGTTATTTCAAATTGTAATAATATTTCACAGTATTACTGTTTTTACTGTATTTTTGATCAAATAAATGCAGCGTTGCTGAGCATAAGAGACTTCATTAAGCATTTAAAAATCATTGTTTCCAAACTTTTGACAAAGTACTCTATATGAAATAGTAGATGAATGTTTTATACTTGTGTGACAGGGATTGCCTTTCCCACCTGTGTGTGTGTGAACAACTGTGTGTGCCACTTCTCACCGCTGAAGAGCGATCCAGACTACATGCTCAAAGACGGTGACTTGGTTAAAATGTGAGTATTATTTCTGTTCGATATATAAATGTATGTATTTTTTCTGTTTATTAGCACATTTCTTCATTATTACATTCTGTTTTTTCACAGTGACCTTGGAGTGCATGTGGATGGCTTCATCTCCAACATTGCTCATAGCTTTGTGGTTGGCGCAACCAAGGTATGTCTTTTGTTGTGAATGCTACAAAACTCATTTTTCATTCTGTTAGAAGTGCACTTAACTTTGCTCTTCTTCTAGGATGCTCCTGTGACAGGACGGAAAGCGGATGTGATCAAAGCTGCCCACTTGTGTGCAGAAGCTGCTCTCCGGCTGGTTAAACCTGGGAATCAGGTTAGTTAGAATCAATACGGTCCTGTAATTAACTGCTAAAAACATCCTCATTAATAAAATTATATAATGATTTAATCTTTTTTTTTTTTAAGTCACAATCAGTTCTCTATTATAAAATGGATAATTCCCTTTGTGGAGGCCAACTTAAAGGGGTCATATGATGCTGCTAAAAAGAACATTATTTTGTGTATTTGGTGTAATGAAATGTGTTTATGCGGTTTAAAGTAAAAAAAACACATTATTTTCCACATACTGTACATTATTGTTTCTCCTCTATGCCCCGCCTTTTTGAAACGCGTCGATTTTTACAAAGCTCATCGGTCTGAAAAAGCGAGGTGTGCTGTGATTGGCCAGCTATCCAATGCGTTGTGATTGGCCGAATACCTCAAGCGTGAGACGGAAATGTTACGCCCCTACCATACTGTTGATGCCGTGTGGAGACGTGTGGCCAGAGCGACGAGACAAAAACATTAAAACCCATTACAAACCACAGATACAAAAAGCAAAAAGACATCTTACCTTTAGAAAAGCTGCAGGCGACGAGTGGAAGTGTTAAACTTTCTCATAAGGAGGTCTTTCCATTCGTTCCGTAATTTCTTTGTAAGGTCCCGTTCAAATGCAAGATGCACAAGCTGAGCCTTGCGAGTGTGGTTCATTGCTCGTCTGTTGTCCGTAAAAACGTTCTTTAGGACTGAAAAGGAGTTCTCACACATAGCGGTTGAGGCCCCGAATGTGACAGCGAGTTTAAGAGCGGACAAAACACTGGGCATAGCTTCAAGTACTTTGTGTTGTTCAGTAAGAAGTCTCCTAATGGTCATCATCTGCTGGCTTTCTTCTGTTTTGATTCTGGAGATAAATTGCTTTGCAACGATGCACTCCGTTTCCACAATGGTAGAATTTGTTAAATTCATGATGGGCTCTATGGACTTTACATCTAAAAAGGTCTCATTTTCTGGGTCAAGTGCATTCACTGAAACGAATTACGTTCACTGAAACGCGCTTCCATTTCACCAAGAATGTGATCCAAAGTACTGAAGTACAGCCTGCGTAGCTCCATTTTATCACTGACGACGTTGACTCCAGTTGTTTCTTCAACTACATACTCGCTCAGGTTCTTATTTACCTGCCGACTCCATTTTGCTGGGACAGGTGTATCGGTCGTGCTCACTGTAATAGTGTCCCAGAGAATGCAGAATTCATCTTCGCTGCGGATATTGCGCACACATTCGGCAGCTGAGGATACAAGTTTCATTCCGATCAAAAGGTCTGTATCCTCTCCTTGGAGCATGTTGTTGGCAGGATTGAGCAACATCAGAACCTACAGGGTATATGGCGTTTTTATTAGAGGTTGCGTTAAAAGGTTTCCGTCATTTCCGTCAATAGTAGGATATCCGCCATTTAAGGATAACTAATAAATGCTGTGATAAACAATCATTTTGAAAAAAATGAAGAAATCATTTTGAAATTATTTTGCTTGTTTTCTTTCTTTAGTCTAACTTGATGTTTTTAATGACGAGTGCATGCGCACACAAATAATTTAGCCCATTTCACACATTTACATTTAATAACAAAATTATATTACATTTAAGTGATTTTTTAACTATGAAATGATTGAAACTTTAAATATATTCAAATTGTTCTGTATTAATTTAAAATGTTTAAGATAAATATTAAATATATCAATATTAAATTCATTTGTAAGTAATTTAAAATATATATTGTTAATTGAGTAAATCTAAAATATATATGTACAGGCTATATATAGGGTAGACTATTTTTATTGCACACACACACACACACACACACACACACAAAATAAATGTCTTAGGCCTACCTTGTGAACCAAATGGCAGATGAAAACGAAGCTTTCATCTGTCACCTCCCTTAACAGTCCAACTGCCTCCATGCGAACTTCAGCTCCATAAGTCCTTACAGAGCTGACATGCTCAAGAACTGATGTAATGTCCTCAAATGAATTGATGATGACGGCAACAGTAGCGAGGTGGCCTGTCCACCTCTGGTCAAGTAAACGTTTTAGTCTGTCACCTTTATATTGCAGGGCAACTGTGGGTTTACGGAAGAAGTTATAAAGCGCGTTGCATATTCTGAAAAAATCTTGAATGGCTTGCTCAGCAGATAACGCATGCACGAGGACTAAGTGCAACTGATGGTTTAGGCAGTGTATGTAAGGTATCTCCCGGCCAACCTTTTCTTGCAGAAGTCGCTGAACTCCACCATATTTGCCCGCCATCACTGCCGCTCCATCGTACACTTGACTCAGAAGCTTAGAAGTATTCAAGCCTGCCTTGGTCAGCTCTGACAGTATTATATTTGTGATGGTTGGTGCATCACCCGAATTTGCGGTGGTCATCACCAGCAGTCGTTCTGTAACGTTCATAGTTGTTTCATCGAAGTAGCGAACTACAACGGAAACGTTTTCCATTCCAGTAGGGTCCCTGGTTCCGTCTACTTTCACTGTAAACCATGAATCGCCGATGTCCTTCACTATTGCGTCGGTAACAAGTCTGCTCATGACAGCAATGAGTTCGTTTTGAATTTCATGGCTTGATCGGAATCGGTATCGGAGGCGAAAAAGGCGGATCGGAGCATCCCTAGGCGTGTTAGAACGAGCCGTTTTAGGTAGGTGTGGCTGACTCTGAACTTTTATAAAGAATATCTCTTTGGATTTGAGACTTTAGTCTTTGCAAATTTAAGATCTTCTTTATGCACCAAGAGCTTGTAACACTCCAAAGAGAAAGGAAAAATTGAAATCGCATCATATGACCCCTTTAAAACCTTGGTCTACATGTAAGGGACAATATCTTCAGAAGGATGCTACTTAATAAATTGGATAATATTTAAAAAATAATGTTATTTTAGTGTTATTATTTATATACTATTGTAGCATTTAAAAATATTAAAAAATAAAAAAATTTAGTTTTAGTAATTTGTTTTTGTCAGTTTTTTATTTCTATTTAACTTGAATAAAATTATTTGTAGTAGTTAACAATGATTTAAATGTGGTTCACAAAGTGTTTCAAATGCATTTAGGAAGTTACAATGGACCAACCAGCTGTTTTTCTGTTTTTCTCAGAACACTCAGGTCACAGGGGCCTGGAACAAGATTGCCCAATCATTCAAATGCATGGCCATCGAGGGTGAGCTGACCGAAACCTGAACTCATCTCTGTTGAAGCATCATAAAATGGTTTTAAAGCTCCTTCTGTCTCTTTACACAGGCATGCTGTCTCATCAGTTAAAGCAGCACGTCATTGATGGAGAGAAGACCATCATTCAGAACCCCACCGACCAGCAAAGGTCAGGATAATGAAGCGCTAGATTGTTTTTGAAAATGATTGAGTGTTCCTCTATGCTTAATGCTCTCTGTCCTTGTCTGCTCTAAGGAAGGACCACGAGAAGGCAGAATTTGAAGTGCATGAGGTGTACGCTGTGGACGTGCTCATTAGCACTGGAGAGGGAAAGGTGAAGACTCATCTCAGCATCAACTGTTCCCTTGATGTGCGACAGCTAGCTGATCACAGCGCTCTCTTTCTCCCTGCAGGCTAGAGACTCCGGGCAGAGGACCACTGTTTACAAACGAGACCCCAGCAAGCAGTATGGACTGAAGATGAAGACCTCCAGGGTGTTCTTTAGTGAGGTCGAGCGGCGATTTGATACCATGCCATTTACTCTGAGGTAATGAGGTTTATTTTTATTATCACTAGTTAAAAGTTAGTTAAACTAGCATTTAAAGAAGGGCAGCCACTTAAAACTAAAATGAAGAAATCCATTATTAAAGGGAAGGTAAGCTTTTAATGAAACTTGGCTGTCTGTGCAGTAGAATTGTTTTTGAAATCCATGCTACGTAACTAGAGAAAAAAGGGACGTACAATCTAGTTTTTGCAAAAGCCCTCAAGCCGTTTTGTTACCCTTTAATTCAATAATTCAAAAGTAAAAATATGAAAAGATAAATCACTTACAAATTTATAAATGTATAATAAATATTTATATTAATTCAAATATTGCTTAAATTGAATAAAACAGTTTAAAATCAATTTAGTGCCAAAGAACTGGTACTTATGATGTTTAAATGGCTGTTAATGTTAATATATTTTAAAGTGCAATTTATTCCTGTGATAAAAGCAGAATTTTCTGCATCATTACTCCAGTCTTCAGTGTCACGGTATCCTTCAGAAATCATTCTGATATGCAGATTTACTGCTCAAGAAACATTCTTATTATTAATGTTGAAAACAGCTGTGCTGCTTAATATTTTGTGCAAACCGTGGCACATTTTTCAGGGATCGTTGAATATAGAAAGATCAAAAGAACAGCATTTATTTGAACATAAATGTCTATACTGTCACTTTTAAAGATATATATTTTTTGGCATTTATTGCCTTTTATTAGGACAGGACCGTAATTTTGACAGGAAGTGAAGTGGGAGAGAGAGGGGATGGGAGTTTGGGAAAGGTCCGCGAGCCGGGACTTGAACTCGGGACGCCTGAAGCGCTGCCCACGAGGCTATTGGCGCCGACTTTACTGTCACTTTTGATCAATTTAATGCATCCTTGCTGAATAAAAGTATTAATTTCCTTCAACAACAACAAAATCCTATGGGCCCTTTTTGAATGCTAATGTATAAATGATATAAATGCATTATATAAATATATAAACATTCAATTGTTAGATTCACGTTAATGCATTTGACAGTGTATTCAAGCTATATGTTTACGTGCTAATCAGACGTATGACTTTGAAGTTATTAGTATCTCAAATGAAAGTACATGGCACAAAACAAACTCTTCACCTCTGTTGCTCATCACATTTCTTTGTGTCTCTCCTTGTCTTTCTGTCTTTGTGTGGTCTGGTGTCTGTGCTATCAGGTCATTTGAGGATGAGAGTAAAGCTCGACTAGGAGTGGTTGAGTGTGCCAAACACGAGCTGCTTCAGCCCTTCAATGTCCTGCATGAGAAGGAAGGTGAGGCATTAGTACCAGTCATAAAATTTCACTTTTATGTGTAAAACCTTCAACCAAGCATGAAGATGATAGGGTTAAACCTTTGCAACAAATCACTAAATGAAAATGAAAAATAATTTCCTGTCACGCCGGTGCTCAGAGAAGCGCATCCAGCACATTTGCCGCATGACCAGGTCAAAGACTGTTCTTATTTTAGAAGTTTGGTGCCATCAGCAAAGTCTCGAGAGTCACATTGTCAAACCTTCTGTCTCCTCCCCATCTTATTTTCTTTCAAGGTGAATATGTAGCACAGTTTAAATTCACGGTGCTGCTCATGGCAAACGGCCCTCTGCGTATCACCAGTGGACCTTTTGATCGAGAGCTTTACAAGTCTGAGCATGAAGTACAAGACCCAGAGCTCAAGGTAAGAAAATGAGGGGTTCTGGTGTCACATACAGGGAACTGGTATGGAAGTTATATTGGAGGTTTATTAGTTAATTAATTAAAAGTTAATATTTACAGAATTTGCAGAATTATTATTTATAGAATTATTGCATTTTTTATTCTGCTTTTTAAGGACTAGTTGGACATTTTATTTTATATATGTAAATATTCTAATAATAGGTAGAAGGAACCCAAGTATGAATATTTGTCAAAGTATGAAAATTATTTTCAAAAATAAAATAAATATATGATAGTAACATTAAAATAATGTTAATAAAACATTGCCAAAATTAAAGTATTGATTTCTCAACTTTTAAATGATACTAATTTTTACGAAACAAAAATGGAACAATCGTATTTCAGCTGCAGAAAGATGTCAGTATAACAGCTTGTAAACAATGTCACGTAACATCACATTTACCTCAGAAAAAAGTGTATTTGCTGACCATAAACTTATTTGCCAGCTAGATAAATTAACTCGAGAGAGGAGTATTTAGCTAAATATATGCACCCATATAACATATTCATTATCATTTTTACTGCTATTCAATATTTAATTTATTATAACTTCATTTAGTGTAATTTAAGTGTTTATATACAAATCAGTTAATTTTAACCTTCAATATTAGAGTAATGTAATGTAGTACCAACTGACTCATGTATATTTTACAGAGTTAGTTGTTTTTTTCCCCTTGATAATTTGCTATGTTGTACATGATATATATCCAAAATGATCAGAATCTAATCGAAAGCCTGTGAATCAAAATTTAATTGAATCATGAGATTTGTGTCAATACCTAGCCCTAATGTTGCCTATAATTCAATATCATTCATTATTAATTAATGTTATTTTTTTTATATATTTTAGTAAGCGAACAAGGGACAAACATTTAGGGGCCATTGGCAAAAAAATCCTACTCTACGTAATGGAATTCTCCAGTTGATTTTTGCATTCAAGATTTACTGGCAATGTGTTTTATTATTTGCAGGCATTGTTGCAAAGCTCAGCCAGCCGCAAGGCACAGAAGAAGAAGAAAAAGAAGGTTTGTTGTGTCAGCATCCACTTTCCCCATTTCTAATGGCACTTTGTGAATATGAAACCATAATTGCAAAATTTTTCTTTTCCCAGGCATCCAAAAATGTGGAGAGTGCCACAGGACAACCAGTGGAGGCTGAGAGCGAAGCTGCTGCTTAGACTCCCACTGCCAACCAAGCTGACTGACAGAGCCTCTGCACAGCCCAAAGAACAGAACCATTAAAGCTAATTATGACCTGCCCCACTGAGAGGCCTCCGGCCAAGCCTTGTCTTTTTGAATACCTCCTCGTTCGTTACATAAGACTGCTACAGGGTTTGTGCAGTTTACTTACGTTTGGTTGTCTTTGAATGCGGCTGGGAGTGTGCGGATGAGCAGGTAGATACTGTCCAACCGTGTTTACAGGAGGCGAGTGCTGGGTTTCTTTTGACCCTCTGTCATTGTACAAGCCATCATGAACAACAAAAGTGTAATGGTGGCACTCTTTAGGCAGTTTTGCTACAAAGTGCCATTCATGTCCATGCAGATGAGATCCCTGTTTGAGGTCTGTTAAAGGTTGAGTTTTTGTCAGTTGGGAAATGATCATAATTTGTATTGATGACCTGTAATGAGTCTTTGGAGCGGTAACGGCCTCACTACACCTTAAATATAGCAAACCAACTACAATGGAAGCACTGTTAATCAATTTGGTAAGCTTTGATTTCTGTTAGATGACATTCAGCATTCGTTTTCTAGTATTTCCAGAATTATGAAAATGCTTTTCCAGAGTCTGTTTCGATGTAGATCTTTCCTTCAGCTTATTGGTCTGACTTCTCAAACCATTGTTTATTGACTGACCAAATTAACCTGTCATTTTATAAACGTACATCTAATAAATTTAATTAGCCAATTGATGGATCAGAGCCTGGTTTGTTTGTTTAAACTCAACAAATATCACAAAATGTATTCATCTATCAGAATGCAGCAGTCATATGGCACACAGAAAATATTATGAGTGTCATTAGACACAAAATGTCAAACCCAGTGTCATCTGCAAACCAATGACATACCTATAAAGAGATAATTTTACGGCAATTTAACGGGAACCATGGAGTTATTTCCTGTCTAGTTCGCACAGGTGTGTTAGTAAGAGTATCCACAAGTTTAGTTCATTTTAACTGTCGATATATTCTAAGTTTGACATCTAGAAAGTGTCGAAATACAATTACAGAGAGAAAAGGCGAAAGGGAACTGGATTCGTAACTCGCGCACAGCCGCCCACACGTGAAGCGCGCGGACACCGAACTCGATCCTCTTTTAAATCCTTTGAACAGACACAAAATTATGACAAAATACCCATCTCGACAATCATTCAGGTAAACGCAGTCAGTTATGTCTCAAGTGAATGAAAACAGCTGAGAAAGAAATCGGATGTGATGTGTATCATATCGGATCCGTGCATCAGGTCTTAAAGGGACAGCGGCTTATAAATACTGCTGCTGTCATTAGTGATCATCAAACAACAAAACAGCTGTGATAAAAATATATATTTAATTTATAAAGTGAACACTCTGTAGTGTTATTTTCCCTAATTATTACATTTCTGTATTTGAATACTACCAACCTTATTTTATTTGTAACATATTCTGTTGTATTTATCCATACTTGTAATTTGTGTATTTGTTCGTATTTTTACTGGCTGTTCTCTTGTCTCTTTAAAGGAAAGCAAGTTAAATTGAAATATTTTTATTTTCTTGCTGATCTGAAAAATGATCCGATCCGTGGGTCAAAAACCGTACGTAACGTAAAACACACCCCATAAGTTCTGAAACCAAATAAACCCATTTTATTAATTATAAATTGATACATAACTAATAATCGTGTATAATTAATTATAGGCCTATATTTAAAATAATTACATTTTAATTGAATTGTACTTTTTATTTCAGACCTCGTACCGTAAACACTGCTTAAGCGTCACATAAATAACTGCAAAAAATCAGTCACATTGTCAAGATTCTTGACCACTGTATAAATTTGATGAAAATGGAAAATTATTGACCGGTGTAGCCGGGGTGTAGCACGCGTTTCTTTTTGTAGTCGCTGAAAAATGACGCAACCGAACCGAGGAGTATATAAGAGCCCGTCCCCCGCATGACGTCCTCTTGGAGTCGTTGCTATCGCTTGACGAGGTGAGGAGATGGCGTCCGCTGACATTGTGTTAACATCTCGTACAATCCATAGCAATCCAAGACATTTACACACCATCCATCGTTAACTCTAACATTATTTGTTTATTCACAGAACCATCTTCTCATCATGAGAGCGAAGGTAAGTACATTTTTCATATACAAATGAAATCGAGTGTCGTCATCTGGCTAGTCTTGCTAGCATCTTGGTGGGTAATATAGTGTGAATTACACTATAACACTGATGCTTTTTAACTGAATATTTTACTGTAAGCTTATTTTTAACCATGTGGAATAAAGTCACTGAGAGATTTAGTGTTGTATTTTGTAGTGTTATACTCGGGCCTACTGTGCTACGTTACCCTGCTAACACGCTTCGTCGCAGGGAATATTGTTGCCAGATTGAGCTTGCAGTCGTTGTATATTGTTTTTTTTTTTTTTATTGACTTATTTACGTTGATAAAATGGTGGTTTATTAACGTTAATCTTCTTTATCGCTTCTTTTTTCGTTCTTATAACTATTCCGCCCGAACGGCCATGCTGCATAGTGAAAATACAGCCAATGGTGCCAGTTGCGAATGCGCATGTGTTTAATGAGTTGCAATGTTTGTTTTTAACTGCCTAACCCCAGTTTATTAATGGTTTTACTCCTCTTGCAGTGGCGAAAGAAGCGCATGCGCAGGTAAATTTGTAACTATATAAACGGCGTCTTACGTTCTTTACCTTTGGAATGGGCATGAAGTGATTGAATCCATTTTTTTTAATTTTTTTTTTTAGGCTGAAGCGTAAAAGGAGAAAGATGAGGCAGAGGTCAAAGTAAACTGGACCCTGTTTGCTGAAGCTGAGAGTGCTCCTCCACTTTAATCTCGGCAAGAGTCTGCTGAAAGCCCAACTGAAGCTCCACTCATCCACCATCTACAAGGCCTGCTTTCTTCTGAATGAGGATTTGGTTTTCCATCACCTGGTTCTGCAGAAGCATTCTGGTCTTGATGACCATGTGAACTGTTTTGGACATTCCTCAAATCTGTCAGCTCAGCGAGTTTGTTGTCTTCAATAAATCTTTTGGTTTAAAAAGTAATTTTGGCTGTTTTCTCTTGTATGAAGTTATTGGGTTTTATCAGAGCCGTGTAAAGTTCTAAGATCTTACTAAAGTATTGCAGGAGCCAGTAGTGTTGGAAGGCACAATGCATCTAGAAGGCTTTAATTCCAGCCTTGGTGTATTTAATTTGTGCATGTGGCTTTTCCCTTGTGCTAGAACATATTTTAATTTAATTTTTAATCTGATCTAATTTAGCTTTTAAATCCGTTATTGCCTTCTAGACTATGGACTCTTATAGCATGCTATAACATTAAACTTGTCCATAATTGTAGTTCCCTGCCATGTTTTGTTAGGTGATCTGTGACAAAACCCGTGCAACGTTTATATAGTGTAGTTTAACCGCTGAGGGACTAAATTTGCAGAAATCAAAAACTGGACAGCAGTTATTAACATGAAAACTGAAGTTTAGTGACTTTTTTTAATTGCATATAGTAATGCTTTTAGAAATGTAACCGCAGGGTGGTCACTGCTGTATTAAGGGCTGGTAATTTGTCAATGTTTCAAGACCTTGACCAAATTGTCGCGTGTGATAGTAAATGCTGCATTGGTTGTAAACTATCGAACACCGGTGCATAAACGATGCCGATTTAATCTGCACGGCAACATAACCATGACTTGAGCCAGTTTCTAGGCGATGAGTAGTTTGCCTTCAGTGTTTTGACTGCAGTGTGCAGGTTAGCCAGTAGTCCATAATTTAGTTGTAGTTAATGGACAAATGTTCGTTTGCATTAGCTTTCCTCAGTCATTAAAATGCATTTTCTGCATCATTAGTGTTTTGCTTAGCGTGTAGAAAATTACACCACATTGGTTGTATGTAAACGCCTATGCGACAGCTTAAATGTGTGCTGGAGGCTAAAATTATATTGGTGCACTGCATCTTAACTTCAAAATTACTGTTTTCTCGTTCAGCCTTTTCTGTCGCTCAGAGCGTAACATAACGGGGTTCAGTGACTGGTAAATGATGGGTGAGTTCTTTAGAAAGACCGCGAAAATGTGCATGATCCCACACCCAGACGTTTTAAGGTTCTCTGTGGTTTTAACAAGAATCTAGAAGGGCTGAAGCCTTCAAAACACGCCCCTACACGCCCATCTTATAAGCAAACTAGAAATGCCCAACTTTCCGCTGCAAAGGAACAGACAGACGTGCTGTTTTCGTAGAGTGAGCGAATTATGAGTCATTTTTTGTTCTTGTTTAATCGTATGTGTACAGCACCTCTTCGTTTCGAGCGGTATTGAGTGGGTTTCTAGTGTCTAGCGCGGAACCGCTCACTGAAGACGGGATTTGATGCAGAAAGAGCCGATGTCATCTGAGGATGCAGGGCCGAGCGCGGGTGCCGCTCCGGAGGTTGCGGACTCGGCCCTGCCTCACGATTCCGCTGGAAAACACGCCGTGTCCGTTCTCTGGTCCTTTGGAAAGTGCGTCGGTGCCTTATTGCCGGTCTACCTGGCTGGATATTTCGGATTCAGTATCAGTTTAGTTTTGCTCGGTCTCGTGGTTTATATGGGATGGAAACATAGTCGCGATGGAAAAAATGCGCGACTGCAAAGCGCAATGTATTTTTTAGAAAATGAGCAGGATGTCACCACTACACGGGTGTTTAGAAGTAAACGGGAATTGCCGGCATGGGTAAGGGACTTTATACCATACATGGCATCATTCTAGTAGCCAACAGTTCAGCACCGCAGCCATCAGCACATGAAATCTTCGAGCAGATAGACATGCAGGATTTCTTAGCGCTTTTCGCTGGTATTTTTGTTTACAATAAGCGTAAAAAGTGTATATTTAGGTGCTTTCGTGGCAGTGACAGCTTGATTTCATGTTGTAGTTATTTACTGATATGATTTTAAATATTTAATCACCTACTCTTGCAGTCCAACCTGTTAGTAGCTATTAATTACACATCATACGCATCATAATTACACACGCTATTACACACTCAGTGTTCTACATTCCTTTAAAATAACATCTATTTTTATGTTACAGTACTTATGTTTTTGTAATTACTAGAAATGAATCCAGTATTGACCCGTTTCCTTCATCATGCTAGTACTTATTCCAAAAGTGACTTATCTATTAGGTTAGTCACTACAACTATTAGTTACATTGCTAGTCACTATCCCATTAACAAGTAAATATTCCATTTGTAATTGGTAACCAATTGCATTTACCATTGAAATTTACGCAGACCTGTAGTTTAGATATCAACCATTCACTTCTGACTACTGAGAAATATGCATTGATTACAAACCGGTACCCATACCTGCTACTAGTTACTATCCCAATAACAAGTAAATATTCCATTTGTGACTGGTAACAAATTGCGTTTACCATTGTAGTTTCTGGTGATCTGTAGTTCAGCTAACTACTTTTTACTACTCACTAGTATGCATTCAAGGAAGATTTAAGTTCACTGAAACGTGTTCATTACAAACTAACTAGTACCTATACTTGCTACTAGTCACTATCCCAATAAAAAAATACTAATATTACGTTTGTGACTGGTAGCCAATTGCTTTTTCCATTGAATTTTATGGGGACTGTAGCTCAGATATCAACTCTTTGATTCTGCCTAGTATTTCAGTTTTACAAGTAACTGACTACCCGTCCTTACTTTTTATTTGGTAATATTCAAATAGTTGATGGTACCATATTAGTTTTTCTAGCAGTAGTAGAATAGATACTGGTACGTGTTTATTAGGCGCTAATGTGTATTCCAGTTCATAGCAGTAATTACTAAAAAATGAACTATAAAGTAGTTATTCTGACTGTAAGTTAAATAAAAAAAAGCTGTTTTGTAACCAGTGAGATGCTTCACTATCATTGATTTTACATACAGATGGTTTCTTTCATTTTGTTAACATGGAACTATAGTTTCGGTACTATATTTATAATATATTACGACATTATCTGTAGTCAGAATGCGTGTTCATGCCCCTGTATTGCTTCATCGTCATAGCGAGAGCTTCTTTCAGCCAACTCTGCCAATCAAAGTTGACAGTTTTCTCCCTTTCATAAGCATCCAGCACACTCCCTGACAGAGTTCATATTTATGTTCTCCTTACCTCCCTCCTTTCATCCCCCGTCCCTCATTAACTTCAATACATTCCAAAGTCAGTCCAGCCCTTGCTATATTTGGACATTGAAGTATCCAACCTCATGGGACTGAGTCACCAGCAGCTAAATGGCAAAATGAACCATTTGCAGCAAGAATTTGGTGAGGGGGTGATGGGAAAACATGAAGAAGTTGAAAATTGTTTGGAAAGGTATGACCTGTGGTCAGAGAAACTGTTGTGCCACTTTCCTCACGTACCTCACATGTACATAGTGGCTTTTTTAACTGATGTGTTTTGTATAAACCTACCCACATCCTGTTACAAATGATGTGTTTAAACTTTAAAGAGCACTGCTGCAGAAATATACCTTTGTCTGGTGTCTTAGATTAAAATATATAGTTGGGAATCGTGTATGTAGAGGGTCAAGTTATATTTCATTTAATGTAATTACCTTGTTATTTGTTAACTTTATCATTTGTAATTTAATTCAATTGTAATGTTTTATTTAGTTATTTATTTATAGTAAACATCTACACTGAAATCAGAACTGACCTTTAATTAAGGTTCCTTTGCCACTGCATATTTGTTTTTAGTCATACTTTTATGATTCTTTCTTCCAACTATTACGGTCTACTATTGCCATACTATTTAATGGAGTACATTTTGTTAAACATTTACAAGTATTCTTGTGCAAGAATGACAGTGTTTTCAAGAACTGGCAAAACTGTGTATTCCTGTGTCTGCACAGCTGGTGTTTTCACAGGAAAATGCTGGTGTTTTGTTAAGAACAGCTCTGACCTTCACAGTGTTTATTTAGTACAATATAAGAGGTCTCCTTGCATACTGCATGTAAAACCATTCTGTTATATGTGTTGACATCGGAAGTCAAAGTGTACTCTTTGTTTGCCATAGGTGAACTTTCCTGACGTGGAAAAGGTTGAGTGGATGAACAAGGTATTAAACTCTTTATTCAAATACACAAATGCACACGTGACCGCAGCTGCTGTTCTCATTGTTTCTGCTTCGTGCTCCTGAGGGCACAAGCGTGTATGTTTTCAAATTCAGTCCCTGAAGATAAATCGTTGAACGGTTTGGCAGCACTCCAGTCTTTGCATAATGTTTATTAACTTGTCATTGGCGTAATAGACCTTATTTTGGAATAAAGGACCCACAGACTACATTGTAGAAACATTTGCTTATTTCACAGACTTTTAAATGGCCACACAAACCACACAGATTTTGAGAGCTTATCAGGAAGAATATTGCCTTGTGAAAGTCTTCAGACTGACTGCCACATGATCTTCCGGATTCTTTCATTATTTCTCCTTTTAAAGCACAAAAATGTAATACTGGCTTTGAGATTTCATTAGTCTATTTTCATATAAGAGCTTCTCAGAGTAGCAGGCCAGACACTTCACAGATTGTTCTTGAGTTTTCTTGCACACAAGGCTTGTTGTTAGCATGCAGGCTTCAAGGGTTTGCCTCAAACAAACTTGTGTTTAGACAGTGAGAATAGGGAGGGTGGATTGTGGGATATGCTTCAAAGCTCACTACACACACTGCTCTTTCTGATGACATTTGCAAACACCCAGTAAGTGAATATGTTATGATGCAGGTTTTGTAATTGTATTTAATCATGATTTTGGTGTTAAACTAAACAGCACGGATTTAAGTTGTTGCATCAGTGTACAGAAAATCAATCAGTATTTCTTATTAATGCTCAATCTAAAAAGGAGTTTTAGAGTATCTCTCAGGAGGTTTGACTGACAAATTAGACTCCTTTTGCATGCATTCATTTCAAAACATAATGCTCTAATGTTTGTGTATCTCAAAGAGTACATTATATCCAATTAAATATTTATATTATATACTCGGAAGAAAAAATCTCTTCATTGACTTGATATTGTCATCTTCATGAGTTTCTACCATTTCTTATTGTTCATAACTATCCCGGCTCACAGATATTGCAGCAGGCCTGGCCATTTATTGGACAGTATCTGGAGAAGCTGCTGGTGGAGACTATTGCCCCTTCAATCCGAGCCGCCAGCGCTCATCTGCAAACTCTCAGCTTCACCAAAGTTGACCTGGGCGACAGGGTATACAAATCTACCTCTGATAAAAGACTGAGTTCTTTGCATATGTTTCTCATATTTGAATTTGATTCTCAGTTTATGCTTATCAGAGCTATATCTTGAAAATGTTGGCTACTGACTAAGACAATTATTTTTTAACAGGCTATGAAGGTAGTTGGGGTGAAGGCCTACACTGAGCATGATAAACGTCAGGTGATACTGGATCTTTATATCAGGTAGTGTTATTGGTCTCTTTCTTGGCAAACTTGGAGTTGTGGTTGTGTCTTGTTCATAGTATATTCTTATATAGTATTTTGGATTATATTTACAAAAACAGACTATTGTATTAGATTATATTAGATTTTATTTATATTTAAATGTTTTTTTTTTCTTTTTTTGTCAGTGTGATCTTAAAGTATATGTCTTAATTCTGTTACTTGGGGGGTTGCAAGACATTTAAGACCAAAAAAATAGGTTGTTAACCAAAAAAGGTTGAGAACCCTTGGTTTATAGCCATATTTAAATCCTTTTGGCTGTGTTGCAGTTATGCTGGAGATGTACCTCTGATAAAAGACTGAGTTCTTTGCATATGTTTCTCATATTTGAATATGATTCTCAGTTTATGCTTATCAGAGCTATATCTTGAAAATGTTGGCTACTGACTAAGACAATTATTTTTTAACAGGCTATGAAGGTAGTTGGGGTGAAGGCCTACACTGAGCATGATAAACGTCAGGTGATACTGGATCTTTATATCAGGTAGTGTTATTGGTCTCTTTCTTGGCAAACTTGGAGTTGTGGTTGTGTCTTGTTCATAGTATATTCTTATATAGTATTTTGGATTATATTTACAAAAACAGACTATTGTATTAGATTATATTAGATTTTATTTATATTTAAATGTTTTTTTTTCTTTTTTTGTCAGTGTGATCTTAAAGTATATGTCTTAATTCTGTTACTTGGGGGGGTTGCAAGACATTTAAGACCAAAAAATAGGTTGTTAACCAAAAAAGGTTGAGAACCCTTGGTTTATAGCCATATTTAAATCCTTTTGGCTGTGTTGCAGTTATGCTGGAGATGTGGAGATTAACGTTGAGGTGAAGAAGTACTTCTGTAAAGCTGGAGTGAAAGGCATTCAGGTAAGGAGGAGATCAATGTGACACATTAAAGAGAATAGATAAAAGACTTATTGACTGAAACCAGTATCTCCTATTCTATAGCTCCATGGAAAATTGAGGGTGATCTTGGAACCGCTAATTGGAGATGTTCCTCTCGTTGGAGCCATCACCATGTTCTTCATTCGCAGACCTGTTAGTACACCACTTGTTTCCATGTTAATTACTATATTGCTTCGTAATAACCCCCTCTTTTATTACACAGTCTTTGTTTCTGCTTCTCTCCATCTTAGAAACTCGACATCAACTGGACTGGGTTGACCAATTTGTTAGACATACCTGGTTTGAAGTGAGTGAATTTGTTTTGTATCATTTTTCTCTTTTGATTTTATGATTTAGATATACCACAACTCCACTGGAATTTTTAATACTGTAACTCTCTCTTCTCATATGCTTCATTCATTAATAATCAGTAGAGCACTGGTCTGATTATTCAAAGTCTGCTGAGCTTCCCTCTATTCAAATAAAGCAGGGAAACATGCAGTCATTCATATTTATCATAGCTTAACTCATTGTAATCACTCAGAAGCATGCTTTAAAATAGTTTAAATGTATTTTGTTTGTGCTTCTGTGTCCCATTTTCTCTGTACGAACCCCTTGCATTCATTTTCAGTGCCATGTCGGACACTATGATAATGGATGCAATCGCCTCTTTCCTGGTTCTCCCCAATCGTCTCACTGTGCCTTTGGTGGCCAATCTGCACCTAGCACAGCTGCGTTCCCCTCTCCCACGGGTAACACTTCACTGTGCTTTAATGGAGTATTTAACTATGTTAACCTTATTTGAACTATTCAAGATCCATCCAATGTACTTTAATACTCCATAATTTCATCATGCATGCTTGTCCAGTGTAGCTGCTTCATAATGTTGAACTTCTCATTTACATAATTACATATGTTAATTAAAGGAATAGTTCAACCAGAAATTAAAATTGCTGAAACTCATCCTCAGATCATCCAAAATGAGAGATGAGTAGATGAGTTTGTTTCTTCATCAGAACAGATTTGGAGAAATTTAGCATTACATGACTTGCTCACCAATGGATCCTCTGCAGTGAATGGGTGCCGTCAGAATGAGAGTTTAAACAGCTGATAAAAACAACACAATAATCCACAAGTAATCAACATGACTAGTCCATCAATTAACGTCTTGTGAAGCAAAAACCTTCATCCTTAAGACGTTTTTAAATTCAAGCTAAAATACCTGCATAATATTGTTTTCTCGCAACAGTTTAAAGTTAAAACGTCTTAATTATGGATTTGTTTCTTACAAACACAGCTTTTCACTTCACAAGACATTCAATGATGGACTGGAGTCATGTGGATTACTTGTGGATTATTGTGATGTTTTTATCAGCTGTTTGGACTCTCATTCTGACGGCACACATTGACCGCAGAGAATCATGAGCATGTGAAGTAATAAATAAATATTCAGCAAATTTTGTTTTTGTGTGAACGATTCCTTTAAGGCACGCCTCTTGCACTCTGCTTACCCTTGTTTTGTGTTTTCCCACAGGGTATAGTGCGTATCCACTTGCTGGAGGCAGAAAACCTTGCTGCCAAGGATAACTACATGAAAGGTGTGATATCTGGGAAGTCTGACCCGTATGCAGTGCTACGGGTGGGCACTCAGACCTTCACCTCCCACCACGTGGACAACAACCTTAATCCTCAATGGAGGGAGATGTACGAGGTCAGAGAGAGATGTGTTTGGGTAGCATGTGATCAGTGTGGTTGCTGAAAAAAAGTGTCACAGTTCTGAGGAAGGGGAAGCTGTGGTTTTTTTGAGCTAACACTATGTAGGTGTTTACTGTGTTGTGACTCTTGTAACTGCTGGCAACAGCAAGAAAAAAACAGAGTGTGATAGTGCAGTATGTGACTATCATGTGCTGAGATCAGATGAGCTTAGAGCAAAAGCACAAGCTCAGAGAAACATCTGATAATTGCAAGATTATCCATTCTGAATCTTGAAGATTCCAAATCTTCAAGATGTTTTGAAGCATTCTTGTTCTAAGTCAGCAATGTGCTTAATGCCATTTGTCACATTTTATGTGCATTTCTGTGTGACTGTGTGTGTTTGTGTGATTATTAGGTCATTGTTCATGAAGTACCTGGTCAGGAGCTGGAGCTGGAGGTGTTTGATAAAGACCCTGACCAGGATGACTTTCTTGGGAGGTATTAATTCATTAATAATATAATAATATCATAGTATAATCATTAATAATTATACAAATATAATAATAAATATATACAGTATATAGTTAAGTTGAGTTAAAGAAATATATTCCAAATATAAATGAATATTTATTAATATAAAAAATGCTTTTTTATTTTTGTCTTTCTCTATTTTCTGTGAATCATCATTTTTTTTAGAATGAAGCTGGATTTAGGTATTGTAAAGAAAGCAGTTCTTTTGGATGAGGTAGATCTTGTGGACTAATTCTTGTTTATACATACACACACACATATATAAATGTGTGTGTGTGTGTGTATATATATATATACACACACACACACTTATACAGTCTATATATATATATATATATATATATATATGTATATATAAAATTTGTAGTTGATTTTCTATTTTCTTTTGTTGATTTCTTACACCAAAAACCTTTTCTATTATTGTTCTGTATTATGTCTTTTAAATCAGTGGCAAACATATTTATTTCACCACCCTAACTGTTTCTCAGTTATGCAGTTTGTATTGTTTATAATAGTAATGTATTGCTTTCCACTGTGGTTTTAGTGGTACACTTTAAAGGATGCACCATCCGGTCAGGTTCATCTCAAGCTAGAATGGCTCTCTCTGCTGCCCTCTGCAGAGCGCCTAAACGAAGTAAGCTCTTACATGACAAACTATAAAAACGGTGTATTTCTTGATATTCTCCTTTAATTTCCAGACTGAACCCTTGTATCAAATATAGGTGCTGGAGAGGAATAATAACATTACGATATATGGTAAGACAGCAGATCCTCCTTCTGCTGCTATTTTGACTGTTTATCTGGACCGGGCACAAGATCTACCTGTAAGTTTGTATTCTGCATCACTGTTGCCCTTCTTTCAGCATTTATTGTTTTGTTCGAAGAGTGCTTAAAATGTTGATGTTATTCAGTAGGATGTGTTTCTATTCAGTTTAAGAAAGGTAATAAGGACCCCAGCCCCATGGTGCAGATATCTGTTCAGGATACCACCAAAGAGAGCAGGGTATGATGTCGTTGTTATACAATATGAGTAAAGTTTATGGCATGTTTATACCTTTTGGAGTCACTCTTTCATATATATATATATATTTTTATTTTTTTATATATTTTTTTTTCTCATTAATTAAAAATCCAGATGGTGTATGGGACTAACAATCCAGTATGGGAGGATGCCTTTACATTTTTTATTCAGGACCCACGCAAACAAGATATCGACATCCAGGTACAGTATAATCTCTATGATTGCAAAATATTAAATCTAGAGTGTTACTAATTTACCCCTTTTCGTGATGTAACTGCAATAGTATCATTTCACGTGCTCATTTCATTGTGTATAAATACATGTAAACCACATGTCTTCACTGTAATTGCTTCCATCTGTCCCAGGTGAAGGATGATGACAGGGCTTTGACTCTGGGAAGTTTGTCTATCCCCTTGTCCCGTCTGCTCTCCAGTGCTGAGCTCAGCATGGATCAGTGGTTTCAGCTAGAAAAGTCCGGACCGGCCAGCCGTATCTACATCACAGCTATGCTGAGGGTAAGATAAGATAGATTGATTTTGGTTATTAAAAACTTGAGGACGCGTAATGTAGGAGTTGTACGTTTCAGGTGTTGTGGCTGAATGAAGAAGCCATCCTTACCACACCCGTGACTCCATTACCCCGAGATGGAGATATTGAATCAGAAGTGTCTTCAGGGGTATCAAAAGTGACTCCCACTTCAAAACGTCCCGAGCATACTAGTCCAGACAGCAATTTTGCATCTGAGGTGAGCCTGTAAAGAAGTGTAGATCTTGATGTCTTTTGAAAAACATTAGTGCTGTCAAACGATGAATCGCATCCAAAATAAAAGATTTTGTTTACATAATATACAGTATGTGTGTGTACTGTGCGTATTTATTATGTATATATAAATACACACAGATACAGTATATATTTTGAAAATATTTACATTTATATTCATATAATTTATATGATATAATAATATATTTAATATACAAACATAACATATTTTTCTGAAATATATACATGCATGTGTGTGTATTTATATATAAATAATAAATATACAGAATACACACACATATATTATGTAAACAAAAACTTTTATTTAATCGATAAACTTGGTTAATCGCGATTAATCGTCTGATAGCAGTAAAAAAATATATAAGATTGAAGTTATCATTCTATGTAATTATCCCATGTTCAATATAGGGTGTTCTGCGGATCCACCTGGTAGAAGCCCAGAGTCTCATTGCTAAGGACAATTTAATGGGCGGGATGGTGAAGGGGAAGAGCGACCCGTATGTGAAGATCCGAGTGGGAGGACTGGCATTCAAGAGTCAGGTCATCAAAGAGAACCTCAACCCCATCTGGAATGAACTTTATGAGGTATGCATGCTAATTTATTTCATGTGTAGCATGGAGGGATATGGCACAAGGA
The DNA here is from genome assembly GCF_001515605.1 of Sinocyclocheilus anshuiensis. Lineage (NCBI taxonomy): Eukaryota > Metazoa > Chordata > Actinopteri > Cypriniformes > Cyprinidae > Sinocyclocheilus > Sinocyclocheilus anshuiensis. The sequence continues at coordinate 447,251 of NW_015555735.1, read as the reverse complement.
TTCCATCTTCCGTCTAGCTGATTTCTGCTTTAAGAGTCACTTCATTCAAACATTCCTTTTCGACTCTGGAAAATAAACGTCCCCATTGCAAGTTATGCATACCTGTCTGCTTGTATTGTAGGTGATCTTGACCCAGTTGCCAGGTCAGGAGGTGGAGTTTGACCTTTATGATAAAGACATTGATCAGGACGACTTCCTTGGCAGGTGAGGTGGCAACCTTCCTCGTCTACTTTCAGAATTTGATGCTGAAGTTTTATTATAGTAGCTTACTGATTCTTAAGTAATAAGGAAAAATCAAGCTAAAAATCTCCTACACTTCTGTTTAAAAGTTTGGGGTTGGTACATTTTTTTAGTGTTGTTGAAACAAGTCTCATGCTCACCAAGGCTGTATTTATTTGATTACAACTTAATAAAACAGTAATATTTTGAATTTTATGATTTAATTTTTTATTTTATTTTAATATATTTTAAAATGTAAGTTATTCCTATGTGATGAATTTTAAGCAGCCACGAATCTAGTCTTCAGTGTCACAGAAATCATTCTAATGTTAATATGATGCTCAAGTAGCATTTCTTCTTATTATCAATGTTGCAAACAGATGTGCTGCTTAATATTTTTATGGAAACCATGATACATTTTTAAGGATTATTTAATGATAATGAGCAGCAAACTCAAAAGAAGACCTGTTGCCACTAGCTAATAGCATTTACTTTATAATTTGTGTGACAGAGCCATGGTTATGAGACTTTATCATTTAAATGGTTTAGAAAAACACTTATCAAATGTAATAGAGCCTGTGTGATGTTATTGAACTCATAGCACATAAAATATATCCCTTCATATTATAGGCTGACTTGATTGATTGTCAAAATATTTCTTTAAAAGATACATATTTGTATATCTGTTTTGCTCAGGCCTAATATATGTTTGAATGTATAAGAAGGTAGTGAGTTACAGTCTGAGGACGAATAGCTTTAAGGGTATCGAATGTACAATTAAATTGTACTGTACATTTGTGTTAAGAACATGCTAGTGATCTCTGATTCGTTTCAAAGTGGCAGTTGAGATTGTGTTACAAAGTTTTGGATAGTGAATCGAGAATCAGTTCTTTAGTTTTGTTGATGAATGTCAGTATTGTTCCTGCATTGATTTATTATCTGGTTGCAGGGTTAAAGTGAGTCTCGGGGACCTCATCAGTGCTCAGTTTACTGATCAGGTGAGGCTCTCTCTGTTTTTACAAATAATTTTTTTTTATTTTTATACTTTCTATATCTGGTTGTATGCTTGTTCACACCTATTTATGCCTGTGTCCTGCTGCAGTGGTATACTCTGAATGATGTGAAGTCTGGACGACTTCATCTTGTGTTGGAATGGGTGCCTAAAGTTTCAGATCCCACCAGACTTGAACAGGTAATGTGCTTTTATTATATATGCTTTAATTGTTCATCCGAATTCAATAATATCAACTGATTTTGTGATTTTTACATTCAGATCCTACATTACAACTATCGTCAGTCTTACCTGAATAAAACGGTTCCTTCTGCTGCACTGCTTTTTGTGTATGTTGAGAGAGCACATGGTCTGCCTGTGAGTTTCATTTTATTTTCATTCAAATATTTGAATTATTTCTTCACAGCTTAATTTGCAGTAGCTTGTATTTAGCATCGACTTTGCTTCAATGAACTGAATAAGTTAGCACTGAAAATGTACTGTTGTTTCCAGTTAAAAAAGAGCGGGAAAGAGCCGAAAGCAGGAGCAGAATTGTCCCTCAAAAATATATCCTACCGAACCAAAGTAAGATCCTCAAATCCTGACAAATTTATACTGATGTACTGATTGAAGACTCACAAAGGAATCATGTCTCCCCCGCAAGGTTGTCAGTCGCTCGACTTCTCCACAGTGGGATGAAGCTTTTCATTTCCTGATCCATAATCCAACAGAAGATACACTTATAGTCAAAGTGAGAAACTTTTACAGTAAATGTTGATTTTAAGGAGTGAATTTATGTCAGAAGGACGATATTTACATAATGTTTTCTGCACTGGAGTGTATGTAAATGAATTTGGTGTGTGTTTGTAGCTCTCTCACAGCTGGGGTCAGGCTCTGGGCTCTCTTGTGCTTCCTGTGAGGGAGCTGCTGGATGAGAAGGATCTGGTGCTGGACCGCTGGTTCAGTCTGGATGGAGCCATGCCTGAAAGTCAGATTCTGCTGAGAGCTGAACTCAAGGTTAGAAACCACACACATATTCAACATGTGCTGAACAGCAGGACATGTTTACATTCAGCCAGAATGAAGTCTATTAATACAGACAGCCGTGTTCCAACATGCACATACTTTTGGTCATGTAGTGTATTGTATTCAACATGGAATTAAACACAATTGCTACAATACTGTTAATGTTAAGTAATTAATGCTTTTCTTCAGCAAGGATGCATTAAATTGATCAAATGTGACAGTAAAGACATTTATAATGTGACAAAAGATTCCACATAATGCTGCTCTTTTAAACTTTGTACTCACAAAAGGATCATGAAAAAAATCTGTCATGGTTTCCACAAAAGTGGAACAACTGTTTTCAACATTGCTAACAATGAGAAATGTTTGTTGAACATGAGATCAGCTTTTTTTAATGATTTCTAAAGATTCATGTAACACTGAAGACTGCAATCAGAGCTGCTGAAAATTCTGCTTTGTCGTCACAGGAATAAATTGCCCTTTGCAGTATATTCAAATAGAAAACAGTCATTTTAAATTGTAATAATATTTCAGAATATTACTGTTTTTACTGCATTTTTGATCAAATAAATGCAGCCTTGGTGAGCATAAAATGCTTCTTTCAAAGACATACATTTTTATTGGTAGTATAAATAAAACAAAAACATCTTGTCTGTTAAAAAGCTCCTAGACAGCAAGTTGTCTCAATGTAGCAATGCAGAGGATTCAAGTCATGTCATATCCACTGGAGACGCAGCTGCTGCAGCCAATTGTGAGCTCCGACACAGAAGTGTGCCCGTCCAAGGGTGAGCTCAAGAGGAGCTGTATTTCATTTGTAACAGTGTGTTAGTGTTCATAGGCAGAACCAATCAGTAACTGACATTGACATGTGTGTTGGTTTATTTGTGTGGATGGATGTAAATACAGAGGTGAGGATCCCAATTCAACCGGGAAGGCCCAGGTGAAGCTCTCTGTTGCCTGTTCATCTGAGGAGAACCGACTGGTCATTACCGTCTATGCCTGCAGGTAGGTGTCATACAAGTAAAAAGAAGACCGATCAATGAATAATGCTACTAAAGGTGACCATTAAAAACTACTCACTTTATTTTGGTAATCAACCAATTATTGGACACTTTCAGTCGCTATATAATAGAATATAATTACTATATCTTGGATATACAGTGCCTTGCGAAAGTATTATTTCACGTTTTGTTATGTTGCAGCCTTATGTTAAACTGCTTTAAATTACTTTTTTCCCACATCAATCTACACTCCATACACCGTAATGGCAAAGCAAAAACAGAACTGTCACAACTTTGTAAATTTATAAAAAATAAAAAACTGAAATAAGTACATTGCATAAGTATACAAACCCTTATCTCATTACTTAGCTAAAGCACCTTAATAGCCTCAAGTCTTTTTGGGTATGATGCGACAAGCTTTGCACATCAGCATTTAGCAATTGTCTGCCATTCTTCTCCTCACCTCTTCACCTCTCAGGCTCTGTCAGGTTGGATGGGGCAGACACACATTTTCAGGTTTCTCCAGGAATATTTGATTGGGTTCAATCCCAGGCTTTGGCTGGGCCACACAAGGACATTCACAGAGTTGTCTATAAGCCACTCTTGCTGTGTTTAGGGTCATTGTCCTGTTGGAAGGTGAACCTTCTGCCCAGTCTGAGGTACTGAATGCGCTGGACTGGGTTTTCATTAAGGCTATCTAGTATATATAATTATCAAATAATTTAACAATCATAAAAAGGACAAAAATTTATCTTTAAGGCTGAAAAAGAGCCTTATTACTAGCTATGGTCCTCAGGTTTTTTTTCTTTCGTAATTCTCTATTCTTGCACAGGAACTTGCCGTCCTACTCCAAGGATCCTCCAGACACGTACATCTCATTTATTCTACTTCCGGACAAGAACCGGATCACCAAAAGGAAGACCAGTGTTAAGAAGAAAAGCCTCAAACCTGAGTTCAATGAGAGGTTAGTAGGAACATTCATCAAATCACTATCTGATGACACCGAGAGCCGAATGTTCACCATCTTTCACTCGCTCCTACAGATTTGATTTTGACATGTCACATGAAGAAGCTAAGCAGAAACATCTTGAAGTGTCTGTCAAGAACAGCGTTTCCTTCATGAGTCGTGAAAAAGAGCTTCTTGGCAAGGTATTCATCATGTGACGAGTCAGATAACAAGATCACAGACATTACAGACCATCTTTACATTACTAAATTTCAATCTGCATTCTGTTTCAGCTTCAGATAGACTTGAGTCAGCTGGATCTCAAGGCAGGAGTATCACAGTGGTATGTGCTGTACTGTTGTTCACTGTAGATTACTCTGAGATTACACAGTGTTTGCTTACGTATGTTCTTATTTGTATAATTTCAGGTATGACTTGTCACATGAGACCAACTGACTGACTGGCCTTCCAATGTTGACTTTATTTGCAATCGTTTAAAGTGGAGGCCGATTTCACAGATGTTATCCTGACACTAGCAGAGGATCCTAGAGCAGGGTGTCAGGACTAAGATTGCATCATGGAATTGCTGTGCAACTAGCTTTCATCCAAAATATAGCCTGCTTGATTTCCATCTTTAAAAAATGATGCTAGCACAAGAAGGCTATGAGGGCGCCACCTTGAGTCAACACAGCAACAGTTGGAGAAATGTTACATTTTTAAGTATTTAATTTGTAGCTTTTTGAGCTCCTGCACTTTATGGGTCATTGAGAATGCAGCAATGAGAAGTTGAAGCTTCTGTTCAGCTGTGATTTTTCAGGGTTTATTGCATTTCATTCCAGCATTTCCACATCATGCATTTCAAAATAACCAAATTGCAAAATATTAGTATTCTGATTTTTTTTTTTTTTTTTTAAAAAGGAAGTCGA
>NW_015555735.1:426355-441938 GCF_001515605.1 Sinocyclocheilus anshuiensis | reverse complement strand
GTTTTTGCTCTGATATGCATTTTCAGCTGTTAGACCTTTTATTAAGATGTGTGTGCCTTTCCAGATCATACCCATTTAATAGAATTTTCCACAGGTTAACTTCACTTGAAGTGTAGTAACATCTACAAACAATATGAATGCTCCTGAGCTAAACTTCAACTGTCCCAGATATACTTGATACTATGAATACTTATGCAATGGAATCATTTATTTATTTATTTATTTATTTTCTAATTTGCAAAGATGTTAAAAGCCTGTTTTTTGCTTTACCATTATGGTGTATAGAGTGTAGAATGATGTGGGGGGGAAAAGTAATTTAAAGCAATTTAACATAAGGCAGCAACATAACAAAACATGAAATAAATGAAGGGGTGTGAATACTTTTGCAAGGCACTGTATATGTATAAATAATAAAACAAATTATGAACAAAAATGTAAATATTCTATAATATAATATAGTAAATATTCTTAGTATATAGTTAAATGTATACATTTTATGTTTAATAAAATATAAAATAACTATTAAGTTATGTTTGCTTGAAACCAAAAATGATTAATGTATCTTTAATATAACAGTATATGTGTGTGTGTGTGTGTGTGTATAAGCCCTTACATAATTATTGCTTTTCATGTAAAAGTATCATGTTTTAAGTATGTTTAGACCATAATTATTTTCTAATACATAATTAATTTAATATTTTTATTTTTTTTTTTTTTTTTTTTAAAAGGAAGTCGATGAAGAAGCAATCCTTTTTTTATTGTTTCCTCTTTGAAATCTAATAAGTGTTTAGTTATTATCTGAACATTTCTTTATATCTTTGGTTAACATATTTTAGCCTCGTGTTTGTGACTAGACTATTCATTTTACACATATCAAAAACGTGTCAGTCGCGTGTCAATCTTTTCCCAAAGATTTAAAATATATATTTTATGTATGTATGTTTGAACCAAAACGCAGCATGAATATTTAAAATGTAAGTACTCTTGAGAGACATGCTCAAAAATGTTACAAAAATGCTCGAGTTTTGTCTTGAAGTACAGAACTAGTTCCTCCTGAGAAAGACACAGGCGTAGAGAAATGTAGTGCTTCTGCACCCTATTAACCAGAGCCTGTATTGCAGTTTTAATAAATATGCCATTTGCACTTTAAACAGATTTGTTTTATTTTTTTGATGTTGAGATTCAACATGCCTTCGGTATATATTTAAATTATTCAGTTTCTTTATTCATAATGAATTAGCCAATTATGTTAAGAATAATAAACAGCTGTGATATTCACTGTTCCGAAAGAAAATAGTTGTAGGCTCAGCTAAAGCCAAACAGTCATGAATAAAGTCATTAAAATGCCACAGCGGGGGCTACTGGGATTCCCAATTAGTAATGCTGTAGTTCCAGCGTTCCGCCAGGAGATGGCGACAGAAAACCCCAGTCATTCAACTTCACGCTAGCGATGTGCAGTTTGTAGAATTGGTGGAGGGTGGGATCAGTCGCATGTCGATAGCTTTCATTGTGGACGCAGCGAGTTAACAGATGAGCACTAATCGGGATCACCCAAAATACATCATAAACAAAAATCCACAGCATAAACAAGAGAAGAGAAACAACAGAAAAAGAAGAAACAAGAGAACTGGCCGCTTGACATGGATTGTCCAGACATGGCAATACAATACTTTTTAAGAGGACATCAGAGTGATACTTTTTATTCACTTAGATGATTTAAATCTAAGACATTAGATATCTCATCATTTTTTAACATTCATGCCGATTAGGAATCGGTTCTGAAACGTATCACTTTATCTTTTTGAACTTTTTTTTTTTAAACAAAACCAAACAAAAGTGGAATGTGATCGCACGTATTGGATGTAGGCTATATTGGATTTATAAAGGGCGCCGGGAGGCAAAGAGTGAATTGGACACAGAGCATCTGAATCCTGCATCTGGACGACATTATAAAAGTAAAATATGGGGAATATTGAGAGCGTGGACGGGCAATCGGAGATGAAGCATCATATCATGCCCTTGAAAGTTCCCATGCCTGACCCAACAGAGCTAGAGGAAAGATTTGCCATTGTTTTGGTGAGTATGCGGTCAAAATATACAGTAGCCTATAGCCTAGTGTATTTTTACTTTATAAATATATTTAAAACTTTTACTTACGCGTTTAAAATATTTACTTAATGTCAAGTTTGTTTTCACTTACCATGTTTTAATCATAATTTTCATAGTTTCCTTCATTTAAAATAACTATTATTGTTTTTCTCCCGTGTTCCTAACGGTAGTGTTTAGCATCTCAAACTTCACAGTGATCAACAGATCACTACATCGCATAGTTGAGCTAAAGGGACGTGTTGACATTTCTTTGATATGTTCCGTATGTCAGAAGCTTTATGACTTTCCCAAATGTTTTACTGCCACCCCCATCTTGTTACTCGCACGCTTCTCTTCTCCTCAGTCCTTTTGTCTCTGAAGCTTCACGAGCGCTGATAAATGATGTGAAATTTCGCATGGTGGTGAAACGGGCACACAGGCACAACATTCACTTTACATCCCAAAAGTTTTGTTTGGTAAATTGGCATACAGGCAAAGAGCGTAATTTAGTGAGGGGTGTAATGTAATTCATCTCCTCATAGAGCGCAGCATTTTCTGAATTTCCCCAAAACTCCTACGAGCGAGAGATGGTGAAAGATCCGCCTCCTTCTCTCTCTCTCTCTCTCCATCCAGCGACTGGTGTGGGTTTTTCGCAGACAGTTGTGTTGAACACACACTTACACACTCATCTGTCATTGTGAATCTGACATTATGAGGCAATCGGGCGGGTTTATGTAATACAGTAACTGAATCATAACATCGTAACATTTGGAAACATTGCCCGCCGGAATCTGTTAAACAGTCTTTGTAGTTTTTTTTAGTCTGTTGATTTGCGTTTGCGGTTTAATAACAGATTGATAGATAGGCTACTAAATTGATTTTATTCTTAATTAATGTACTAATAGACTCAGTTAGGATATGCTGTGAAGTTTATAATGTACATATTAAAACTGTGATGAGGGTGCTAGTCAGTTATAAGGTGTTCTGGGTGGTTACTAGGGCATTCTTTTACAGAATTTATTTAGAATTTTTTGATTTATTGATCAAATAGTTGTAGTTTAACAACAAAGTGACCTAATTTTCTCCATACTGGACCGATGATGGAAAGACTGACCATCCCAGGGTGGGTCCGAGGTCAGTTTTAGAGCCTTGCCGGCAGTCTTCTTTAACTTCGGCCAGATTTCCTCTCACTGTTTTTACTTTGTGGGAAAGCATAACATTTTGAGTCACATTTGTGTGGTTATCGGACGACAGCATGTGCTGGGCTCTGTCTGTCCCGCTCGACAGATAAAGGAACATCAAAGTGTGTGTCTGGTAGAGAGCTCTCCACTCAGGAAAAGAGGCCTTCGACTTCACGCTATGGTACTGATTAGAGTCACACAGGTTGAAAGTGTTTCCTCCGTCATAGAGGTATCAATGCAGCCTGAAAAAAAAAAAAAATTCCCCAGCAGTCATTTATTTAAAAAAAAAAACAAATAGGAAAAAGGATATTCTGACAGTCACAGCCTCTCTTTTACACGTGTTTATAACTTTCCTGACAGCATACATCATACAATCAGTGATGTAACTCTCCTTCACTCACTTCCGCCTTTGATTTCCTGTGTGCTACTGCTTGTGGTGCACATTTAGCTCAATGTGAGGTTATGTCTGCTCGTACCATCTCCCCTCCCTCAGACACACGCTCTCAGACGGGTAGCGCATAATGATGTCATAGGTGTAGGCCGTGCCAGCGCTGTAATAACCGTGCAGTGATGGCTTTAACAGAAGCTTAGCACACAGGATGGCGGGCTGTGCGTGGAGATGGATCAGGAGATGAGACCCCTGGGTTACATCAGACAACTTCATGCGGCTCGCTAATAAAACGCTCAGTTCGGGCCTAACCAAGCGCATGTGTCTCACGCATCATTTTGCTCTTTTGCTTTTGTCTGGCTGATTCTGACTCCGCTTCTTCTCAGCTCTCTGCGGCTGGAAACAGCTGCCTGACATTTTTCCCTCGTTTGCGAAAGGAAATTGCATTGTGGAGCTGGCTGCGGCCAGTTTCTCCAGTGGTGCCTGGAGAGTTTGGCTACTTGCTTTCTTGATGGTCTCAATCTAGACTATTGCTTTGGTCACGCAGCCTTCAGACTGAAGATAATGATTTTCTTTATTCAAAGTAGCTACAAAGAAGCATCATGACTGAATATGTATATATCAGATTTCAGGAAGACTTAAAGGATAGTTCACCAGAAAAATGAAAATTCTGTCATCAATTACACACTTCAGGGGAAGTAAATGATGACAGAATTTTCTTTTTTTTTTTCTATCTCTTTAAAATGTTTTTTTTTTTTTGGAAGCTTACGAAGTGGGTGTGTAAAGTCAACATGAATGCAGTTTACTTTCTTAATCCGTTCCTGGTCTTATTGTGCATGATTAATCGGCACATGTTTTAACAAATAAAAATGTTTGTGTGCATAATCTTCATCGAAATGTAGGCTCCACCTCTTTTTTGGCTGACACCAACACTTTTCCTCCTCCTCCAACCACCTGGCTCCATTCTGGTTTTTAACAAGTTGTAATCTTGGCCAATATTCTTTTTTTCGTTAAATGTTCTTTTTTAATCCGCAATACATCAGTCAATCACGAAATACGTCTTATTTATATTTTCAGTTTTCATATTCATTTTAGATGAAGTTTTAGTAATTTTGTTATTTGCTTAAGTCATTTTTACTAGTTTTTACAAATATTTCTATTTAAAGTTTATTTTTATTTCAGTCATTTTAGTAATTTTAGTACTTTCCAGTTACTTGCAAAGTCAACATCTCGAAATATTTTTTAAACTAATTAAGTTTAAGTTTTTCATTAAATATTTATATATATTTTTTTATCTCAGCTTTATTTCAAATACCAAAAATAACTTTTAATAGTTTTTGTTAACAATAACAGCGCTGCTTGCATTTCGTGTTAACTTTAAATGTGCACTGTGAAACTTTAGAGCTGTAAATGTAAAATTTACTTATTTCACAAGTTACTTGTGAAGTTGTTTTTTCTTTTACCGACATAAATGATGTAAACGTGCAAGGGGAACAGCGTTAAACTGAAATTTCCCACTAAATCTGACATGACATCTCAAAACATGTATTATTATTGTAGGCGTACTCCTCTATAATGGATTTTTGTCCATTTTAACCTCTGTAGTGCAGCTTTAAACAGTGTAGGTGGAACCCTAAATCCATATGGAATATTCTATGGTAATGGAACACTCTTACGCGTCACTCTGTGTCTGAGACTGAAGTTGGGGTCTGGCTTCCTAGCTAAACTTCTCCATATGGGCCTTTGTTTTGTTAAAGAGACAGGAGGTGTAATTTTATTTTTTTCCAGAGGTGCAGCGATGGAGCGGGAGTAGATGTGTCTGTGATATCCTCTTTCAAAGTGCTCCCGCTCGACTGCACCGCGGCGGATTCCTGCGGTCTGCTCTTGGTTAAAGCCACGGGAGAACTTTAGAGAGGGAAAATTCCCTTTGAACTGGCTGTCTGCCACTATGCTCCGTTGTAATGACTTTACCAACACTTTTAGCAGAATGTCGTACTGTAGGACTGTTTCAAAGGCTGCTGGGCTTATTTTCTTGTTTATCTACTTTGAAGTAGACACCAAAAGAGATTTGCAGTCTTGGATATCGTAGTAAACTGCTTTTTGCGATTCAAAGAGCTTTAGTGTGCATGAGTGTTTAAGTGTGAGCTTTGCCACACAGGAAGAGGCAACACTGTGACCTTCCAGCCCCGTTTCTTGTCAGTGTGACCCCTGACACTGTGCTGTCTGTCATGTCACAGTATTTGATAGATGTCACTCAAGTGGAACTAATGGAGTCAAGCTTTGGCCCCTGTTTATGGGACATTAAACTTAAATCATTTTCATTAGTTTGGCCCGTGCTTCGTTTATCTGCTCTGTGTGTCTGGTCAGCCTGCTTTTGGGCCCGAGCACTTCTAAAAAGCCTGCAGGTGGGGAGGAATCGGCCATTGTTTGTTTGTTGAGCCTCAGATTCATGCTGTGGGAGTGTACATCTGTCTCTCCAGTGGCCCCATCACAATGTTTGAGATGGGATGTCTGAGGCGCCTCTCTGTAGGCATCCTTGTCCTACACAAAAACACACAGAATATATATTTTTCACTATATATAAAAATGGCATATAGTGAAAAAACTAAATTTATTTCATTTTTGCAATAGCTTCCATGTATGTTATTTGCAATATGTTTAACAATATATGCAATTTTACATTTGCATGGTGTATATTTGGCCATAGGTGTGTGTGTGTGTGTGTGGGTCAGGCTGCTCTCTTGCAGCTGTGTTGAGGGTCCATTCTGAGCTGTGGTTTCCTCTCCAGCACAATGGAGGCTCTATGAGTGTGTGTTGTTTTAGAGCGAGGGCCTCTTCCCCCTGAGCCCTTTGTGCTTGTTTCTTTTACTATAGAGCATGCAGGAACTGCTGCAAGAGTTCTTACTTGCAGATAAATGACATTTCAGCACACGTCTGAAAATAAATGTTGTTTCAAACGTATGTAAACCAGAGCATCATCTTTCTGGGCTCCTTTTCTTAGGCTCACATTCATAAAAAGTGTACTCCCATTGTTCCATGTATTTTAAGGTTGGCAGGACTGAGTGGGTGGTGACTCTGTGCTAGAACTCACCATTATTATTATCTCAGGGAGAATTTACTCACCACACCATCATGACACGGGCGGTGGCCCTGGTGGCCTCCTTAGCTAGACATTGTGTTTAACTTTCTTCAGGATTCTGCAAAGCGAGTTCCACTATTCCATACTGGCAACATATGGAGCCTCTATGGCTTTTTCATGGATAGACCCCCTACTGCTGCATGTTAAGTAATGTGACACAACATATAGGTGCTTTTTTCTTTGAGATTAATAATGCACTGCAAATAAATAAATAAATATTTTGTAAAAAATACTTAAAATGAGATCAATTTACTTGAGAAGCAAAATTGCACAAGTATACATTGATTTCATTATTTTTCTTACACCACTGGCATTTTTTTTTTTTTTTGATTTTGTAAGCATAGGCCACAAAATAATCACAAAATTTAGTTAGCTTTAGGCTTTGAACAAGAATATAATAAAAAATTATATATTTGTGTAACCCTAATACTTGTCTTTACTGTTACTTTTTATCAATTTAATGCTCAGTAAATGTACTAATTTCTTTTTTTAAATTGTACTTCACTCAGACTTTTGAATGGAAATGTAATAGTTTCCATAAAAATATTAGGCAGCAAAAACAGTTGTTTTCAGCAATGATAATAATAAGAAATGTTTCTTGAACAGCAAATCTGCATGATTTCTAAAGGATCATGTGACATCGAAGACTGGAGTAATTACTGCTGAAAATTCAGCTTTGTCATTACAGGAATAAATTACATTTTAAAATATATTCAAATGGAAATCGGTTACTTTAATTTGTAATTATATTGCATAGTATTACTATGTTTACTGTACTTGATGAATGAATGAATGAATGAATGGTTGAACATACATTAAAATTCTTAATTATTCCCAATATATATATATATATATATATATATATATATATATACACGAGTAGCAGTGAGATATGGCTGTATATTGGCATTGCTGTGATAAAAGTTGCAAGGCAATTCAGTCGAAAGTACAAAGGCAGCGCTCTGACAAACAGCAATACATTTACGTAAAATATAATGTGATGAGATTTTGCCCTCAGCCAAAACCATTTGCTCAGGAACAAACAATAGATTAATGAGCTCACACCCCTGAAACCATCAAAGCAAATTTTCAAATAGATGTTATCTTTATTAACAAACCACATATTTGAAGTCTAAACAAGTACGTTCTCACCTAAAAAAGCTCTTAAAACTACATTCTGTGACACAAAATAATTTATATTATTTATAAAATTATAGTGGATTTGGGCAACCGCCATGACACTCGCTGTGAGTTCTGTTAACACTAGAATATCGCACACCTCTAAGCCAATCAGATTGAAGGACGAGAAAGAACTGTTTTATAATATATATATATACACACACGCATACATATATATATATAGTGCCAATGACATAAGTTTAGTTTGCTAACATATGTGTACAAGAGTGTGTGCAGTTGTAAATGTTTGGATGTCAAAATGAAGCTGTCTCCTGTGCTCTCATTCCGGTTGTACTCTGTATATCCGTTATGATCCTGTTCCTTTCCATCTCCTGTGTGGCCAACCGAAGACACAAACAGGACATCCTCTTTTTAAGTGTCAGCCAGAACATCTGATTCACTATAAATTATATTTGTAGAATGTTTATATTTATAGCACCATACATGCTCAGTTCTGACTTCAATGAGTCTACTGATTCACATGGTTAGAATTAATCCTGCTCATATTTAATAACTGAGAGGTGTTTGATGATGACACCATTTGAGAGCATTTAAGTACTTAATGTGCCGCAGATCCTGTCACAGAAAGTAGAAAGGGAATCTGCGACGTCACATCTGGAAGCCTCATCATGATCTTCAGTAGTTCCTGAAATCACGTCTCATGACAGGGAACAATTCTAAGTAACCACATCATTGAAGGCAATAATTCGTAAATGAGAACTCACTTTCACACAGAATGCTCAAACCAAAACTGGAAGTGGACATTTTTGTGGTTATAAGATAAAAATGGTCAGGCTGTCCTTTAGGGATGCACCGATACCATTTTTTTCAGAACCGATCTGATCCGATACCAAAAATTTCTGCGTACCGGCCGATACCGATACCGATCCCATACCAGCCCTGTTTTTTTTTAATCAATGTAGAATTTCTATTCCTCAGTGTGGTCTACTAAATATAGGCATCTTCATTTTAAAGAAAAATAACAAATGAAAAATTATATAATCATAATATATGACAAAAAAATACTATTATAAACTAGGTTAGTGGATAATTCAGCAGCAAAAGTTATTCTAGAAAAATCACAAGTGCACAATAATTTTATAAAATCTAAACATTTAGGGAAATAATATTATTTAGTGGGGAACAAATATAAGTGTGTAGGACTAAATATGGTAAATGTTACGTTGCTCTTTGTACTTATGCGCATCCCGTGCGCAGAATGATGCGCTTGAAGCAACACAGTCACAGCGCGCAGCGCGCCGCATAGAAGAGTTCAAAGCGCAATTACACAAAGGGAAGACATACTGATGCATAGTATATAATATCTGTGCGATAGTTTATTAATCTCAGTTATTGTGCGCTCTCCAAGAGAGTTTTATTGTTTTGACTGTCGTAACTCATTATGTCAAAACTTCATTTGTAAGTCGCTTTGGATAAAAGCGTCTGCTAAATGACTAAATGTAAATGTAACTGAACACGACATGCAATTTGAATGCTGAATAGAGGATGACAGACAGCTGCAGCGTAGAGAAGAGTTTACCTGAACTTCAATTTAATGATTTAAATCTGTACCTCATATTAAACTATGGAACGTCTTCAGAACACTTGGAATATAGTGTACGAGAACTTCATGGTGCTTTATGATGGTTTTTTTTTGCCTTTCGTGGGGCTTAAAAGCACAAGATGTAATTTTCGCCACTAGAGGGCGCGTATTCAAAATAAACAAATAGACAAAGGCGTAGTTTGATGACGCAGTGACTGAGTGTGGAATCATGGGAGTTGTCGTCTTCATCCTCACAGCCGATGCAGTCCGACGGGTCTCGGGCAGAAATCATGTTCATGGATGAGCTAATGATTTATTAACGTAGTAGAATGAAGCAGGGTGAGGCTGAAAGCCATCGAAGCGAAACGAGGCCGCTGAACGAGCGTGACACACGGCTCGAAAGCAGCGTAGCTTTTATTATGCCACAGTCGACCGCTTCCGTCCTTCCGGTCGTGCGTATGTGGGGAAAAAAAGCAGCGCTGTTTTATCATACTAGATACATTTGAAAGTTCTGTTATAATGCTACTCTGTGCGGTCGTCACCGGTCTATTAAAACGCACAACATATTAAAGCGTCTTTGGTGTTTCCATGTTTTCTACAAAACAAAACCGGAAATCGAGGGGTTATGACACTATGGACACGGTCCGTGTCACTAGTTAAAATTGCTTATTTCTCTGGATTTAAACATTCTTCGAAACATTTGGGATAACGTAAGTACACAAGTCAGCAAAATATATAACACTGTTCTAGTGGTTTTTGGATATTTTAATAAAGAAATCTTACATATTGTGCCTTTAACAATAACACAGAATAGTATAGCAGAATATCGGATTTGGATCAGTCTCATCTGACCGATATCCGATCCGGTGTTCTGTCGATTTGTGCAACCCTGTCAGATTTTGCTACGTCCCATTAAAACTGGGTAGTACAATTCGACAACGAAAAATGTTACCTGTAAAATTATGGTTTATTAACGTCTACACCTACCCCAACCCTAAACCTACCCTTACAGTAATCCAAATACAGTAATTATGTGTCAAATTCGCGGTTGTGGCTAGAAGGGATACAGCTACAGGAAACCAACAATAAATTATTTTTTCTACCTATTAGTATGCGCAGTAAACCCTGGTAGGACAATCTGACGGGTAGGATAAAATGTCAGGACACCGGCAGAAAATGCCAGTAGCAGAGCCGATACCGTCACTGAGTATCGGATCTGTGCATCCCTTATGAGCTTCTGTTCTGAACTTTTCTATTTTATAGGGAAATGTTTTTGTGTCTTTGACCTGACTATGATTTGTTGTGGACATCATGTTGAGTTGCTCAGAGCCCCAGGGAATCTCTTGGTGGAGAAGAGCATAGTGCACTAGTATGCGGGAGCCACACCACAGCTGTAGACCATCGAGGTGTTAATGGCCCCATCAATATGATGTTATGGGTCTTTAAAGTGTCTGTGTTTACCAGTTAACCCTCTGTGTTGTTGAGAAATTTGAGTGGGAAGTTTCATATGCAAAGCGTTTTCAGTGTTCTTAATTCTGAAGAGCTGAAGTTGCATTACTAGTTTTACTTTCAGTGAGCAAGTTATTTCTCTTCACAGCTGATTACAGTGGTGTGTCCATGGACATTTAAACAGGCAACAGAATCTGCAGTGAAATTTGAAGATATAGTCATTAGATATCATCATTTTCATGTGTAAATGATTTTAAATTAAGTTTTTAAAATTATTTTATTATATGTATTTTTATTTCATATTATTATTAGCCTATTATTATTTTTATTGTATTATATATTTTATTTTATATATTATTTATTTATTTTAGTTGTATTTATTATTATGGTTTATGTATTATATTTAGACTAGATCCTGAATGGTTTGGAATGGGGATTGTTTGTGTTTCTTATGTAAACATCTGGTGGGGGATGGTGTGGCAGTTCACTAGTACCTCGACCTCAGCCTCTTTCTGTGTTGTGGTGGATGGGACATTTGTGTTTTGTGGATTTGCTTTGTTGTGATTGCCTGGTTCAGGTTACTGGTTAGGTTTGGGAGATTAGGTGTCAGTGCAATGAATGGAGGGACAGCATTTTCTCACACTCCATTTTGTCTTGCTCATTGCCAGGAGAGTTGCCTGAGAACAGCCCTGACCTCCTGTAGATCTCCACTTTCGTTCCCAGCAATCTTTTGGTTAGAGTAAACTGTTACTTTTAAACTAAATTTAAAGTTGGAAATCCCCCTGGACTTGTGACACCTTTTGCGGCTGAGGTTCCTGTGCTTCTTTCTTGTATTGCACACGTTTCAAGGAATAAGAGGAACAGTAGCTTTGAGAGTTTGTGTTGATGTGGTGTTGTAAGACACGGAAATTCACCCATAAACCCAAGACTTTGTCATTTACATGTGATTGTGATGTCATTGCTTCAGGTCATTTTCTTCATTAAGATTCTGTTAGTCATGGGGGTCCCTGGGTGAGATGAGGGCCTGGATGGAATGTCCCTGTGTCTGTAAAGATTGAATTAGTCTTAGTTTTAGTGTTTTTTGTTCTCTCTCTCTCTCATAATATATTCAAAGATACCAAGACCTTGCCTTGACATTTCATAAGATAAACATCCCAACAGACCTTAGACCAGCAATGAGGGAAGTGTACAGGTTTTGGTCACATCCTTGGGGGTGGAAAGAGTGTCATGACTTACTGAATTAGTTCTTCAGAGGTTTACATTGAGCCCTATCCAGATGACTTTGGCCTGTGCAGCACAAACGGGTCTCACTCAGTAGGGTTTGGTTTTCCGATTTGTTGTACAGAAGTTATAGTTGAGAAAAAGTGCAAGTATTTTATTGTCTTGACCAGTCTTCATGTAATATTCAAATTCCTTGTGTTTAATGCAGTGAAGCAGGGCTTTTTTTAGCAAGGAAAAAATGGTTGGAAAGTTTTAACATTTTACTGTTTTAATATTGACTGTACAGGGTTCAACACGCTTTTCCCCAAAAATATTTGGAAGAATGAAAGGAAAAAAGCTTCAGCAGGCCAGTGTGACGTTCAGTAAGAGCTATTGTTTCCCATTCAAACTTACAGTCCACTATATCTGGCAGGGTTCGTGTGCATTCCTCAGGTCCTACCTACGTTGACGCTCGGCGCCTGGGGACCTATTAGGTAGAGCTCAGTAGCTGAAAGGGAGAGACGGTGTGTGTCTGGTGCTCCGCTCCGGTCTAGTTAACTATTCTGACATATGCTAGATCCATTGAAAGGATACGAGATCCCAGACTTCCCCCTCATTCTTCCTGTACTACAGTAGGCTGCCGTTTAAACTTATAAAATGGAGTCAGGGTGTAAACGCTACCTGTTGACTTTGTAGTCAGAGCCGTTTAGATCAGTTTGTAAACCACTCTCATTGGCTTTAGGGTTTAAATTATAGTAAGCTTGTAGATTTAAGTGGGCTTTGGAGGAGTTTACGTTGGATGTCTCCCAGAGTCTAGTCTCAGGCATGGGAGCAGACGCTCGGAGCTGTGCATGGGCGAAAAACATATTTGCATTGTTTGTGTTTATAAATGCAGCTAAGAATTTTTGCTCACATGAACTCCCACTGCCCTCAGAGCAGACGGAGAACCAGCCAAATAAGGCTGTAAAAGTGTGTGGCCCTCTTTTAAACATGCCATAGCTGTCCCCCTGGTGAAGACTAATATTTAACCACATCAGTATGGGCAAGAAGAGGCTTTTTGATGCTGCTTTGTGATGTTCGCCCATGAGCAGTGTCTCGTAAAGTCGACATGAAATAAAAAAATGACCCTATTTACTTTATTAATACATGTTCCTGGTCTTATTGTGAATGATTTATCAGTGCATGCTATTATAAAGTAAAAAATGTCTGTCTTCATAAAAATGTATGAAAATATTTCACTTGAATATTGTAAATATTGTAATTAAATAATTTAGTATTTATTATTATTATTATTATTTATATACAATAAAATAATAAAATTAAGCATACATAAAAATAAATAAATATATGCATGTTATTATGAATAATGATAATGAATAGAATACAGTTTTTTTATTTAATTTAAATTTTGTAAATATATTTAATAATAATGGCTATTATTATTATTATTATTAGGATTTTTAAAAAATGAATAAATAATATTGTTTCACTCAGAAAAAGTACATATTTACATCATATTACAGAAATAAAAAATGGCGCATATTTCATGTTGACTGAAGAGTTTATATTGGTATTTCTGGCTGTGTTACAAGTCATAAACTGGAGGCCACTTTGCTTTTCTCTGTGTGTTGTCTTCCTATCTGACCTGTGCTCTCTGTCACGTGTGATGTTTTGTGAGGAGGGCTGTGCGTGACTGGGGTCTGTTCTCCCCTTCTCTTCTCTGTCTCTTGAGCTCTTCACTTCTCTTCATTCTCTGTAATCTGATACCCGACAACAAATCAAGCTACTGTTCTCTTAAGACACATCTTTCTCTCCCCTTTTGCCTGTCCCGCTCCCTCTTCAGCCAAACATTCCAATTTCTATAGGTAATTTTCCCAACTCCCCCTGTAATTTGTAGCACAGTCTTTGCTCACTTTCATTGTAAGTACAGTGGGGAAAATATTTATTTGATCCCATGCTGATTTTGTAAGTTTGCCCACTTACTAATAAATGAAGGGTCTGTCATTTTTATGGTAGGTTTATTTTAACGGATAGAGACAGAATATCAACCAAAAAATCCAGAAAAAAACACATTATATAAAGGTTATAAATTGATTTGCATTTCAGTGAGTGAAATAAGTATTTGATCCCCTACCAACCAGCAAGAATTCTGGCTCCCCCAGAGGTTATGTGCCCATGTAGAACACAGATTAGTCCTGCCACTTTAAGAAGTTACTCCTAATGTCAGCTTGTTAGGTGTATAATGGCGCTTTTCCACTGCGTGGTACGACTCGGCACGGCTCTGTACGGTACGACACGGCATGGCAAAAAAAGTACCAGGTACCAGGTACTGTACCCAGTGGAAAACCCCCCAAAAGTGAACTGTACCGAGCCATACCGTGCTGTACCATGCAGTGGAAAAGCGCCATAAGACACCTGTCCACACAATCTGTGTCTTCCATTCCAACCTCTCCCACCACCATGGGCAAAACCAAAGAGCTGTCAAAGGATGTCAGAGACAAGATTGTAGATCTGCACAAGGCTTGAATGGGCTACAAGACCATCAGCAAGAAGCTTGGTGAGGAGGAGACAACTGTTGGTTGCGATTATTTGGAAATGGAAGAAATACAAAACAACCATCAATCGGCCTCGGTCTGGAGCTCCGTGCAAGATCTCGCCTCATGGGGTAAGGATGTTCATGAGAAAGGTGAGGTGATCAGCCCCGAACTACACGGGAGGAGCTTGTTAATGATCTTAAGGCAGTTGGGAACACAGTCACCAAGCAAACCATTGGTAACACACTACGCCGCAATGGACAGAAATCCTGCAGCACACGCAAGGTCCCCCTGCTCAAGAAGGCACATGTACAGGCCCGTTCTTTGCCAAAGAACATCTAAATGATTCAGAGAAGGCTTGGGAGAAAGTGCTGTGGTCAGATGAGACCAAAATTTGTCTCTTTGGCATTAACTCTACTCGCTGTGTTTGGAGGGAGAGAAATGCTGACTATGACCCCAAGAACACCATCCCTACAGTCAAGCATGGAGGTGGAAACATTATGCTTTGGGACTGTTTTTCTGTTAAGGGTACAGGACGACATCAACGCATTGAGGGGCAAATGGACGAGGCCATGTACTGTAAAATCTTGGATGAGAACCTTCTTCCCTCAGCCAGAACACTGAAGATGGGTCATGGATGGGTCTTCCAGCATAACAATGACACGAAACATACCGCCAAGGCAACAAAGGAGTGGCTCAAGAAGAAGCACATTAAGGTCATGGAGTGGCCTAGCCAGTCTCCAGACCTCAATCCTATAGAAAATCTGGGGAGAGAGCTGAAACTTCGAGTTGCCAAACGACAGCCAAGAAATCTTAAGGATTTAGAGAGGATCTGTAAAGAGGAGTGGATCAAAATCCCTCCTGAGATGTGTGCAAACCTGG
>NW_015555735.1:392060-425589 GCF_001515605.1 Sinocyclocheilus anshuiensis | reverse complement strand
CTAAGGGTACAGGACGACTTCACCGCATTGAGGGGCAAATGGACGGGGCCATGTACTGTAAAATCTTGAACGAGAACCTCCTTCCCTCAGCCAGAACACTGAAGATGGGTCATGGATGGGTCTTCCAGCATGACAATGACCCGAAACATACCGCCAAGGCAACAAAGGAGTGGCTCAAGAAGAAGCACATTAAGGTCATGGAGTGGCCTAGCCAGTCTCCAGACCTCAATCCTATAGAAAATCTGGGGAGAGAGCTGAAACTTCGAGTTGCCAAACGACAGCCAAGAAATCTTACGGATTTAGAGAGGATCTGTAAAGAGGAGTGGATCAAAATCCCTCCTGAGATGGGTGCAAACCTGGCGACCAACTACAAAAAACGTCTTACCTCTGTGCTTGCCAACAGGGGTTTCTGCGCAAAGTACTAAGTCATGTTTTGCTTGGGGATCAAATACTTATTTCACTCACTGAAATGCGAATCAATTTCTAACCTTTATATAATTTTGTTTTTTCTGGATTTTTTGGTTGATATTCTGTCTCTATCCATTAAAATAAACCTACCATAAAAATTACAGTCATTTTATAATTTCTTTGTAAGTGGGCAAACTTACAAAATCAGCAGGGGATCAAATAAATATTTTCCCCACTGTAATTCACATGGTTCATCTCGTCATGTGTATCGCCGTTTCCTAATCTTCTGTTCCTCTTTTTATTAATTCATTTTGTCTTATTAGAAAAGAGTTTTTCCCAGACTTGTCATACATGCAAAAATGCATGTTCCCAGAAACTAAAATACACTACATTTGAGTCATTTTTTACTCTAGTATTAAATAGTAAATGTTCCTCAGTTCTTACATTTTTGGGTAGCTGTAGTCACCGATAACCACAGTCTATTGTTCAACATAATCATTTGCCAAACAGCTCAACATGCCAGAAAAAGGGACTGGTTCTTTGTTGTGTCTTCACAGTCACCCTTTCACAAACTATACTGGGATCAAACAGAAGCTCTTTTTGTCCCTGTTGTGGGTAGCGTCACTCTTATTTTGGAAGTAAAGAGCTTTCGGGAGTTGATTTTACGTTTTAATTTCAGACATTGAAAAATGAATGTATATTCATCTCAGATGTAAAATGTGGGCCTCTTTTTAAAGTTGTCATGCCAGTAAAACAAGACTGGACTTGTGTAAGAAAGGTCTAATGAGATTTGCAAAATTAGATTAGCAATCACCAGTCAGCTAAACCTTTTGCTGTAGTGGAGCAGCCAGCAAGGTCTTTTGGAGAAGGTAGAACATCTACTTTATTTTGTTTTGTTTTTGTTGTATTGCATTCATATTTTTGGACATGACCACCTTTTTATATTGTATCATGTTTGCAGACGTTTCATACTGAATGTGTGGGACTTTTTATGCCAAAATGAGATGTTCTTCCTTTCCAGGAATAGACAAAGTGCTTTGATCTCATTGGACCGTGTGCCATCTTAGTGGTTAGGACTGAATTCAGTGTTTTGTTATTTCAGACTGCTGTTTTTAGTGTGGCCTGGAGTGGACAGGCTAGTTTTTCTCCATAAATATCAAAATCTTCATAGTGTTTTCTTTGATCTTACTTCAGTGGGTTTTTGCATTGAAGGTTCCCCCTTTGATTCAAAGATGTTTTTTTGTACTTTTTGTACTCAAGTTTCAGTTGATTGTGGTGGTGTTGCTCCAGAGGTTTAGCTAATAATATCTGTTCAGGAAGCTCTTGGGC
The DNA here is from genome assembly GCF_001515605.1 of Sinocyclocheilus anshuiensis. Classification (NCBI taxonomy): domain Eukaryota; kingdom Metazoa; phylum Chordata; class Actinopteri; order Cypriniformes; family Cyprinidae; genus Sinocyclocheilus; species Sinocyclocheilus anshuiensis. The sequence goes on along the minus strand of NW_015555735.1, from coordinate 423,852 downwards.
CCTAAGAAAAACCCCCAGGGTAAGTACTGCACAGCTGAATCAGAAAAGTGAATCTTAAACTTATTTGCTTAGACACTCGTTTCTGAAACAGAAAACAAAGAAGCCTAAATCTCAGAGAGCTACTGTAGATCAGATAAAGACTCATCTGAGCTCTTTGCAGCCACTGTTATCAGTGATGTAGCATCAGATCCTGGATCATCATGTGAAAGGAGGACTGGAACCTCACTGTGCTCTAAGTGCCCTAATTACATATCAGACCAACAAATGGTCACTAGGCAGTCCCGGCAACAGACATATGGCCAGATGCAACCTCTGACTCCTATTTTGAAGCTTCCCAGAAGACAGTTTTATTGCTCACAGGTTGCTCTTTCATAGCTCAGGAAACTGAAGCTCTTTAAGTATTAACTTCGTGCAAGATGTTTCTCCTAAAATTGCTTATGAGAAATAAAAATAAACAATTAGGCCAGTGACATACTGGCAGTTGACATACAGTATAGGGGTTGACTGATATGTGTTTTTCAGGGCCGATGCCGATACCGATTATTACAGATCAAAATAACCGATATTTTGAACCAATATATTTGTCTGGTGTAAAAATTCTAATTAATGTCAAAATTAAGAATAACAAGAGCTCTGACAAAAACTTTCTGTAAATGCTTTTAAATTATTTTATTGGCAAATCAGTTTTGAAACTGACAGATAACCATAAAAATGTTTAATATCGGCACCAATAATCGGCCAGGCCGATAATTGGTTGACCCCTAATACAGTAGAAGAGCGCTCTGAAATGAATGTGGATAACAAAGTCCATATTTGAAAATTGATAAGAAATGTTTGGATTCATATTTAAATCTGACTTTTAATTCCAGACTTTGGTGTATTGGCAAATATGAGAGTTTGTTGAGATGTCTTCTTTAATATGCATATTTCTCAGAAGGAAATCTGACAATCTCATTGCTGTCTAGAAGAAAAAATTATTATTGAGATTATATTTCTTTCAGATGGGATTTGCTGTTAACATAAACATGCAGTATAGCTGATATTTCCTCAGAGACTGGATGCTTTCATACTGGCTCAAAATGGATGATGGTATTTTTGTAGACATTACGCTCCTTTCTTCTTCAAAAACAATGGATGAGGTTTGTTGTGTGAAATGTTCGGAAGCAGTGAGCTCATCACAAAGAGCTGCCGTTTACGTCATTTATTAAATGCTGCATGCTAACAAGTGTAGGAGGCACCCATTCCATCCTTGACATTTGAGTTGTAGAGAGTATAGAGAGAGAAAGAGAGAGAACCTCAACTGTTGACCAACCCAAAGTCTATAAGCACAGTAAAAGAGAAGGGAATGGAGGGAAAATAGGGTGATAGAAAAGATGAAGTAGGATAATTTATAGCCAAATTCATTACTGTTATAAACAGGACACATTCCTTCTGAAACTGTGGACATCTGGAATGCACAATGTCGGTCACAACTGGGGGGAAAAAAAACATTGGAAGGGGAATTGTGGGAGGGAATGGTAATGCTTGAGATCTTCACAGACAGAGCCAAATAACATTCTTCAGGGCCTCTTTTTACACATTGTCATTTCTGCTTAAAAGTTGTTAGCTTTTCAGACATTACAAACCCTAGTCATCATAAGTGGGATGTCTTCCAGTCAAATGTGGTTTCAAACAAAACAAATTTACTACATGGTCAGTTGAGTCTGTCTGCTGTTGTATTAAATGCTGAAAGCTGAACTGTCTGGATTTATTAACTCAAAACTTTGTTATACATCAGAATTTCCTGCACTGCTGTTTGCTACAGGTAAATCTAAAGCTCCATCGCAAACAAACAGTTGTGGACTTTTGTTCTGAATTAACCCTTCTAAGCTTTAATTTAGTTTAGACTTTTGTCTATGAGATAAAAAATACTTTTACTAATGACTAGTGTGTTCAAAACTTTGCCTCATTGCCATTTGGACTTTTGAGTGTTTCGAAACAATTGTTTTGCGAAGGAATTGGTTCAGTTGATTAAAAGTTTAGAAAACAGAATTCACTTATGACCTGATTCTTTTCATGAATCACACAAGTTATCAGTTTGAATTAGTCTGATGAATCCTTCACTGAATGCTGCAAAACTAAGAAAAACTGCAGTGATACATACTGCATTCACCAGCCTTTCCCAGAAATATCACAGAAGATTAATTTTTGACTTGTGGAAAGCCTTAATCACTTTACAGTGGAAATAAAATAAAACGCATTCTTTCAACACATACAATATTCACTTTCCACAAATCATGGAGTTAATACCACTGGAAAAATGTTTTGTTTATAATGACGTGGTCATGTAATTTCACCGAACTGATATGTTGCCTTGGCAGTAGGTTGTGAAGCTGTTGGCTTTTGGGGTGGATGATCACTGTAGCGTGGAGTGCAAAGACATGGGTGATTGACAGATGCTTGGGTGGGTGTTGATATGGGTGTGAATGCTACCTTCAGAATAAACACCTCTTCCATCTTCAAAGGGAAACCCACTGAGAGGTCTGTGCCATACTGGGGGAATCTGCTGCTCGCTATCAGGAATCATAGCACAGGGTCTCAGGTTAATAAAGAGAGATACAGGGTTTGATACAGCTCACACCCCACACCTGACTCAGTGTGTGTTCCACTATTAAAGAGATTTAGAAGACAAATCACACACCTATCTGTTTGTAGTGCAAACATGACCTGATATCAGAGAGTAGTCTTGTTACAATGCAGTGCCCTGTCTATTATAAGAGGTGGCAGGAAAAACAATGGTTTATATATCATTTGAACAATAGCATTATTATCATCATCACACTAGTTTATATGGGAATCATGAGAATAATTGTCTTACATTTACACTACTGTTTAAAAGTTTGGGTTCAGTAAGATTTTTTTTTTAATTTAATTAAAGAAATTAATATTTTTATTAATTAAAGTGATAATAAAGACATTGTGACAATGTGGCAAACTATTTTAATTTCTGGTAAAAGCTGTTCTGTTGAACTTTCAGGATATTTGATAGCTCAAGTTAACAAGCTTCAGGTGACAGAGTTACATTTAGATGTCAGTGCCATTTAACCAAGTGTGTTACTACTTACGAAAGTTCCTAGAAACAGACTTTAACTAACTTGCAAGTAAGATTCTCTCGCACATTGTGTGCAATGCACAAAATCGAGTTTATGTGGAAGTGTCTGGGTTTCGTTGTGTATTTCTGTAAACTTTAGCACATTAGTCATACTTCAACTAATGCAGTTTGCTTTCTAGCAACACCCCAGTAAACAAATACACACTGCAAACCACTCAGAATACCTTAGCAACTGCCTAGCAGCAACACACCGGCAATCACCCGCAATTGTGGCTGTGAGTTTTGCAAAGGCAGTTTCCTTCAGAAAATATACAAATATAGTTTGAAATTGAGAATTTTTGTTTGAAATCATATTCAGTCATCAAGGAAAGATTTGCTTGATGACTGAAGAGAAATATGATTTCAAACAGGATATAAGAAGTCAGTACAGGACGTGAGGTCATAGGCTGCAGGGTTTCTCGTGTCAGACAAAAAAACCGCTGTGACCCAAAGAAAACGAGCACAGAGATGTCTCTGCAAGGTCGTTGCCATGAATACATGGAGGAATACATGACTTCCTGTGTGTTCTGATGCGAAAGCGCTCTCTTGTTTTTCAGAACTCTATGAACCTGCCCCCAGATAAAGCACGTCTCCTCCGGCAGTATGATAATGAGAAGAAGTGGGACCTCATCTGTGACCAGGTACAGCCTCCACATTCACCCACTATTATGTCACACCCTTGCCTCTGTAAGGCAGTCCAGAAGAAAACCCCTCCAAGAATGGTGTTGTTGACATGACATTTAAAAAATATATTATTACAGTCATTATTATTAACAAGTTAAAGGGATAGTTCCCCCAAAAATGAAAATTCATTCTATGACGTTACGAGAATACTTTTTTTGCGCAAAGAAAACAAAAATAACGACTTTATTCAACAATTTCTTCTCTTCCATGTCAGTTTTTGACACACGTTTGCGAGAGTACCATAACGCATTAATTAATGACAGAATTGTAATTTTTGGGTTAACTGTTGCTTTAAGAGGAAGTTTTTGCTTGCCAGTTATTGAAACACAGTTTTTTCATATTTGAATGATTTATCACACAGACTTCACACTTCACACAGACTTATCACACTTCTGTGGAGCTTTCTAGTAGTTGTGTGGACCACTTTTATGATAATTTTATAGTGATTGTATCCTCAGTCCCCATTAATTTTAATTGCATTAAAATAGCGACCTGTGCAGTCTTCAGAATTTCTCCTTCTGACTTCATGCTTTCATACAGGTTTAGAATAATATGAGAGTTAGTAAATGATGACAGATTTTCATTTTTAGAGGAACTGTCCCTTTAAGTAAACTGACATCTTGTTAAATACAGGGTCTTGCTGAAAAAAATGTATCCATGCAGTAAATGATGATGTTAAGTGCTACATTTCGTGCATGTTTTATAAAACTATTTATAAATGTCTAGTTGTGCATTTTGACAAATCTGTGCTGCTGAAAAAGGGAGTTCATAGTTACAACAAAAAATTGTTTAAGAATAATGTCAGGTTTTTTTTTAACAAACAGCATGAAATGATTAAGAATATGTGTATGTGTTAGTTAAAACAGAACATTCATCTTTTGGTGGCGACGTTTGATGTTTTTTGCCAGTGTATAACTGTCTCCCCCTCTTTTCTATGTTAGGAGCGTTTCCAAGTGAAGAATCCTCCACATACATACATCCAGAAACTACGTGGATATTTAGACCCAAAAGTCACACGCAAGGTCAGCATCATTCGTGTAGATTGTGTAACCAATGTCTGTTTCTCACCTGGTTGCATGTGAACATGATTTGCAGCAGTTAAAGAGGTTGTATTATTAGAAATAAAAAAATTTCACCAACTTCACTAAAAAATAGTCTGTTTAATTCCAAAATTATGTTTATTTATGAATCCTTATTGTTTTGCACAAAAAAACCTGAGTAGAACTATAATTATACCCCTGGAAAAATATATATATATAAAAAAAAAAGCAAAAAATAAATAAATAAACACTACCTTTCAAAAGTTTGCGGGCAGTAAGATTATTTTATTCAGCAAGGATGCATTAAATTGATCAAAAGTGAAAGTAAAGACATTTATATTGTTACAAATGATTCCTATTTAATAAATAAATGGAAATATATGCTGTTCTTTTGAACTTTCTATTTATCAAAGGATCGTAAAAACATATTACACATATTAAAGGGGTCATATGATGTTGCTAAAAAACATTATTTTGTGTATTTGTTGTAATGAAATGTGTTTATGCGGTTTAAGGTTAAAAAAACACATTATTTTCCACATACTGTACATTATTGTTTCTCCTCTATGCCCCGCCTTTCTGAAACGCGTCGATTTTTACAAAGCTCATCGGTCTGAAAAGCGAGGTGTGCTGTGATTGGCCAGCTCTCCAATGCGTTGTGATTGGCCGAATACCTCAATCGTGAGACGGAAATGTTACGCCCCTCACATACTGTTGATGCCTAGTTGTGTCCTCTTTTGGAAGGCCAAACAAAGTAGATTCGCTTTCACAACGAAACACACGGCAACAACAATACTACCGCGAGAATCAAAGTTACGCCTTCTTTCTTTGTGTGAACATTTGGGCGGCGTTATGCAAATCTTCCCACATCGTGATGTAGATATGTGGGGGTGTGTTAGAACGAGCCATTTTAGGTAGGCGTGGTTAACTCTTAACTTTTATAAAGAATATCTCTTTGGATTTGAGACTTTAGTCTTTGCAACTTTACAGATCTTCTTTATGCACCAAGAGCTTGTAACACTCCAAAGAGAAAGAAAAAATTGAAATCGCATCATATGACCCCTTTAAGCAGCACAGCTGTGTTCAACATTAGTAATAATATTAAGAAATGTTTCTGGAGCACCAAATCAGCATATTAGAATGATTTCTGAAGGATCATGCGAGTAATGATGCTGAAAATTCAGCTTTGCATCACAGGAATAAATTACATCTTAAATTTTTATTAAATTTTACATTTTAAAAGTTTTCTTTTGGTTGGAAGTGTATATGCAAAAAATAAAAATATTCAGGATCAATTAATTTCCTATAATCTGATCAATTGGTTTTCCTCTGTATGTCATTAGTATTGACCTCTGTTGTGCACTAAAAGTTTAACCAGAAGTGTTGTTTTACCCAGCACTAGTTAGAGTTTATTGAAATGTTCTGTAAACTGCTCTGGTGAGGTTGCAGAGTTTTTCTCCAAACATGCCGATAATCATCAGTTTGTCTCTGTGTGCAGAAATTCCGCAGGAGGGTCCATGAATCCACCAAAGTCCTGAGGGAGCTGGAGATATCTCTGCGAACCAATCATATAGGGTGACTAATTCCTGTGTTCTTTCATTTAATCCTTCTTTTACATCTCTTCGTCTTGTGCTGATCTCTCCAAATACCCCTCCCAGTAACTATTGCAGTGAGGTTATGAGGCTCCTGTATACAGTGCAGGTAACAATAGCACTGCTAGTGGTATGGACGGGAAGCTGTGGTATTGTTTGGCTTTCCCCTCTAAAGAATCACTCTTTCTTTGTTCTTCCTGTTGTAGAAAGCTAGATGTAGTGTTTGCTTGTGTTTAAATCCCTGCTGTTGGGCTGTTCTGCCAGCTTCCCTCTGCTTATAATGCTGTCTGTAGACCTCGGCAGCGTCCAGATGGTTTTTATTCATCTCGTCCCTCACACACCACCCCCTTAGCAGCTTCAAGCAACTCAGGAAGCTGAGTTGTGTATGCTGGCGAGCCAGGAAGCCTGTAGCATCCAACAATGTAGTGTGTGAAAGGACACGACGTATACACACATCACATTGATGAACACAGACAAAAACATTGACACACAATTGTGTAACACAATGAAGCACTGACAACTGGGAACATCGTTTCACTGTTTATATTCCGTTTTCAAGGGCGCACACACACTTACTGAATACAAAAAACAATTTGTTGTGGAACTGTGAAACCATTTACACACATCCGTATTAGAGAATAGCATGCTTGTTACATGTACGGTACATTCTTACCAATCGGATGAACACACAAGCGATGAGGAGTAACTAATAACTTTACCACGTTTTTCAATATAGTTCAGGTCTTTTGAAAATTACATAATGTGTTGTATTTAATGTCACTTTGTATTGTGCATGCAAATTTACACTCGAGTGATTTAAGTATTCAAATATGCTCATATATAGCATGGGAAAAATTAAATAATTTTTTTGGACCGTGTAAATTAACAATTCAAAATAATGCTTTATCAGTTCGAGTCTCCACAGAGAAGCAATTCATTTTAGGTATTTGAGTCTCCACAAAAAAGCATTTAACTTTAGGTATTTTTATCAAAATATTCAGTTGCATGCTGCTGTTTGTTGTTACATTTTTAAATCAGTTATATAAATTAGGTTGCATTATAATTTTGTTAGTTGTGAACTTATCTGTTTAGTTCAAGATTAATAAGTTTATAAGTGCTAATTGAGATTGTTTGTGCCAAAACATACGGCTTTACATTAAAATAATATAACTTAAATTTAATAATAATAATAAAATAATTCAATTCGGTTTTTTTTATTGCATTTTATTATTAATATTTAACGTTTCATATTTTAGCATTTTATAACAACAATTTTATATTTTAAATTATTTATTTAAATGAAAAAATATATCATTTTATATTGAAATATTTAAGAAGATTAAGTTGTTGTTTTTTTCTCAAGTTGCTAGTTACTTTTTTTGTTAGTTGTGTGTAGGTTAGCTAACTACTACTTCAAAAGATTAAAAGGCTGTATTCAGTTTAAATTGCTATAAATGATGAGTAGCTTGGCAAACTGCTGGTTCAAAGTAGCTTCCTGATACACACACACACAGTTAGTATATGAGCAAAAGCTCAGAAAACACTGACAAAATATGACTCTGAATTACTTCCTTTGTCTTCTGTGTGAGCCATAAATAACCAATACACTCCTCTCTCCTCCATTATTAAGAGCCAGGGGTAATGTGGTTCTCATTAAGAACAAAAGAAAAATAATAGGCAGGCTATTTTCACTTTTTTGGGGGGCTGGATGAAATGGAACAGAGGACTCTTTATTGCATGTGTCCGATCCCTGGCCTCTTTCCGATGTGCTACTCCTTGCTTTGCCAAGACAATCTGAAATGGCATCTGGCCGGACAGGAAAAGAGTCTAAAGGGGAGCAGGGAGGGGGAGGTGGCAGACAGGAAGCTGATGATGGAGTGAGCCCCCTCCACCGTTTCAGTCTGAAAAGTCTGTTTCTTGCTCAGTTCCACATTTTGTCTGTTTTTCTTGTGCTCATTTGGGAGTCTGGTAGCTTTTTTTTCCTTATGCATCCAAAGCCATTTAACAATAGAGACAGATTTCAACTAATCATTATGGCTTGTGTTTGAGAGGTAAAAAAAAAGAATGAAAATGAGAGCTGTGCAGAAAAATGAAGAATGCATGTGTATATATAAGTGAATGTTTGCACAGGGGAGGCAGTCTAAACACTCCCACTGTCAGAGATTTAACCTCCTCTCTCAAGCTATGATCTCCACGTTCCTTTGCTCTGCATGGTGGGAATTCCTTATGCTTTGAGTTTCCCCTTCAGAAATCTGGAGCTAAATGAAGGAAATGTAAAACTAGCCTCTATTCTGGACTTTCCATCTCAGTCTTGCCAAGCCAGTCAACTCAGAGCAGCCTTGAGGCTTAAAATGTCTTGGGATTTTAAAGCCAACATATAATAACATTCGCTACTTCCATAATATGATCTATTATTCAATATACAATAGGATATTCAACAGTAAAAATAACTTTATTTTTTCTCTCAGAGATGAATTGGATCATGAAAAGTTGGTGTTCTGTAGACTTTGCTGTCAGTTGCGAAGGATTTCTTCCCTCTTAAAAACTATTGGCACTTATTGGTACCCATTTTGAAGATTACAAAAACAAACACTTGTTTTCTGTTGCAGTAGTGTCCAATGATAAATCATTCACAATCAGAAAATAAATGGGATTAATTTCATGCTCACTTAATCTGAAGCTTAAGTCTGTTGAAATATTGACTGTCTAGAAACTGTCTGTTTCATTTCTTCAACTTTTTTATCTCTATCTGTGTTTCATATTTTCGACATAGATTTGCTCTTTGTTAATCTGATTCTGTTTGATTTGGGGTCTGTAAATAGGGTGCATTTATTTGATCAAACACACAGTAAAAGCAGTGATATTGTGAAATTTGATTTCAGTTTAAAATAGCTTTTTCTATTTTATTACATTTTAGAATGTCATGTATTCCTGTGATATCAAAAAAGGTTTTTTGTCGATACCTTGATGAATAGAAAGTTTAACCCCTTAACTGCCACTCACATTTTTGAACATAGACGTGAAAGTGCGCGATCCAAACTTAAATTTTTATAATTCATGAACGAAAACATTTTGTAACATGATATTGATGTACCATTTTCATGGTAATGCAATGTTTGATTTTAAAATGGGTTTCAAAGGATCAATTTTGAGATTTAAAGTTTTCAATTGATATATAATTTCTGATGATTTCTAAAGTGTGATAGAGAAAAAGGCAACAAAGAAGACTTTTTTTGACAAAAGGTCAGAACTCCTGTTATGATGTAGATTTTTGAGGTGCACTCTTGTCAATCTATTACTTTTCCTACATAATTTTTAACAAAAACATTGGTAAAATATCTATTTAGGAGTCTTAGACCTTTCCAACGATATATAGTTTGTCATGATTAGATTAGGATTTAATTGTAATATAGTGAAGTAAACTTCCCACAGAGGGGACGGGTGACAGTTAAAGGGTTAAAAGAACAATATTTATTTGAAATAGAAATCTTTTGTAACATTATAAATATCATTACTGTGACATTTGATCAATTTATTGCATCGTTGCTGAATAAAAGTATTAATTTCTTTAAAAAAAAAAATCTTATTGACCCCACATTTTGAAATGGTAGCATATATAGAGTGTGTTTGATATCAGAAGGATGTTAATAGGATGCTTTAATTTCATCTCCCTCTTTATGTGGCAGGTGGGTTCGTGAGTTCCTCAACGATGAGAACAGAGGCCTGGACATCCTGGTGGAGTATCTCTCCTTTGCTCAGTGTGCCGTCATGTGAGTGACACACCCTAAAAACAACCAACCACAGTCATCTTCACAACACGCCAATCCATGTACCAACTTTAGGACATTTAAAAGATCATGTAGCCAGGCTTCTGCTGGAGACAAAGGCTGCGATGAATTCAGTGTTAAATGATAATGACCGTGCTGAATGCCTCATTGTAGGCACGCTGCATTTTGTTTTGTGCTTTGTTATGCCGTGCTATAATTTGCTTGGATTGTCCTGTGCTGCTGTCTGCATAATCCTGGACCCCCTGTTACTGAGCTCTGTTGCTAACCTTCCCCATCCTTACCCCCCCGCCCTCCTTATGTGCGGTTCCCTGTCTGTGCGGCTCAGGTTGGATTTTGAAGGGCTGGAGAATGGCGATGACTTTTCGCTGGACAAGGCTAAGTCCTGGAGCAGGTCCATTGAGGATCTGCACCAGAACGGCTGCAATACGCTGGTGCGCTCTGCGCGGCAATCCGTCCTCCGGTATGTACTGGCCTGCTTGTGCTTGCTATGCTCTGCCTCGCTTTAAAATAATGTTTGCTTATGTGATAACTTGCATTGGTTTGGTTCAGGCTGCTGGCCAGTCACAACTTAATAATTTGAAATATTTAATGCGCTGTTTTGAGACTGATCTATCTATCTATCTATCTATCTATCTATCTATCTATCTATCTATCTATCTTTTTAAGATTGAAGAACTGGCACTTTCCAAGAATAGGGTATGAAAGAGCCTCAAGAGTCTTAAAAAAATAACCCTATAAAGCCTACTGTATTATATTTAATACACAAATTTCTAAGGCCTCTAAATTATTAATATGATCAAATCTTTTCTGAAAAAAACTGTTGTACTGTTGTATTACATGTCTTCTGTCGTCTGATTGATAGTTTATACTTTTTTAGTAAACATAATTCTGCAGGTCTTAGATTTACTTGATTCTTCATACATTATTTTTAGAAGAATGTTAAAAGGTAAGTATCAAATATGATATATCAGGCTTTGTTACATTGAATTATATGTTAGTGAAATATATGTTTTGAACATATGCAAACCTTTTTTTATTATTTTAAAACAATATTTATTCTAAAGGTTAAATAAACTGTCCCATTAAAAAAAAAAAACTGTTTTTTTTTTCCCCCTGATTATTATTTTGTATGTCAGGCTTTACAGGGTTAAGTACTTTTTTATTTTAAAATTTCATGACGTTTATATTTGTTGCTCTCCAGTAATAAACATTAAATTCATATAAAAATGAACATGAAGTTAAACAAAAACAAAATTACAAAATAAATAAAACCAAAACCAGAAATATATAAAAATTATATATAGAGAAATATTTTTATATTTAATATATAAAAGAAATATATATTTGTTTGATCAGTATTTAAAAAAAAATATTAAGTAGTTGCATACAAAATAAATATGTCATTTTTGGTCATCAGTTCATCTGATAATGTCAAAATTAAGATTAGATGAAACCTTATTGCAGGCCAATATCGGCATTTTAATACAAACATTTAATGTGTTTTAAACGATCTACTCATGCTAGGTTAATTTTATTTTAGATAATAGTTATCTAATAAATCTAATGGTTTTCACATCAAAAACATTTTGTGTCCCTTTGGTTTATTCAAGTAATTAGACCCTATTTTTGGAAAGTGTCAAATATTGTTTTTAGAATTTCACAGTTGGCGTCCCGTCTCGCTTCACAGATGATAATATGTGTGTTCATGCAATGACAGGAACATTGCTTTGCACCGAAAACTAGGAGTCACATGCGTGCATTATTTTGCCCACTGAGCCATAGCCACATCCTGAGGGTAGATAACACATGCAAATGAAAACCTTTTTATATGGTGCATATGAGTGATCGTTTGTGCACACTTATGTTATGTCAAATCAAGCACAGCTTTTGTGAACTACTAACTTTGTCCTTCTATTTCAGTTATGGCTCAGCTGCCAACAGCAAAACCATCAAGAACTCCAGATTAGTGAGTCAAAAGGATGACGTGCATGTGTGCATCATGTGCCTCAGAGCAATCATGAACTATCAGGTACAGGATGCACAGACCTGATTGGTCACAAAAACCTCAGGGACATCTGACCTGATTGCACATAGAAAGGAAGCAGCAAATAAAAACAATTCTCTCAGTAGTATTATTAAGTGTCATCGAACATGACAAGTAACCCGTTACTCTCCAGAATGTTTCAGTGTCTGTCCAGTTTACAAACAGCAGCACAATGTCTCTATGGAATCACAATTGCACTGTGGTATATGTTTTTTTATACTTATACCACATTGCTTTTTCCTTTCTCACCCTAGTATGGCTTCAACCTTGTCATGTCTCACGCGCATGCAGTCAACGAGATCGCCCTAAGTTTGAACAATAAGAACCCAAGGTAAGAATTAGGGCTCTGTATAACAGGTCCACCCAAAAATTTAAAATTCTGTCATTCACTCACCCTCATGTCTTTCCAAACCTGTGTGGATTTCTTTCTTCTACTGAACACAGAAGAAGGTATTTTGAAGAATGTTGGTAAACAAACGGTTTTGGGTTCCATTGACTTCCATAGTATAGTATTTTTGGTCCATACTATGGAATTCAATGGGACTCGAAACTGTTTGGTTACCAACATTCTTCAAAATATCTTCTTTTGTGTTTTACATAACAAAGAACCAAACAGTAATTTTGGTCCATACAATGGAATTCAATGGGACTCGAAACTGTTTGGTTAACAACATTCTTCAAAATATCTTTTGAGTTTCACATAAGAAAGAACCAAATGGTATTTTTAGTCCATACTATGGAAGTCAATGGGACTCAAAACTGTTTGGTTACCAACATTCTTCAAAATATCTTCTTTTGTGTTTTACATAACAAAGAACCAAACAGTATTTTTGGTCCCACTGACTTCCAGAGATTTATTTATTTATTTTTCTTACTATGGAAGTCGATGGGACCCAAAACTGTTTGGTTACCAACATTCTTCAAAATATCTTCTTTTGTGTTTTACATAACAAAGAACCAAACAGTATTTTTGGTCCCACTGACTTCCAGAGATTTATTTATTTTTCTTACTATGGAAGTCAATGGGACCCAAAACTGTTTGGCTACCAACATTCTTCAAAATATCTTTTGTGTTCCACAGAAGAAATAAATGACATGAGGGGGAGTAAATTGACAGAATTCAAATTTTTAGGTGTACTATACCTCTAAGGGCCATTCATAGAGAATGTGTTTTTGCATTTAAAAATGAGAGACAAAGTGCAGAGGTAAAAAAACACTAGGCATAGAGACAAATTTTTTACTACTTTTTAACTTGAATGCCTTATTTAATGAATGTTTATTAGATGCTGCAAAACTTTTAGTGCAGCAGTCACACATGTCTGTCTAGTGCATGTTTACATAGAAAAACAGCACAGCACAGTAGAATGCAAAAAAAAGTGTTTTGTGTGAACAGAGCCCGATTAATGCAGTACTTTCAGTGACCTTTAGTTTTGGTGGCGCTGTGAAGTTGGGGATTAGATTTGTGCTTTTGTTTGGTAAGAATGAATTCTTTCAAGCGGATTAGTGTCAGTCTGACTAAGTGTATTTGTAGTAGAATCTTAGATCAGTTCAGACTGAAAAAAGCATCAATGAGCTCAATGAATCATACGCCAATGTATCACTCAATCACAGCTTTTAACTGTGCTGTAAAGGCTTTTCTTGGATTGTGTCATTCCAAAACATCAACATAAAATTACCCGATACTCAGCATCAGATATGACCCCAATGAGAGGCTCAAGATGAAAGTGCGCTATCACATTTCTGATTTTGAAAATTGTATAACAATGGACACAAAGCTGCTGTTCTCCCTGAAGGATAGATCTAAGCAGGTGTGGGTGGGTAATGATCTGTCAAGTTGGTAATGTTACCCGTCTTATTGTGTGAGTCCTGCTCTGCCACTCTGGTCCAGTTGAATGCTCACAGAAGCTTTTGTTCTGCCTGTAGAACAAAGGCGCTGGTCCTGGAGCTGCTGGCTGCTGTGTGTTTGGTGCGAGGAGGCCATGAAATCATCCTCTCAGCATTTGATAACTTCAAAGAGGTAGATCCTGGGATTTTTACACCTGCATGTGTCTTACCATGGATGCTGTATTATGTTAAAAAAGTTGTTTTTGTTTCAGTTCGTGCACATATACATCCAATTAGCTGGCAATTGTCTACCTTCCCACATGCATTTGTTGGAAAATACCACATCTTAAGCCAGTCGTTTCATCAAACCCGTCTCTGATAAGGATCAGTGTTTTGGGGGGGAGAGAATTGCCCGCAGACTCAACCGTTCACTCAACCTCTTAGTTTTGTTTGCCTAGTCATTTAAATACCGGAAACAGGCCAATTATCCCATAACTGTCCAACTCTATCCTGAGAAACTAAGAGAGAAAATCAGCACAGCAGTCACAACAATGCTGTGAGAAAGACTGAAATAAAATACTGCCAGAACTAGTCTTCAAAGAGTCTGTGGTTGAGCTAACTTTGAATTTAGACTAATGAACTAAATGCTCCACATTTAAATCAGCAAAGCATTACGAACAAGAAGCTGATTGAAGTATTTGAAATAGGTTTCTCATTCTGTCATAGTGAAATGCGAGGGCATAACATAGTTCCTTTGTTATTTCAATCCCTTTCTTTTTCCATAAAGTCTACAATAAAGTCTGACTTTCTCCTGTATGGACTGTGATCTGAATTCTCCATCAGTCTCAGCTTCACTGAACCCCATAACCTCATACTCTGCTGTTTCTAGAACTAGAAACCTCAGTCATTTCTTCTGTTGTGTTTTTTTTTTTTTTTAAGATTTGGGATGGTTATTTGTGAGGATATAAGAGCAATAACTATCACACTTTATATTTTAATACTTAACAAATCTGTTTATACTGGACTGAGGGGTTACAGTGTTTTTGTGACTGACTAAAAAATATGCGCAGGTGTGTAAGGAGAAGCACCGCTTTGAGAAGCTGATGGAGTATTTCCGTAGTGAAGATGGGAACATCGACTTCATGGTAGGTGCATGAAAGCACGTCAGTATTTTGTGTGAGACATGGATGTGTTTGACTTTGTGGTTTGTGTCTCAGGTTGCTTGTATGCAGTTCATCAACATTGTGGTCCATTCTGTGGAGGACATGAACTTCCGTGTACATCTGCAGTATGAGTTCACTAAGCTGGGGCTTGATGACTTCCTGGAGGTATCCAGTCAATGTTCAAACTGATCTAAAATCATTCAGTGTTTAAATAGCCAAGTAAAAAGGCAAGTTTGTTACGTAGATGTCTTTTTGTATTTGAAATACTATTGAATGATTCAGTCATACAGACGTTTGGAGATATTGTTAAGCTCACATGTAACCACATGATAAAACATTAAGAAATCCCCTGTGTTTCCTTCCAGAAATCCAAGCACACAGAGAGTGATAAGTTGTCGGTGCAGATCCAGGCTTACCTGGATAATGTGTTTGATGTTGGAGGTCTGTTGGAGGACGCTGAAACAAAGAATGTGGCCCTGGAGAAAGTGGAGGAGCTGGAAGAACATTTGTCTCATGTAAGAACCATTATATACTCCCTTTCATTATTGCTGTGTTATTATTATACCTTATGCACTCAGCATACATCAGCAACAATGTGAAAAGTCTCAATGCTTACATTACAAAAAATGATGTAGAGCAGATTGTTATAATAAATTAAAAAGTATTTTAATAAATAATAATAAAATATATAAATACATTTTTAAATTAATTAATTAATTTATTTATGGATAATCTTGCAATTTATTCAACGCAGAGTATATAAAAAAAAAGTTGTGATAGGTCTATAAGTGCTTTGGAAATTCATAAGCACCACTATTTTTTACATTTTTAAAAACTCCCATAAATATGTACATTTACTTTCAAAATTTTGGATCAGTACGGTTTCTTTATATTTTTGACAGAAGTATCTTTTGCGCACTAAGGCTGTAATATATTTTAAAATGTGATTAATTTATGTGATGGCAAAGCTAAATTTTCAACTGTCATTCATATTTTTGTGGAAGTTCAAAAGAACAGCATTTCATTAAAATGGAAATATTTTGCAACATTATAAATGTCTTTACTGTTACCTTTGATCAATTTAATGCGTCCTTGCTAAATAAAAGTATTTTCTTTACTGACACCAAACTTTCAATCTGTAGTGTATATATTATGATGTCATTATTGGCCAATTTTTTTATTGGACCAATTATGTTATAAATGTTTGCTTATATCACCACACTTGTACTTTGATTTAATTTATTCATAGTCCTAATTATATTAATATCCTAATTATGTCAGATCTGTAAATATTAATGCTAGTTTATCATATCACAGGTCAGTCATGTTAACACTTTGAATATCTTAATGACTTCACCTTTATCAGAGTTCAGAGAAATCAGGGTTATTTCCTCCTAGTATTCACTCACAACATATAGCCTCGTGCATAGCTTAATCATTCACTTTTGGTGCACAGAGATCTTAAAATATAATTTATAATCTGACTTGTGGACTGATTGGGCTTATAAATGTTTAGTTCAACAGATAAGGCTTGTAAATCTGAGTATGCAGAAAGCAGGCAGTGTAAAAACAAACCTCGGATTGTTCCTCTGATCTTGATTCAGTGGTGGGCCTTTCTGCTGGGCTGAGTTATGCTCATGGCAAAGGCCTTGAAATGAACAGAGAATCACACAACAACTCTTTCTCTTGCTGGGGGAGGAGGACTGAATTCCCCAAATATTCCACTGTGTGTAATCTTCACTGCTTCAAAAGTGAAAGTGATGCTACCTCATCTGCTGTGTCATACTGCTGGGAATGTTATTATTGATCCATAAGAGAGTGAGAGAGACAGAATGAAGCTTAAAAGGGTATGGGAGCGATGTTGATAGGATTAATGCTCTGAACCGCCTCTCTATCTTCACTCATTTTTGTTTCGCAGCCTCTCACGCTGTCATGTTTTCTCTTGTGCTCCTCCTTTTTTTGTTCTAGGTGACAGAGAAGCTTCTAGATGTTGAAAATGAGACCATGATGAAGGTAGCAGACCTGGAGAAACAGCTGTTACACAAAGACAAGGAACTGGCAACCATAAAGGTAGGCCTCAATCACTCTCAATCATTTATATCGTCTTCACTCATGAGCTTGACATGCAAATACCTCATATAATGATTTGTGTAATATGAATAAGTAATAGGAATGATGATAATGCGTACAATGAAAATTTGTCAGTAGGAATGACTGATTATTAATCCTTTGTGGCTTTTTCGTAATCTGATTACTAGATGTCTAAATGTCTAATAACAGAGAGTAAGATACCATGTTTTTTGGACATCTATTATGGTATTCTTTGAAGTACCATCATAGAAATTACCATTAAATAATTATGGTAATTATTCAGTGCAATGGACTTTTTGGACAATTTTAAAACCTATACTGTGTTTTATTGCCTTGGTATCAGTTTACGAAAAAAACTGGTAAATGCTGCTCCGTGAGTGTTTCTAACAGCTGAAGGAGTGAGCAAATTTGATATTTGTCTCTCTTATGACCAACGTAATCAATCTCTCAATATTTTTACCTCAATTGGAAAGTCATAGAAACACTATTGTGGATTGTTTCTTTTGCTATTGTGGCAAAAATTATAAATATCAAAATTATATTTGTTATAGTTTTCATTCACCACTATAGAAGTTTATCCAACTATGATGACTAATGCTTCTGAGACTCACAGAAATGTGAAAAAAGTCCATGGTATATATCAAAATAGAGTATTTACATGTGTTGTGTAGCTTTATTATTGCTAGGCTGAGTGAAAAGTACAATAAATCCTTGACTGGTCATTCTCATGGTAATGCAGGAGACGTATGAGTCCACCAGCTCACAAGTGCACACACTGCGGAGGATGATCCAGGAGAAGGACGCCGCCTTCCAGAGGCACAATAACATTGAGAAGCAATTGCTGGAGCTGGAGCAGCAGGGCACCATCCGTTTACGCAAGCAGCCTGATGGGGATATTGCCATTGAGGCTCTGGGTGGAGGAGGACTGGTTGGTGGAGCATCTCTGGGAGACCTGGGCTTACTTACTGCAAGCATGAGTGGGAGTGGAGGTCTGCGTGTCACTACACCTGCTCCTATTGAAGCTGTTGCTCCACCTCCACCGCCACCACCACCTGCCCCACCACTTCCTTCAGAAGGTACTGAGTCTGAGAACAGCCAGGAAAATCAATTGTGTATGCGAATCATGTGTGGTGTGCTATCAGTTACGGTTGCTTGACTAGGAGATCTGAGATTCTCAGAACTCATTTGATTTCAAGGACGGACAAGGAAAAGTTTAGATTTGGCACCAGTGCCCACTGTCAATGGAAAACAGATATGTAAGGGTTCCCTCGATGCTCAAGATTATGGAGAGTTATTGTAGTGTATAATAATCAGAAAAACAAGGCTCAGCTGTGCACACTTAGTTCCTTCTGAGTTACAGAGCTTTAAATGTACAAGTCTTTGCAAGCCTAGCAGGAAAAGGAAAAGCTAAGGGTGTTTCCTTTAGCTAAGGAGCGGTTTCTGCTGAGGAAGCAGCTGGACTGGGACTAACTAAATATCTGTTTAGCCCTTGGGACTGTTTGGGAACAGATTTAAGAGTAAAGATGAAAATGTATGCATACTAATGTATTACAACTCTCTTATTTTATATAGTCGAGTGTATTCTTATTCCTCCTCCACCTCCTCCACCTCTGCCTGGACCATCACCATCAGTCATCCTTAGTGTCGGCTTATCAGGTAATACAAAATTACAAATAATAATAGGAAACAGTACTATCTTGGCTCTGATTTGTTGCAAACAAAAGATTAAAGCGAGTCACAGTGACAAATCACTCTCAGGATCTTGTCATACGTAATTATGTTTGTAAAAATAACGTCTGACAATAATGTTTATTCTTATCTTATAGCCATACGCATCAAGAAACCCATAAAAACCAAATTCCGCCTTCCTGTCTTCAACTGGACTGCACTGAAACCCAACCAGATCAATGGCACCGTCTTCAACGAAATTGATGATGAGCGTGTGCTTGAGGTGATATTGAGTATGACTCAGATTTGCACATTATTTTGAGCACGTGCTCCTTGAAACTCTCCACCCATGCCATGTGTTCTTGATTGGTCGTGTAGGAGTTGGATCTGGAGAAGTTTGAGGAGCTGTTCAAGACGAAAGCCCAGGGTCCTGTGGTGGATTTGTCATGCTCAAAGAGCAAGGTTTCCCACAAGGTCGTCAACAAAGTGCAGCTGCTTGATGCCAATCGCTCAAAGAACTTGGCCATCACTCTGCGCAAGGCCAATAAGACCACAGAAGAGATTTGCAAAGCCATTCAAACGTACGCACATATGCAAGTGTCTTAATCTTCTCAAAAATCTTCTCTGAGATTAATATGATGCAATATCCATGTTGCAGGTTTGATCTGAAAGCCCTGCCAGTGGACTTTGTGGAATGCCTGATGCGGTTTCTTCCCACGGAGGCTGAGAGTAAACTACTGCGTCAGTACGAGCGCGAGAGGAGACCTCTGGACCAACTAGCTGAGGAAGACCGTTTCATGCTCCTCTTCAGCAAGATTGAGCGGCTCACTCAGAGAATGAGCATCATCACGTTTGTGGGCAACTTCAATGATAATGTCAACATGCTGACCCCGGTGAGCAACTACGATGGTCAACAAATAGGAAGTTGGGAAATTTTGTGGGGTTTTTAAATAAATTTTTGGTGAAGAATGACCATCCACAGTGATTTGTGAAAATTGTTTGACCAACGTCCTTGTTGTTCCTGGAACAACATTCCTATTCACATTCTGGGGTTAAATTGAGGCATAGACTTATCAACCTATCATCTCCCTCCGATTTTAGGGGTTGTTAGGCTTGGGGTTAAGTATAGGGTTAGTTTGTTTGATGGGAATTTTATTCCTGGAACAACAAAGATGTTGATTTAGGAATACGTTCTTGGCAATATCACGGTCATCCTGATCAAATCAAGATTTGGCATCTGTTCATTTAAATCCACAGCAACTCAACGCTATCATCGCTGCATCAGCGTCAGTGAAGTCTTCTCCAAAGTTAAAGAAGATCCTTGAAGTAAATGTCTTCTTGTTTTGAATATTATAAGGGTTCAAAATCATCTCAAATTGGTCTCCAGTTATGCTTAACTATACGTTTTTGTCTCAACAGATCATTCTGGCCCTGGGCAACTACATGAACAGTAGTAAAAGAGGCTCAGTGTATGGTTTCAAACTTCAGAGTCTGGATCTGGTGAGCTCGAGTGTAGAAATGGCTTCAGCGATGTTGTAGTTGAATAACAGTGCTGTTCTCACCCATGCTAATGTTGTTCTCTCTCAGCTGCTAGATACTAAGTCTACTGACCGGAAGATGACACTGCTGCACTACATTGCTCTGGTCGTCAAAGAGAAATATCCTGAACTGGCTACCTTCTACAATGAACTGCACTTTGTGGATAAGGCTGCAGCAGGTCTGTGTCCTTCAGGGTTGGAATTTGAACTGAACATGTCCCACTTACAGAAATGATATTAATTTCTTTGGATTTATCTCCATTTGAACTCTTAATTGCATTAATTTGAAATCTTCCATTACAGTCTCCCTGGAGAATGTGTTGTTGGATGTTAAGGAGCTGGGTAAGGGTATGGATCTGGTCAGGAGAGAATGCAGTCTGCATGACCACGCTGTACTCAAGGGCTTCCTCCAGACCAGCGATACACACCTGGACAAACTACAAAAAGACGGCAAGACTGCTGAGGTGTCCTTTCTCTCTTTTACAAAACACTTTCTGAATACAAAACCAGATTATCTGAATCTCAAATTAAATCCATTTATAGGAGGCTTTCAACAATGTGGTGCTTTACTTTGGGGAGAGTCCTAAGACCACGCCGCCCTCTGTGTTCTTCCCAGTGTTTGTACGGTTCATCAAAGCCTACAAGGTACTGCAATCCATTAAATGATTCACTCAATGGTTCTAGGCACTGCACTAAAGAATCATGAATCTTCATAATATGACAAGGAGAATACACATTTGTGGCTCTGTATACTCATCAGGAAGAGACTTTTATTTTCTAAGCCTTGGGGGGGAAAGGTGAACCCGACCTGGTTTTAGGTCGTTGACAGGAAGGAGCCATCCATGTGATCTGTTGTCTGGCATGTTTAGTAAACATGATGCGATAAAAGATCTGGCCTGCTAGCCAATTGGTTGTGGGTTCAGACCCTGAATGCACAGTTTCTATGTGTGTTTATATCTTTTGGCCATCCTTGTTTTAATGTCTTCCCTGTTGGAGCATCAGCGTCAGAGCACTGGGGTGGAGTAGCAGACGTTAGCAGAGGATGAATAACAGGAAGGGGCAGCTGGGCTGAGATTTAAGGGCAGCTGCTGTGTTTAGGGCTTTGCCTTCACCGCCTTTAACCCGGACACACACGCATACACACACCTCTTCCTCACATTGTTCTGCTGGTGGATTTATGAGTCTACATGAGGAACCAAAAAAGGTCCAAGATCTCTATGCGTTCGTGTGTGTCCATATTCATATCCCTTCTCAGAGGTTGCTGTGATTGTTTAGATGTGAGGTCGTAGCCTGTGTTTTGTGCAGTGTCGGGACCCGGATCACACTCACCTCTCTGATGGAACTGTGTTGTTGTTTTCTGCAGGAGGCTGTGGAGGGAAACGAACAGAGGAAGAAGCAAGAGGAAGCCATGAGAGAAAAACTACTAGCACAGGAGGCCAAACAGCGTGACCCCAAGGTGAAATCTAAGAGCTGAGAATTTTTTTTTTTTAATTCTTTTAAATATCAAACTAGAAGATAGTTTTTCAGAATCAGTGTGTTTTTAAGTCACAAACAGCAATTATACTCTTGAAAGCTCTGGTGATATTATGGCAGTGAATTCTGAACACAAAACGTTTTGTTCAGAATACATGTAATGCACATGCAAACGAATATGTGAATCACATTTAAACATTCAGGGTTATATAAACAGAACTTTCAGAATCTGAAATCAGATTGGATTTCAAGCACTTCCAGATGATATTAGTGGTAAACCTGCATTTTGTTTTTTTCACTGCAGGTCCAGGCTCAAAAGAAGCGACAGCAGCAGCAGGAACTGATCGCAGAGCTCCGGCGCAGACAGGCCAAGGACCACCGGCCTGTATATGAGGGCAAAGATGGCACCATTGAAGACATTATCACAGGTGGGCCAGGCAGGACTACAGTACCCATCAGCCAGGGGTCCACAATCACTGTGGTGGTCCACAGCTCTCCACATCAGCAGTGTACTCTCTGTTATGTTAAACATCGGCCCTTACAGCTCAATCACCACACTTTACAAGTGCATATCAGTTGAAACCAATGGTTCAGAATTTTAATCAACCCTCAGGGATATTCAGAGTTAATTAGATGGCATACTAACTAAATGGTTCTCTTTCTAATGTATGTAAATAAATTGTACAGGATGTTCTTACGAGAGATTGCAGAAACTGTGCAGGGATCATTTTTTAATAACAAAAGACCATAATCTATCATTCACATAATGCTCTCGATTTAGGGTATTTATATTTATTATAAATTAATAACCACTGAATCTTTTTTTCTTTTCTTTTTTTTGGCAAACACTCTCATTCATTTGAGATTTTCGGATTTTGCAATACCGACAAAATTGCTAAAAATGTCTCTTTAAATGTAGTCCAGAGGTTGTGCACATAGGGAAATTTTCACTTTTTTAACATTTCAGTAAACAACGTCCCAGCCTTATGAAGCCATAGATATTACTGACAGAATGATGAATTGTCACTTCTCGTCTTCTGTTACCCCAGTCACAAAGTAAACAGGATTTAATCTCTATTAATGCTTACGTTTTTACTTGAACATGTTTAACGTACTTTAATGGTTTATTCTTAAAGTTTTACCCATGTATCCTGTGCTCAGGTTAATCATGAAGTAGTTTTAATGTAGAGTAGTTTTTCCTTAAAAAACAAATTCCTCCATCTGAGATACACACTACTGTTCAAAAGTTTTTATTCATGTTTTTGAAAGAGGTCTCATAAAGGTTGCAGTTGTTTTCTTCAAAAATACAGTAAAACAGTAATACTGTGAAATATTATTGCAATTTAAAACTTGTTTTCTGTTTTAATATATTTTAAAATGAAATGTATTCCTGTGATGTAATTTTCAGCAGCTATTACTTCAGTCTAGTGTCACATGATCCTTCCGAAATCGTTCTAATATGCATTCCAATATACATTCTATGTGCTTACATTTTTTTGTGAACAGAAAATTTAGAATAGCATTTGTTTAAAATCTACATATTTTGTAAAATTATAAATATTTTTACTCTCACTTTTGATCAATTTGATGCATCCTTCCTAAAAAAAAACATTACTGACCCCTAATATTTGACCAATAGTGTACCTATGTGAAGAAGATTTTATGGCTGTCGCTGTTAAATAGGATTCAAAACATCTGGAAACAAAAATGCCAGGAAGTTGCATGGGTCAAAACAAGTGGTTTCTCGTTGCAAAGTGCATGCATACAACCACTCGCATGACCCATTCTGTCACTTGGTTACCCAGCATCCTTTACTAACCTACGCACAATGGAATAGTGGGAAGCACAAGCTGTGGCTGTTCACAGATCTGAAACAGGGACCGGCCAAATCTTTCTCAAGGGAATTATGACAAATGGACCGAAAAGTATTAAAATATCTGTATATAATATAATATAATATAATCATATTTTTTGTACTGTAAAACTGTTGCTTGCCTGATTTTTTACATATATGCTTTTATGATTTAATCATATTTTTTATATTGGGTCTTTCTGTTTGTCATATTGTCCAGAGAGATTTGGCCTGTGTAACAGTCCTTATTATGTTTCACTTGGTTTGTCACCTGCTAACTCTCATCTTCTCTCCCATAACTCTTTGTTCTACCTTTCTAGCAGAACAGGGGATTAATCTGAGTAAATTTGAGCACAAAATAATTGGAGGGTAAGAAAGGCATCATGGAGCTTCACGACGCTTTGCTCCTGTCTGCCTTTTTACCGTCAGCTCAATTGCTTTAGCGGTGTGCTATATTTTGCACATTGCTACAATGCTGAAGCTTATGTGGCCAAATGCAGTCTTGTACTGAATATTTTTTGCATCGTTAAATATATATTTTATGAAACTTGTCATTGTGTCAAAGAATATGATAATTAGCTATATTTTTTTATAGTTTTACCACGGAATGAAAAAATTTGCCTTTTTTTTATCTTGCAATTCTGAGTTTTTATTTCACAATTTGGAATTTGAGAAAAAAAGTTAGAATTGTGAAATATTTTATTAACATTTTTGAGGAAAAAACTTTTTTTATTTCAAAAAAGTTTTTACTTTTACTTTTTTTCCCTCAGTTTACATCTCACAATTCTGTTTGAAAAATGATTCTCTTTTTTACTATATTATATACTATTTATAACTTAAGATATATAATATAAACTACAACATTTTTATAGTTTTATATAACCTTATAGATGTCAAATATTATTACAAACTAATCATTAGTACAATATCTTATATTATTTTACTAGTAGAATTTTTGTTAGCTTTTCTTCAGTACCATATATTGGAAAGGACCCAGGAATGAAATCTCTAATTTCTTGTCATCACTGTTGCATGTAAAGCTGTGTTTGTCCGCTGTATCTTTGCACTGTGCTGTTTGTCTGACATGTTTATGTCCTCTACTGTATCGTCACCTGCATGCAACTCTGTGTTCTGTTAAGCAAGATCTACATGTAATGGTTACTGTATATAGTGGTGTAGTGTTTTATTATATATGGTAATGTTATAGCATCTTTTAAGACCTTGCTGAACACTGAATCAATCAGTTCAGATGTATTAGTGTTGAATGGTCTTACTGCAGTGATTGTATTTTGTTTTGTGTCTCTGTTAGTGTTTTACTGTGTGTGCTTTATAAGTGCTGGGCCATGCCTATGTTTATGCTAGAAGCAGTTATTGAGATTTATATTAATTGCATTTTTTTAAACTTTAAAAGGGAAAATTCACACAAAAAATTAAATGTCATTTACACCTTGTGTCATTTAAAACCCTTTTGTGGAACACAAAAGGAGAAATTTTGTAAAATGTCCAAGGTGCTGTTTTTGCTGTTTTACATACACTACCATTCTTTTGTCTTAAAACAGTTTTTTTTTTATTCCTGTGATGGCAAAGGTTAATTATCAGCAGCCATTATTTCAGTCTTCAGTGTCACATGATCCTTCAGAAATCATTCTAATATGCTGATTTGATGCTCAAGAGACATTTCTTATTACAATCAGTATTGTGCTGCTTAAAGGGATAGTTCACCCAAAAGCATGAAAATCCTGTCATTTGCTCGTCCTCACTATTTTTTTCTGTTGAACACAAAATGAGATACTCTGTAAAAGAATGTGTGTAACCAAACAGTTTCTGGTCCCTATTGTCTTCCATAGTATTTTTCCTATACCATGGAAGTCAATGGCTACCATCAACTGTTTGTTTACCATTATTCCTCAAAATATCTTCTTTTGTGTTTAACAGAAAAAAATTTACTCCTAGAGGTTTGGAACGACATGAGGGTGAATAAATGATGATAAAATTTTCATTTTGGGTGATATTTCCCTTTAATGTTTTTGTGGAAACAGTGACACATTATTCCTTTTTGGAGCTTGACAGCTGCCACTCAGTTGCTTTCATTCTAAGGACAAGAATAGTATCAACATTATGCTAAATATCTCCTTTCCCCGATAAAAGCATGAATGACATGAGGCTGGGTAAATGACAGAATTTTCCATTTTGGGTGAACTGTTCCTTTAAGATCTAGAAAAGTAAGATCTACAGAATTCTGCATTCTGCATCCTTTTCAAAGACAGCACAAATATCATCAACCAGCTCAAATGCTGAGAATGACCCCTGCTACCCTAAATGTTCCCTGATCTAACTCTAACTCTCTCCCTTCCCCACTCACAGATCTCCGAAGCCAGCCCTTCCTGCGAGCTGACGCGGTGATCCGGAATGGGTGGAAGCGACCCTAAAGACCCCTCACTCACTCACCCACTGCTACTCTCCCCCCGCTTTCTTCTGAAATGGCATCTTCCTGCAATTCACAGTGACTGAGGGAAGTGCAGGACCAAACCAGTGTCTTTGGTTTTAGGGGGGTGGGGAAGTTATTTATTTATGGAAATCCTTTTTGGATTCTGCACTGGAGGCTCTTTCAATAAAGCCATAAAAGCACAGACATTAAGGGCGGCCTCATGAACGC
Organism: Sinocyclocheilus anshuiensis; assembly: GCF_001515605.1. Classification (NCBI taxonomy): domain Eukaryota; kingdom Metazoa; phylum Chordata; class Actinopteri; order Cypriniformes; family Cyprinidae; genus Sinocyclocheilus; species Sinocyclocheilus anshuiensis. The sequence goes on along the minus strand of NW_015555735.1, from coordinate 397,309 downwards.
TCGCGCACGCAAATCCTGAGGAGCGTCTGTAACAGCTTGCGTTGGCACAGGAAAAATGCTTGTTGTGGTTGACACACAGACAGTGGTAACACTAGCCTGCTGACCCTGAAGAGCCTTCCAACGGGATCTCACGCCCATTATCGTGTATTTCCTTTTATTGTGCAATGTAAGCATGACTTTCTGTCTTGAGGTCACTGACTTTCAGGCCAGAGCCCGTTTGTACAGTTCTTTTATTAACTATGAACTCAAAAGATTTATAATCCTAACTACCTGGAGTGGATTAGTCTGTCTCCAGTATTTTAACTCTATGGTTACAAAGAAGTGCCTTTCTGCTGAGTCAGTATTATTTCTTATAGCCAATATTGATGTATCTAAGTTTATACTTGTGTTAATCATTATGTTGTAACATTTCAGATGCTTAATGTAAATATTATGCAGTTATCCAGTTGCAGCTTTAACAAAAGAGCCTGAAGTGCTCTATTTGACTGACCATGTGCCTTGTAGGCCTACTGATGGTGCAGCCTTCACCCAGCTTTTTAAATGTTTAATGCGCATGTACCAGAACAAAGTGTACATAACGTTATGCCATGCCTTTAAACGTATTCTTCCTCAGAGAATAACGTTCGGATCCGTTCTTTACCACACATAATTCTTAGTATATAGATGCATTTTTTTATCCAATGGGAATCACTCCAGGATTGTAAAGATGATATACTAACAGAATCTTTTAGGTGTGCAGTTTGTACCGTTCACTCTAAACCAGTTGCCCGAGTTAGTAAAATGAAGGACATTCGTCATGGTTTGTATTAATTCACTTGGTTTAAACCAACAATAACGTTTTATAAGATTAATTTTATTATCTAATATGTCCCTAATAGAATAATTATTTTCTTTGCACTATCATTGAATAAGAACCGATTATTCAACTAGTAACTCGATATGACATTTTATGAGCTTTATTTTAGCAATAACTTACGCGAGGCAACGCTTTACTGTGAGTTGCTTTGTTCGGGATGCGCTGCCGGTTATATTCACAATTCAGTACGGCCTCAAGTGCTTACTGCTTTTATAAAATGTAGGTATTAGGGACAGAAATTATTATTATTACATTAAGAAAAATACATTACGTGGCGTCTTTCCGTTAGAAGAGATAAGATAGCCCCGACAAAGACTGCAGTGTGACAGGTGGCAAACGTCGGCGTTGCAACGATCTCAACAGGTGTTAAGGCCCTTTCACACGGTACGCGGCAGTCGCGAGTGTCTAGTTCATTCTCAATGGGAGACGTGCGGAAAGCGGCAAAACGCGGGCGGTTTCGCTGGCGGCGCGCAAGCGGTGCTTGTGCACCCAAAATCTATGGGATTACAATTCTGCCACAATTCTGCGCGCGAAAGATCATATTTTGAGCGCGCAAAAGTGCGTTTTGCACGCGCGCGAACTGAGTTTTGTGGAGAAAATGTTTGTCTCGCAAAGAAGAAAGTATTTCGAGCGCACGAAAATCAATTTTGCATTTAAAATGTTTTTGGATGTGTGCAGACCTTCTCTTTTGCGTGCAACGATTCACTAGCTTGCTCACCTGATGCCCGCCCTCAGTGCTCGCTAAATGCCTACAGCTGGCTTGCTCAACACAACCCAGTGTTACAATGTGCCATAATTCCAATGATCTTTCGCGCGCAGAATTGTGGCAGAATTGTAATCCCATAAAAATCCTGCCGTTTCCACGGGCACGGCGCTTCGCGGCAGGCGCCGCCAAAGATACAAATATTTTATCTTTTTGTGAGCGGCAGCCGCGTCGGTTTCAACCAATCAGTGAACATTTAACTGAACTTATTGGAAAAATAGAGACACTACGTCCATGTTTTTATACAGTCTATGGTTGCGTTGCATCGCGCCGTGTAAACAAAACCATGTCTGCATTATCTGTTTTTGTCATGACAGTGTGAACAGCACAAACCGCATGGAATCTTATCTTTTCAATTCCAATTTGTGCCACTTCCATATGTAGTACTAAATCTGATCCATGTCAGATGTTTTGCGATGCGACCGCAGTGTGAACAGTCATGTCGGATTTCACGCGACTTTTACGTCACTCTAGATCGACATTCGTCATAATTCCACACTGACGGGAGACACTTCGAAGATTTTTTTACATGCCCAAAGTTATCAAGACAGCTGCGAAAGGTAATCAGTGGAAGTGTAATGTGTCAGAACTCATAAGAATACAGTGACAACTCTATACAAACAAAACATGAGGGCTCGTATAAAAGCTTCAAAACTCTGCTGTCTTTTGTCACATCCTTGTCTTTATTTTTCATATTGCCTGCACATAATTTCGCCGGATTCAGCAGCAGATCACACTATAAATAAACGCATAATCGCTTACTTTATGTCCTCTGTGTTTACTTCCGTATGACCGCGCGCTGCGCAAGTGTTGCCAAATCCTGTTTGTAGGCCATCATTCTTTTGCGCATGCGGGTCAGTTCAGAACCATGATCTGCTCGCACTGTAAAACTGGTATTGGCCACATTTAAAACAACAGTGTGAACAGCTACACAAAAAAAAAATCGGAATTGAGCACTAAGGCTCGCAGTGTGAACGTAGCCGACGTCAAGGCCCTGTTTACACTGTCAGTTAAATGTGACCCAATTTTTTGCTCATGTGACACAGATCGTATCTGTTCTATGACAGTGTAAACAGGAATAAAACGCATGCATTCGGATATTTCGAGATCGGTTTCAGGCCTCATTCATATGTGGAAATAAATCGGATATAAATCAGATATGTGCCAATGCGACTATCATGAAAACAGGCAGATCGAATTTTCTGAGGCATTGCGTTCTGTTCGTCATTAAAACTGCAACAATTTGGTACTTCTCCGCGGTTTAATGACGTCATATGCAGTGTTGGGCAGTTACTAGTAATTTAGTTACTGTAATAATATTAATTTTTTTAGTAACTAGTAGTGTAACTAATTACTAATAAGATGTCAGTAATAATATTACAGTTACCATCCATAAAACAGCTTAGTTACTTTTGATGCCTCAACCCCGCTGATTTAAAATCCAACAATCAAATAATTCCTAGATTTATTTTCATAATTTTCACGACTCGCACATGCATGTGATGTCCCCATTGCAGCAGGCAAGCTTGGAATATGGAAAAGCTTACATTCAGCAGATAGAAATATTGCATTATATTGATTTTTTCAGGAAAAAAGGCGATCTGAACACTGTTGTGTAAGTTGTGGCTTTACTTTACTCTGGCATTACATCCCACCCACATCCCTCTGGTCAGCATGTGGTACATTATATTACTATAATTACAAATCTTTTTTGGGGAAAAAAAAGAGTTTCTTACAAACTTGTAAAACAGCTTAGTTACTTTTGATGCCTCAACCCCGCTGATTTAAAATCCAACAATCAAATAATTCCTAGATTTATTTTCATAATTTTCACGACTCGCACATGCATGTGATATCCCCAGTGCAGCAGGCAAGCTTGGAATATGGAAAAGCTTACATTCAGCAGATAGAAAATATTGCATTTTATTGATTTTGTCAGGAAAAAACACTGTTACACTGAACACTGTTGTGTAAGTTGTGGCTTTACTTTACTATGGCATTGCATCCCACCCACATCCCTCTGATCAGCATGTGGTACATTATATTACTATAATTAAAAATATTTTTTGAAAATTAAACAGTTTCTTACAAACTTGTGTGATTTGATAAAATACATAATGAAATATAATCGTATATGGGTAAGGGAGAAATTACAATTAGCTTCAAGCTAATTTAATAAATGGGCTATGCTGTTAGTAAGAATTTTATGTGGAAGATACACAGTTACAACTTCTGTGAGGCGTGAAGAAAAAATAATGTAACTAGTAGTGTAACTAATTACGGTTGCCAGAAAGTAATAAGTAAAGTAACAATATTACTTTTGAAAGGAGTAACTAGTAATGAGTAATATGAGTAACTAGCCCAACACTGTTCTGTGACCCGTACTGGCAAAATGAGTGTAAATTCGTATGGGATATTTTGAGTTGCAGGCAAAAAAAAAAAAAAAAACGTGAAATAATGCTCCAAGTAGTAATTAAACATCTAAAATTATCTTTATTTGTACATTTTCTGAGAGGATTACCTTTTCTCCGCTGGCTTCTCGCGCGAAGTGCGTGCACATAACGGCGCGCGATAGTATTTCAGTATTCACGCAAACATAATCTGTTCTGTCTTAAGTGAACGCTTGGGGAACTGCTGGGGGAAAACATCTGATGTGTACCATTATTAGATCCGTGCATTACAGTATAGGACGTCTGTATAATTAATGTTAATCTAACAATAAAAGAAAAGAGGGAATCACTCGCTGCACTTCATTGAACTGCTTTTGTAGTTTTAATAATCAATTTATTTGTAATGAACACACTTTAGTTATTTGTTTTTCGTACATGAATGCTTAGTTTAGATATAAAATTATAAAGGTAATGCATATTTGTTTCTTTCTAGGCTATTTGTTCTACTGTTTATTTTTTTTTTTGCATCTGTTCTTATTTATAATAGCAAAGATAAAATAAAAAAATAGCTGTATTGTGATTATTAATATAGTAAAAGCCAGGTGCAGTAGGAGATCTTGGAAAATGCTAACTTTAGCCTGATAGCAGACAAATACATTTAGACCACTTAACTTAATGATTGCTATCGGGATGTGAAGAGACTTCAACCAGCATAACAAAAAATGTTTCTGAAGACAATCACCTATTGCACCTTTAATAATAAGAAAAGACGGAGGACTTCACTCTATCGACTTCTAACAGGTGTAGCTCAGTAATTTTTTGTCCGATTCCAACAAATCATAAATCATTTTGAAGGTCTTTTAATGGAGAATGTCATTTTTTTTTTAAATTGCTCATTGTGACTCGTTTTGTCAGCACAGGTCACATTATTCTCAGGAGGAAGCACATGTGGAGGCGGCAAATGACAACAATGCATGCGCGATGTTTCAGATGGTATGGCAAGTGTAAACACGTGAATCGGATATGGGTCACAATTAAAAAAACGTGTAAATGGACAGCCAAAAAAATCGGATATAGGCAACAAATCAGAATTGGGCAGCAAGACCTGCAGTGTAAACGAGACCCAAGACACGGCGGCGGCGGTAACAATACTGCAGCGAGAATCTTACGCCTTCTTTCTTTGCGTGAACATTTGGGCGGTGTTATGCAAATCTTCCCACACAGTGACGTAGACATGTGG
>NW_015555735.1:376550-391237 GCF_001515605.1 Sinocyclocheilus anshuiensis | reverse complement strand
TTTGTTTCCAATCCACAAATATTTAGATAACCTCTCAAAAGAATAAAACAAAGGTATGTGAACAAAATGCAAGTTTTGACCATTTGCAATCCATATTAAGCACCCGCGGCAATATTTCAATCATTAAACAGTGCGACAAACGTTGTAAAAACACTTAAAGTGCCTTAATATATTTAAAACAGTAATATTAAAAGATCAAATTCAGTAATCACCATATTAATGATGCATAGTTTACATAATGATGAGGCTGGAATATGAATGCAATCCGCTTAATGGTTCAGTTTTCCTTATAGTGGTTTTCTATGGGAAACCATTTAATGTGAAACTTTGCACATTGTGTTTATATTCTGGGTTCATCTGCTTGCCTGTACAACATATACATAATCAGTAAGATGTTTACTGAATTTCGCCTTTTAATATCTGCGTTATACTACATTACTACTTAATGCAATCGGCATAAAAATAACTTCGTTTTGCTCTCCAGGTGGGCGTTCCTGTAAGGGTGTGACGTCACGTGAAAACTATCAATTAAACACTAACAACATTTATATCTTCTTGGAGTTATTTCTAAGACTGAACTTTTTTATATTGTTGGACGTAAACCAAGCCATTTGGGAGGAAACGCAAAGCACAAGATGAATGTACCACATTTTTAACATTATTTGGTTGAAATAGACCAATGCAAGCAGCAGTTAACTGGATATGCTGTTGAAGTGGCAAATAAAAATATTTGAGGCTCGACTTTGCCTTTATATGAATTTGATTAATACATTTTTCCCAGTGTACTGCAGTGAATACAGGTGAAGTGGGGCAACTTTTGGATTTATTTCTTACTTTTTACACTGTATATTGTAGATTATTGTTATTGTAATTTTTGTAAGGTGTTAAATCATCTGGGAATCATATTTTAGGGAATCTGTATTCACCCTGATCATATCTAGTACTAGGACAACAATAATTGTTTTAGATTCAGCATTTAAATAATGCATTTAGATTTAGCAGCATTTAAATAATGCATTCTGTATTTGCAGCTAATATTATTACATCCGAGACATAAACCTTACAAAATCTAACAAATTAACATTTCTTGTCCATCATTCCTGGAGAATCTGACCTTTGACCTATGGACTCCGTTGGGAAAACTGCTTCTAAACTGACCACTTATACCCATTACCAAGCTACAGCAGAGCACCAATCCAGAAACCACTTCTATTTTTATGTACACATTTTTTATTTTTAATGTGTTATTGTCTGTGATTCATGAAGATCTCCAGCTGGAAACAAAAGAAACGAACATCACACCATCTCTCCAAAAGAAGGGCTGAGCCACCATGCATTTCTACTATAAAAAGCAGTTTAATTATTTTGTATATATATAAAAAAAATAAAAATAAAATTAACCAACAAAACTACAGAAACTGTTGCAGGGTTGTGACACTAGTCATCTGTGACAGTAAAAGGCCACTGGGGGCCGTACTAAATTACATTTGATCATAAACAGAGCAGACACTTTACGTTAAGTCCAGATGCTCGGATGAATACTGTTAACATGTATCTGTTGAGCCGACGCTAGTCTTTATGAGCTGTTGGATCCATGAAGCAGTGGACGCTCGGCCGCAAGCAGGGCTGGCTGCGTCTCTCTACTGGTCAGGCAGATGAGAATGATGGGAAGAGTAGCAGCAAGGCAGTGAGTTATTACTGGATCCACACGAACCTCACAGGAATGCACTTACACTGAGCACAAAGTCCATAAGACAAACTAGTGAACTAAAAGTGACATACAGCTTCCACTGAAGTGGTATGGAATGGTTCTGTCGAATCCACACCGACCGAGAGCAGACGACAATCATCTGCACGTTTCTCCTGGCTGTTTCCGGCGTACTGGAAGACATGGCATCAGATGAGGCCCACATCCTTTGGACGTACCGCTTACATACCCTGGAAACAGTTCTGGAATGACCTTACATTTACCATCCGTTTGGATTCACTCAATCGTTCATTCAATCCACATCTTTTCATCCATTAAAAAAACAAAGCTAAAACAAAGACAGTTATACTGCTATTCGTACAGGTGTCTGCTTGTATTCCTGGGTATATTTGTCAAGACACTTTGTTAATTATATATGTAAATATATATAAAATCAATCTGTGCAAGGAGTATGACAATCATCGTAAGCGTTGTTCTTTGAGATAACAGTATAGAAATAAAAGCGATGCTGACTCATCCACGTCTCGCAACACTCACGCAAGTATATTCGTTCTCAGCCATCTGAAATCACACACGGGCCGAGTCAGCATCAGTATCATTCAGTCGGCCTTGCCCCCCTCCCTTACATTTCATTAGCAACACTTGGCAATTTTGCTTTTCCTAAAAGAAACATTAATCTCTATACAATTCATACAAAAATAAACTTAAAACCAAAAAAAAAAACATTTCCCATATTGTTGTTGGCATCTTGTTGAGCACAGAGGTAGTGGCTAAATGGAGGGGAAGGGTGAGAAATTAGGTATGCAAACGTCTGAAAAATAAAAAAAAAACAGGGAAAGGAAAGAAAAAATAAATGTATAGAAAATGCTTTCTTTTGTTGACCAGAAGGATTTCTCGAAGAATAAAATATAATACTGCGATCACATACAAAAGTGTCCTTCATTTTTGTCTTTTTTGTGTTTTTTTTTTTTTGTACATTTTGTACAGTGTTCCTGCTCTTGTTGCTTTTCCTTTGACATGTAAAGGCATAACGGTCTGTGTGAGGGCAGGCATCCGGCCGTGACTCTACGCCAACGGGTCTCCCATGTCGTCGTCTCCTGCAGACAGCAGCTCTTTCTTCTCGTCTGTGCTGGCCAGAGAGTTACGGCTGTTATGGGCGCCCAAGTAGAGTGTGGCGTATACGGGGTTGGTGAAGTTTGTGGGCTGCAAGAGAAACACAGATGCAGATAAGCTGATGATTACTTTTATGGCCCATAGAAGATTAATGGCCGATATTACATTTTCAAACTATTTTAATGACATATATTAAAAATAATAAACTAAAAACTAAGTGAATTTATGCAATACCAACATTATAATAAACAGTAGGGATGCACGATATTATTGGACCAATATCGGAATCTGCCGATAATGGCTTTAAATGTAAATATCGGCATCAGCCCGATATGAAAAATTATGCCTATATGTCTTGCCGATAAGAGGAATACATTAACTCGCATGTGCTCAGCGTGTGCTAGCGATTAGATCACGTCAGCATTGTGGCTCATCCTTGAAGCAAAGTTTCGCCTGAATGGTGATTAGATTAACTACTTTGGATCGCTGCATTTAATCTGTGAAAGCACGTACAGAATGAGGCCTTCGGTGTATGATAGAGTAAACAGTAATAGCACGTGCAGTGGCAGCAGCAGCGGCAGCCTCCCTAAGTCCTAATGCCCGCTCATTAAGGAGTTTTAATTCCGTAGGGGGTGCTGTTGGCCTACTTCTAATAAAATGAAAGCAAAATACACAAATAATATTTAGACTGTGTTTCTGATTAAATAAAGCGGTAATTGATGCCATAAAATCATGAGTATGTTTTGATTTAAAAGTCAGAAACTTGCACGAACAAAAAAAAAAAAAAATCACAAACACAACACTTAAATTAAATAATTTTATATATACGTTCAATTAATGTGTAATATGTTATATTTTTTAAATTATGAAAGATTTTGAAAGATTTTCAGAATTTGTACAACTCTTTTGCTTTACATTATTTACAAATGTTAAATCATAAAATAAAATGTTAAGGTTACCACTGCATCTTTCAGAAAAAAAAAATAAAAATGCAGTGATTAATATATAGTTTATTTATAGTTATTTTCAAATCTTCAATGTACTGTCATTATAAAATAACTTTATTATTGTTTATATAATTCTAACAAATAAGTTCTTGTTAAAAACTAACCAAAATTAAAAATAATTATATATCGGTATCGGCATCGGCTATCAGCCAAAATGAGTTGAAAATGATCGGCATAAATCCAATACCGTGCATCCCTAATATACAGTATGAAAAATGGATATTCAAGACAAACGTTTAGACTGCAAAAGTGAAATAAAAGTTAATGTCTCCAACCAAACTAATATTTAAATAAAATATATATAATTATATATTAGGCCCTATTTAAAATTATGTAAAATATTTTATTTTACCAAACTAATAATTAAAAAGTTTAATATATGATCATATATTTATTTTATAAAATAGAAAAATATTTTAAAAACTATTTAAATTATTATTTTGATTTCAATCGATTATGATTGTATTTAAATATTGTATTTAAAGTTTTGGTTGAAATATATAAATTTTTTCACACACCCACACTGATATATACAAATCAATCAAGAATAATAACTAAATACAATAATAACAATAAAAAATTATATATAATTGAATATAAAATAATATTAACATAAAATATATATGATATAAAATATAATCATGTAATATTGTCATTTTGATTTTAATGATATTAGACAATAATTATAAACTATAAATATATTAAAATATTTTATATATTTCATATATTATATACATTTATTTATGTTTTAACGCCACATCAGCAACAATGTCTACATTCATGGCAACATTAACAGTATCATTTCAATATATCATTTACAGTAATATAACATTTTCTTAAGACACACTCACTATACAAAAACATACAAATAACAAAAATAGTGCTGATAAAAATCACATAGAATCTTTCAATTTAATCAATAATAAAATGCTATTTTTTTTTCCAGGAGAGACCTTTTTAAAAATGTCTTTTAATTTATTTTCTGAATAAAAACATTGTCTAATTTCATTTAAAATTGGACATTCTATTAAAATACGTTTTACACTCAAAAGATTCTTACATAAGTCACAAACTGGTTTCTCCTCCCCTTTCAATAAATATGAATGAGTGTGTCTTGAATGTCCAATTCAACATCTTGTATATACAACCTGGTTATATCTATTTTCAAAACAGTTAATTTACTACTGGATTCACCTCATATAGTTTGTTGTATATGCATTAATTCCATTCACCATTCATATATTATACAAAACATAAAATTATTTTATACTTTAATATTAAACATTTTAGCACAAAGAACATTTCAGCTGAAACTAACGATTACAAAATATAAACTTTAAAATATACAATTATAATAAATAATATTCAAAAAATCTAAATGACAAAAATATAGTACGTAAGACCCCTACCAGGGGGTTGGAGAATAACAAAGGTGTCACCTTATCTGGATCCAGAGTGAACTCAGAGTCCAGAAGCTCCCCTGCGTCATCGTCAGGCTCTCCTTCGTAAATCTTGTACGCCGGGTTCCCGATCTCAACGTTCATGGCTCCGTTGGTCATCCTCTGGTGCTGGAATCCTTTAGCGCTGTGGACACAAACACCAGTAAGCAGTTACATCTTTGTCCAAGCTTCTTCGCAACACACCTCTGCAGGCCGAGCCAAGGCACAGGAAGTTACACTCACACACACAAAGTAGCCTATCTCCAAGCAACTCCCAAACACAGACACACAGCTACATCCACCAGGGTCTCTCCTGCCGTATAAACACAAGTGCAAGGAGCCATGACACTTTGAGGAACCATCCATGTGCTTTCAGGTGGAGACTGCCAGCCAGAGTGAGCAACTCTGCAGGGTCTTAGAGAAAGCTGGATATCCACAAGACATGGTCCACTACGGTCAATGAGGTGCCAAACACTTAAAGCACAGCGACACTGCTCTCACGGACATATAAAACGGACACACGTCTACAGGATGGCGCGAGGAGGAGTGAGAGGGACAGGACGCAGCCCAGCACTGCGTCTTGCACCAACCAGTTGATCTATTTTAGCTGTCGTCAATAGATCCTTGTGTTGAAACTGGTAAAAACCACAGGAATACCACAGTAACAGCACAGGATCAGGCAGGAGAAGCAGGGAGAAAGAGAGGTAGAGTATGATGATGGGGGAGGAAGAGAGGAGAGGATGGACTAGAATGGGACCCTGCTGTTATAGAGTCAGAGTTACCGCGAACATCTGGAGCTGGGCTTGCCCCGCCTCACAGACCTGAGAGACAGAAAGATGCAGTTTAACCACAGAGAGAGAAAGTGAGAGAGCTGGAAATTGAGTTTAGTGTTAAATTAAAGAGGAATATGCAGGAATTAATGCTCTAAAGCAGGGGTCTTCAACAGGGTACTGAAGTGGGTCTGCCAATTATTGTATGAGCTTAAGGCCGGGACATACTAAGCCGACTTCAAAGAACTAGCAGCAACGAAAGCCAACGGTGTTGTCACCTTGCGTCGGCAGCGTCTGGACCACAAAGCTGCGCTTGAACACACTGCACAGACTACAGCCGACTGCAAACGAACACATGCGTTCTCTGCACCTGCGTCAGAGGAACTGACTGTCTATATCAGCAGCTATCAATTGTATATATTCCTAATTCAAAAGGAGAAACCGAAACAAGGATATACGAGATATACGCAGATATACTAAACGTAAACAAAAAAGCGCTTTCTTACCATTTTGAATATCAGTTATGTTGATAAACTATCTTAATTTTAAGCGGCTCATGTTTTTGTGAAAATATTTGCATATTGGAATGCTTTGGTAAGATCACGTAATATTAGAATAGCCTTCTGTCTGTGCTGCCTTTTATTTATTTGCTCATTTTCATCACTTTCGCTTTAATTTGCGGGCACGGACTCATTCGCTAAACTGAACATCCAATCAGAGTTCTCACTCTTGCTGACGGCCCCGACGTCGATTCAACATGTTGAATCGGGCTCACCAACTTTAGACTAAATCCCGGCCTTAATATGTATTCAACAAAAATCCATTTTATAACATGATAATTAAAATCACTGTAGAATTACAATTATAAAATAATAAAAAACAATTATATAATTACATGTAAAATATTTCCTTTAACCAAACAAATATTTAAAAATGTATAATATAATCATACCCTTATCATACAAAATAATTATGTACAATTATTTCCTTCAGCCAAACAAATATAGTATAATATATAATCATGTAATTATTATATAAGGTCTATCACCAAAACTAAGGCCCTCGAACTGAAAAAGTCAAAGATCCCTGCTCTACAGCAAAATGAAGAAGATGACAGGAAAAAAGTCTGATCAATACACAAAATAATTTTGGCTATAGCCCTGGAGTGTCTCTGAGTTCCATTGTACACACTGAAATTGTTATAAGTACTTACCCACGCATTCTCTTCTTGTACCACAAGATGGCACCAACCACTAACAGTGCAAGTAAGAGCAGTAACACCACTGGGATGACCACTGATGGAGTACCTACACAAAGAAACATGCATCATTATACTATTGCACAGATTTCTTCATAGCAACAGGCATACAAAAAAAAAAAAATTTGCCAATGCAAAGCTTCTTTTTGTTTACCTTGCCAAACTAAATTGAATATGAATCTGAGAGAGATGTAAAGAAATGCTGGCACTTACTTCCAGAGTCTGAGTTTTGAACAGGGGCGACATTGAGCTCACAGCGGAAACCTGACCAGCCTGTGTGACACCTACATAACACACACACACACATACACTTTACATTACTGGCAATCCTTATACAGAATCATGTTATTATAAGTTTTTAAGATCATGCTATAGACAAGTTTGTCAGCTATCTCAAGTACAGAATTCAGGACATTCAGGTAGATTATCTTTTATCTGGGGTACCACAAGGTTCAGTACTAGGCCTATTTTTGTTTTCTATTTTCTATATTCTATTTGCAGTTTAATTGTCCATTTTATGTGGATTTTATATGTTGGTGTTTTTTCTTTTTACTTTTTGCCAACAAAACATTTGCAAGAACATAAAAGCAATTTCTTTTATACAGCTCTGTCCACTTTACCTGCACTGTGGCAGCATAGTATGAGGGTCTACAGAACACTGGCCCTCAATGCAGAAGTCATCACAGGTGTAGCACGTAGGCCGCTGGATGTCATTAGCGCATCTACACAGAAGAACATAAATTATCATAGCACCCACATAAACAGCACACAACTGATCCATATTTATACGACTCCTTATTTCAAACAAGCTAAGGCTTAATGTTGGAAGACTATGAAAGCCCAGTGAGTTGAATGTGCTGGTACATACTTGCATGTTATCCCGCTGCCTAGCACTTCACACTTGCCCGTGCCACAGTATTCACACTTGTTCAGCTCACATTGCAGACCAAAGTACAACTCAGAACACTGGCAATGTTTAGTGCCGTTCATCATCTCCATACAAGTACCTCCATTCTTACAGAAGTCCTCACAATGACCTGCACAGATTGATCCCCAGTACATATTTGACTTTGTTTCATTTATTAGTAAGACTTCTGTTTGGATGCAAACAGCTAATAAAAAAACATTAAGACAATGGAGATTTTAGAAAAGACTGAACCCTCTTTAAGGTGACAAGTAGTTAAACTCACTGTACTGGCACTGGTCACCCAAGAAGCCCTTTGGACAACGGCAGGTTGGCTGGTTGCCCTGGTTGACAGTGCAGTTGCCCCCATTCTGGCAGTAGTTGTTGCAAACATGCAGGTTACATTTGGGGCCAGTGAAGCCAGTCTGACAGCGGCAGGTAGGAGCACCTGAAGAGACGAAACAGAAAGTGTTGCTGATGTAGCTATAAAGACAAATGTGCAGAACCCTGGCCACAAAGGCACAATGTGTCTGTGATTGTGTGTACCTGTGCGTGACGGGGAGCAGGTTCCTCCGTTCTGACAGTAGTCTCTGCACTGGTTGATTTCACAGCGTTCTCCACTGTAACTGGTGGGGCAGCGACATTTGGGCTGGTTCCATGCGTTGAGGAAACAGCTGCCACCATTCTGGCACTGAACATTACATGTAGGAGCTAAAGGAAAAATATGTTAAAGATGACTGTCTGAATGAACATCTTAAGTTTTATAATTTAATAATGTTGAGAAATGCCTAAGAAATTAATTTATGCTCATGAAGTATCAGAAAAAATATTTTATTTAATATCATAAATGCATTCAATCAAGCTCAAAAAATTGCATATGCACAATATTTACCATGTAAATTTTTTTTCCCCCCTATATTTCAGTGTAATAAGTAGCTTCAGCATTGTTCTGGCTGTGGTATAATATGAATTAGGATATAGTGTGAAAGTAGGTTCTTACTGAAGGGGGACTGGGTCGCTGGTGGCACCCCCGTACAGGTACCGTTGTCAGGGATGTGGTCATTAGGGCAGGTGCACACTGGCCCACTGGGACTGAGTAAACACAACCATTCACACTTCTTCCTATCACATGGGTTAGTCACTGTAAAAAAAATACACGTTTTAGATAGCAGAAAAAAAACACACTCATATTCGCAGTTAGACCCTAAAAAATGTGTCCAAACCACAAACACTTTCACACAGACACTCACTCTCAGGCTGTTTGTAGCGGTGATATAGGACTATGTCAGTTGCGTGGTTGATGCCAGTGGTCAGATTCTCCGTCTGACCTTTGCCAAACTTGTTAACCCGGAAGACAAAGTTATTGGTGTAGGTAACACCATAAATGTAATCCTCAAAGATATCAATGCTGAAGGGGTGGAGGAGGTCTGTAAGAAATTAAGAGAAGCTGATTAATATTTAAAATATTACTGTTTTGTACAGTTTCTTTAACCATATAAATGGTAGCCTTTGTGAGTATTAAAAAAAACATTTGAACGGTAGTGTATATTATATTGTAGCTAAATATACATTTTAGCAGATACAGTCAAGGATAAGCTTTAATCCCAGAGCATAATAGCATTACTGAACTGTTTTTGAGGTTGGATACAGCCACAACAGGGTCAAAGCCATCCAAACGCACACTGCCAATCATAGAGAGCTTGACATCTGCCCAGTACAGACGCTCATTGAAGTAGTCCACTGCAAGACCTGTTTTAGAGAAGATGTATGCATTAACACATAGATTTAATTTGAATACAGTGAACTAATTTCATGGATACAGATGGTTAAAAGCAGCATTACGCTGGTAAGACCTGTAGGCCATTGGATGTTCTCATGGACCAGGGTTTGTCTGAGTGTCCCATCCATGGCTGCCGTCTCAATCTTTGGATGATTCCCCCAATCAGTCCAGTACATGGTTCTGATATATGAAACAAAAATGATCTATTTGAAGCGATCGATTCTACTGTAGAATTAAGAAAACATACAGTACAGTATATGCTTCTTACCCTCTCTGAGGATCCACTACAATGGCATAAGGCTCATCAATCATGCCAGAAATCAGCGTCTTCCTGTGCTGGCCTGAAATCTGAGCAACCTCGATCACATCACGTCCCGAATCGGTCCAGTAGAGGTTACCAGCCACCCAGTCTACCGCGATTCCACGTGGCATCTTCAAACCTGGAATCTAAAGAGGAGACAGGGAAAATTCAGAAAAGGTACTGCAAAGCATGAAGCTTAATAATGAACACAGAATGTCTTGACTTACATCGAGGTTTGTGACACTGCCCTCGCTCTGCCTCGTGTTGCGGTGAGAGTTAGACATAGGACCTGATGGTGAGGATGGAGATGGCAGCTGGAAGCAGGAAATGCCAGACGTGTGCCAATTGGTCCAGAAAATGCGGTTGGTCTTGACGTGCAAGTCCATGGCATCGATGCGCACGTTGGCGTCGCCCTGGAATGTCTGCTCATAAACCCACTTGCGCATATCAAGATTTAGACTGCGGATCTCGTTATCATCCGCAATGTAGAGGACCTGTTTACTAACGTTTTGACCTGCAGATACACACAAAAAAGTTTTCCATAGGTGAATGGAGAGCATGCACAACTCTTAAGGCAAAGTGATTTAAAGAATAAAATCAGCACATACTGTCAGCCTTGCATGTGTTGTTAATCCTGGTGAAGTATTTGTGGCAGCTGCACTTGTAGGAGCCTTTGGTGTTGTTACATATGTGAGAACACATACCAAACTGCTTGCACTCATTCTTATCTAAAAAGAGAACACAACAATTTATCAAATGTTGATTTGCAGGTGGTGATAACCTTCACTGACATAAAAAGAAAGTCGTAAGCCTTTTTAAGATGGCAGACTAAGTACCTTCACAGGTGTTGTGTCCAACGCTCTGGAAACCCAGTTTGCAGGAGCAGAATGTGTCTGTGCCGTTGGAAATGCAGTGAGCCTCATCGCCATCTCCACATAGAGATTTGTTACTCTTACAGTCATTCAGCATGGTGTCTACAAACACACAGACAGACACATGAAGTCAATTCAATCAGGATTTAAGAGCCCTTTCTAAATATCAAACTATAAAATCAAAGCGGATTTTATCCACAAAGATGGACACTGGCATTATGAGAAACTATTAAATGTAGATGTGGGATCCCATACAGATGGCAGCATCTTACCTGTCTTGCAGCCAATCTCATCTGATCCGTAATCTTCACAGTCATTAAAGAAGTTGCACCGCAGGTTGGCACTGATGCATTTGCCATTGCTGCACTTGAACTGGTCTTTATCACATGTGGATGTGTGGTCTCCTATATAAACATGAACCATGTCGCACAGGTCATGAAAACACTCAGTGAGTCTGATATAAAATCATCGAGGCACGTCAAGAGCAGAAGACTCACCACAGTTGGTCTCATCTGAATTGTCCCCGCAGTTGTCCACACCATCACAGCGCTTGCCACTCCTGAGACATACGCGATTATTCAGACAACGGAAATTTCTAGTGGGTGGGCACTGGAAGTTTCCTGAATTATAGAAAGGAAGAAGTTTACAGTTTGAGCTTGCCATGGATTAATGTTATTTTTCTATTCATCACCAACAAAACATTGCAAATGAATTGTAAATATTTGTCAGGGACGCTGATCATTTTTATTACAATTCAACTGTGTGTGTGAGTTCTTACTGCATTCCTCAGGGTTCTCATCATCGGAATCCCAAAGAATGCAGAGTTTAGCAAAAAAAAAAAAAAAAAGTGAGATACTTGAGATTGTATTTTAAAAAGGACATTTGACACATAAATAAGCCCATTTCAGAAAGAAGCAGACATGCATACTCACCAGAAATATCACAACTCGCTTCATCACTGCCATCAATGCAGTCAGCATCAGCATCACAGTGCCAGCGAAGTGGGATACAGTGACCATTCTTACACTGGAATTGATCCTCCTCACACTTCAGATCACAGCCATGCTGAGAGACACAATAATATATGTACTGAGTTTAATATGTAATATTACAATAAAGTGCTGAGTGCCACAAATGGACTTACTGTATGCAATAACCACAAAAACCAACCAGCTAAAGAAACCTAAACTATATTTATATTTCTTAGCTCATATTTTAGCTGGAAGCAACAGCTACAAATGTCTTAAATATAAATTCAGCTGTTTGCACTCTCATTCTGACGGCACCCATTCACTGAAGATGATCCATTGGTGAGCAATGTAATATAAAATGTAAATTTCTCCAAATCTGTTCTGATGAAGAAAAACTCATTTACATTTTGGCCTGAAGGTGTGTACATTTTCAGCAAATGTTCATTTTTGGGTGAACCATTCATTTGAAATGCTTACCTTTGTAAAGAAATTAATATGCAGAATTTATTTTTGTCTACAAAAGGTTTTTTAAATCATGAGAAATAAAAATGTGTGAAGTGTGTTCAAACTAATTACAAAGTTTTCCATATAATTCAGGAAGAATCACTTGGTTCGCTAGGAACTTCATTTCGGGTAAATGGAGGAACATTGCATTTAAGCTCTGAATAAATGGTCCCTTGATAATTGCAGTTTATAGACTGGCTATACCCAATTTATATGAGATGGTGAAGCAGGCCAGTGAACTGCAGTACCTCATCAGATCCATCTGAACAGTCATGATCTCCATCACACTTCCACCTCCCAGCAATACAACGGCCGTTAGTGCAGGCAAACTCACTTTCAGAGCACTGACGTGGCACTGGTAGGGAGAGAGAGAGACATAAATGTTAATATTGAAGAAAAAAAAAAAACAGACAGCACAATAACAACTACAAGGAAAACAGGAGGAAAGAAGGGGACAAATTTCAAGACAAGGTCTATAGGTCAGCTTAGAGAGTGAGAAAAATTACCAACACATTCAGGGTTCCCACATAACGATGATCAATTTTCAAAAGAAATTATTTTTTATATATATAGTAGTGCTGTCAAATGATTAATCGTGATTAATCGCATCCAAAATAAGTGTTTGTTTACATATGTGTGCGTACTGTGTATATTTATTATGTATATATAAATGCACACACATGCATGTAGATGCATGTGTGTATATTTATATATACATAATAAATATACACAGTACGATGATGACCATGGGAACCCTACTAATTAGTTCAGAATCATTGTAAACACTTTAATTTTAAAGACAACAAAACCACAGTTAACAAAACAAACCCAAATCAAACTTTATTCAAGTTTCAAGATCTGAGCGTATAAACAGAAATGTTCACTGCTAGAAGCTTCACTATTTAATTTCGAGGAGGAAAATGAACTATATCATTTCTCCACCAGGGAGCAGAAGCTGCAATTGGCCACTTCTGTCATAAACACGCATGGAATCATGGGGAGATGAGAAGAGAGGAGAAGGAAAGGGAGCCAGGAATAGGTAGGTGGTTTGGAGGGAGGAGAGACCTACCTCTGAGTCAAGCCAATGGGTCAGTGTGAAATGAAGAATAGAGACAACATGAAGTGAGATGCATCAGTGAGCAATGTGAGTGAGCCATGACATAGGACAAATAACCACAATGCCTCCCACAGACATACGTGATGGTCAAAAATAATAATAAACCACTAGATTCACTCCTATAACTGGCGTACATGCAGTCTCAGGTGTGCGAACAGGAAGCAGTAATGCTACAGTCATTGTCGGTTGAGATACATACCGCACTTCTCCTCATCCGAGTTATCGCCACAGTCATTGTCATAGTCACACTGCCAGCGGCCCGGCACACAGCGGTTGTTCTTACAGCGGAATTGGTACGGTTCACATGTTCTCTCATCTACTTCAAGAAAATACGATGTAATTATTCACTTTTTTCAAATTAAACAAACTAAAATAAAGAGAATACAATGAATCATTTGTATTCACGTCCACGACAAATCAAAAATTTTTAATTAATAAAAGGTATAAATAGAGAAAATAAAGGCTGTCGCACCACACTCCTCTTTGGGTTCATCTGAGCCATCTCCACAATCGTCCTCTCCATCACATGTCCAACGGGACGGGATACAGCGGCCCGAGTCCTTACAGCGGAACTCATCCACACCGCACTTCATCTGAGCTGCAGAAAACACAAACAGCTTTAATTAGGACTGTCAGTCGATTAATCATTTGATTTATTTGGTTATTTTATGCTATATTATAATCTAAGGCTATTTTTGTATCAAGAACAAGATAAAATCAGTTAAAAATAGGTAAATAAACTATTAACAGACATAAGTAGTGCTGTTAAATCGATTAATTGCGATTAATTGCATTCCAAATAAGTTTGTGTTTACATAATGTGTGTGTACTGTGTATATTTATACGTATATATAAAGACACACACATACATGTAGAGATTTAAGAAATATATATATGTTTAATATAAATCATATGTAAATATGAATATATATATAAACTTGTA
>NW_015555735.1:372778-376402 GCF_001515605.1 Sinocyclocheilus anshuiensis | reverse complement strand
ATGTTTGCTGATTTAAAAAAGCAGTCTAATCAAAGCAGTCAAAATAATACATTGGCAATATCAATATTTACCACCAAATTAAGATAAAAAGTGGCTTTAAAAGTCAATGTATTGTTGTTTTTTTTATTTCCTTACTGCAGTTGGCCGGTTCGTCGGATTCGTCCACGCAGTCGTAGTCTCTATCGCACACCCAGACTCGTGGTATACAGCGTTTGGTGATGGCACACTGGAACTGGTTAGGAGCACAGGTCACCTCAGCTGCAAGACAACACGACGACACTCAGCCAATCAGCTCATCAGAAAACAGCCTCATACATAGTGTAAATATCAAAACTTAAACTAATGAGAGATATAGGACTAGACTTACGGCAGTCCTTTTCATCTTCTCCCTGGCCGCAGTTGTTCTGACCGTTACAACGCAAGATTCCAGGGATACAGCGACTAGGATGCGAGCACTTAAACTGACTGGGCAGGCAAACGTGGATGTCTGAACGAGGACAAAAATGAGTGTTCATTAAGCAAATGTCCTAAAGATGATTATTTCAGTCCTACACAATTGCTTGGACATCATACCACAGTTGGCTTCATCAGAGTTGTCCTGGCAGTCGTTGTCTCCATCACAGATGTAAGCCGGGTTGGTGCAGAGACCTGTGCCACACTGGAACTGGCCTGGTCTGCATTTAAACTCGGCTAAAACCCAAGAACAGAGTATGAGAATGTTATGTATGTTTGAGTGTCCATGGCGTCTCTCACAGTTAAAGCCCTGATACTTACGGCAATCGGCAGGTTCATCTGAGCGGTCTCCACAGTCATCCTCAGTATCACACTTCCACCAGAAGGGAATGCACTTATCATTCTTGCAGACAAACTACAGTCAGAGAGAAAGAAGAGAGAGCACAGACAATTAGCCTAGCGTCATTTCTGACAAGAACATGTCAAGGTAATATTGCACCCCAAAATCACAAGAAAAAAAAAAATGCTTTTTTAGGACAATTAGGTTTTTTTGCATGGTGACATTTTCATTTGACTTCTGACTACACAATTTCTAACTCTACTTCTCATTACCAAAATGCTAAATAAAAAAAAAAGAAATAATAATAATGGTCATTACTGTATCGCAGTGTTATTTTAGTGTTACTTTAATATTATTGATATATTATTATAGTGTTCATAAAAATATTGAAGTTTTTTTCTATTTTCAGTTTTAATTTTTAGTCATTTTGTTGCGTTTTTGTAATTAAAAAAAAAACTTCTATTATAATATTATAAATATTTAGAATGCAAATAAATATTTATTCATTTTTATTACCAGTTTTAGTAATATTATTACTTCAAATTAAATGTTTTCAAATGTAACTTATTTCAAATTTTTGTTTTAATTTTTTTTCCATTTAATTTTTCTTTTTACATTTTTCAGTTTTATTTTGAATGAACAAAATTGTTTCAGTTTTTTTTGTTAATAATAACGCTGCTATACTGTAAATGAAGAAAAAAAGATTTTTTATTTTAAAAGTATTTATTAGAACTGCTAACGTGTTATTAATCTATTTAGTTAAGAAATAAAGAAATACTACAACATTCTTTTTCTTATTTAAAATCATCATACATTGATGGCAGCACAATAAACACTGACATAATGTTGAAACACTTGTTAATGTGTTAGCACTTTCAGTACCTTTATAATGCGAATCAAATAAGAACCACCATTAAGAAAAATGAATATTACAAGTAAAATGTGCTGGCATTCTGCATTTCGAGAAAATGTTTGCTTATTTGTGGCAAAATAACACACACCTGACTGGCTGTACAGTTGGACAAGCACTGTTTTCCATCAGCAGCCAGATAGAAGTTGGTGGGACAGGCACACTTGTAGCCTCCTCCAGGTGAGAGCAAACACAGGTTACTGCAGCCACCATTATCCACCTGACACGGGTGATCTGACACTGCAATTACAAGAGCATCAGAGAGGAGAAAGCTCAGAAAGCACATCAAACACCGCAGGAACATTTCTATACACAGCATGTGTGCATCTTCTCACCCTCAGGTTGTCTGGAGGGATGATAGATGTGTAAGTCCATGGGTCTGTGCAGGGTGCTAATCAACATGGTCTTGTTGGTGCCCAGGGTTTTGTGAGCTCTGTTAATGGACTTGGTCTCCCAGTCGGTCCAGTAGATGTACTCCTCAAATAGAGTCATGGCAAAGATATGAGGGATGTCTTGATTCAGCACTGTGGGGAAGAGAACACAAGACCCATATTTAATAAAGCAAGAAACAGAATATTGAAATAAGGGTGAAACTGTTTTTTATCCTTCAGATTTGAATGGATCATGAAAAGCAGTTTATAGTATCATTGGTTAATATCAATCTTCCCATCTTCATGGCCTTGATTACATTAGCGCAAAAAAAAAAAAAAAAAAAAAATTCATATAAATTAAGAATAAGTGACAAGACCAAACATATTAACCAATATTTGTAGGCTATTTTCATGACATGAAAAGTACTAATTTTAGTACTTCATATTAAACGGATTTCAGTTAATTGCCAAGCCAACAATTTTTTGTTTAGTTACCTTTTTATTTTAATTATAAAACTGAAATATTCTTAAATATTATCTTAAAAATAATTGTATATATATATATATATATATATATATATATATATGAATAAAAAACAGATAATATATTATTACAGAACTTTAGAAAGAAAGAGAGAGAGAGAGAGAGAGAAAGAGAAAGAGAAAGAAAGAAAGACAAGATCTTTCAACTTGATATTTGCCCATATTTGGCTTCCAATAGACCAAAAAACAGGTCCACTTGCTTGATTAACTGTTGTAGAAGTTTGCATGAATCTTATTACATTATGTTTATAAGATAATATTGATTTCCTGGCATCTCCTGACTTTAGCAGCACAAAGAAACTGTGAGGTTTCAAAGTCGAACCCTTTCAATCTAGGACAGATCTAGCATGTTCTTGCGTAAGCTTTCTGAATATTAGGAATTCATATGGAAATAAACCACCTCCTCCTCACTGCCTGTCTTTTGCACATACCAGTCTCAAAAACAATAGATCGACTGTAATATTACATAATACAGACATTCTATGATGTCATTTATTGGCGACATGAAGGCTGGGTCACTCCTTTGTCTAAACTAATTGCCTGAAGAAAAATGACCTCATAAGCAGTGTGTGTGTGTGTGTTTGCATTCACCAATGTGTCTGTTGGATCCATCCAGGCTGGAAAAAGCAATATAGTCTTCACGAGCATCTGCCCAGTAGATGCGGTCATTAATAAAATCTAGCGTCAAGCCGTTCGGCCATGTGATCTTATCTTGAATGATGATGTGGCGATCTGTGCCGTCCATGCCGATGCGGCCAATATGTGGCACATCACCCCAGTCTGACCAATACAGATACCTGGAAATAATAAACCACCAAAGTCAAACAAGCTCATAACGTGTCAAGTATAAATTAATTATTTAAAACAACAACAACATATTCACATAGATCCTTTAAGAGAAAATACTAGGGTATTTTATAAATATTTTATTTACATTTAGAACATTAATTTATTTAAATTAAATATTTTATATAAAATTATATATATATATATGTTTTTTTTTTTTT
>NW_015555735.1:353661-372594 GCF_001515605.1 Sinocyclocheilus anshuiensis | reverse complement strand
TGTGTGTGTGTGTAAAAAAATGCTAAATTTGTAATGCACTCATCTGACTTAAATTATCTTTGAAGGATTTTCTAGGAAAATACTAATATGCAATTTCAAATAATTTGATTAGTTACTCAGAATATCATGGAATTTGATCACAATTCTAATAGACTCACAGCCCTAGAAAATAAACTAGCATTTACTGGGATAGTCAGACTGGCTTATATAATACATGACGTAAAATCAGGAACTGTTAGGGAAATGATTTTAGACTCTCACCCATTCCTCACATCCAGAGCCACGGCTCTGGGCTCTCGCAGGCCGCTGTTAACCAGCACACTTCTGTAAGCTCCGTTCAGCCTGGAAACCTCAATTGTGTCTCGGCCCTTATCACACCAGTACAGGTTCCCCCCGACCCAGTCCACAGCCAGACCATCAGGGTTACTCAGAGAGGTTCTGTGCAACACCTATCCAACAGCCAATCAAACATGGCCAATCAGAACAAGATGGTATAGGTAATGAATTTTATCAAAGGTAGAATTATATTTTTAAACATGAGGGAATCATCAGACCTGCACGTTACTGCCGTTGATGTTCATGCGACGGATCATGCTTCCTTGTGTTGTCACGTCAGTCCAGTAGATCATCTGCTCCGCGTAATGATAGTCCAGAGCCACTGCGTTATTGAGCCCCTGTTAACACATACAAAATCAGCACACAAAATAGTAACAGACAATAAGCAACATTAGAAAATTACAATAGTCTACAAATAACATCTTTAGGCTGACAGCCACCTCACCTGTTTAATCAATGTGTAGTTAGATCCATCCAAGTTGAGTTTTCGCAGGTAGTAGCGGTTGGCGAAGATAAGGAAAGGTTCCTCATCTGAAATGTAAGCAACAAACACTCTTATAGTAAAGCAGACTTTGAAACAGATACTCAACAACTTTAAACATTTTAACTTGCAATGCCATTTTTATATGACATTCTGTACTGTATACTTTTTACTTTGAGAAAGAGTAACCTAGAACATAATAGAACAAGGGGAGAGGGCTCACCAGATGTTGATTTGCAGCTGGTGGGGTCGTCGGGACGAGGCACAAAGCCTTCGACACAGAGACAGTGGAAGCTACCATGCGTGTTGATGCAACGCTGGGCACAGGGGTACGTGGTGGTGCACTCGTCCACATCCACACACGTCTTCCCATCTTGCTTCAGACGGAAACCTGGATGACAGCGGCACTGCAGGGGCCGGGCAAGAGGCATGTCATGTATTCACCGTTATATATCCAAGTAATTAATTTGCGTAAGTATTACGTGCAAATAACGAAAAGTATAAACGTACCTTGAAGCCGATCTTGAGATCTTCACAGAGCTGTGAACAGCCGCTCAGCTTACTGTTGAGACATTCATTGATGAAGCAGTTGTTCTCATCAGAGCCGTCGCCACAGTCATTCTTACCGTCACACAGCAATGTCTCGTTCACACACTTGCCATTGGTGCACAGGAAGGCAGTGTCATTACAGCGCCTCTCTATGGATAAAAACAAAACAACAACCCATCACATTTCTGTTCTGGGTCCAATGAATATCAGTGTATTATGAGTTAATTGGTAATATTATAGCACTATACAATGTTAGAGAACAATATCATATTTATGTACCATAATATTTGCATTTACATGGAACTCCAAAGAGCTTCAAAGAACACCGTGGTTCTTTTGGAACTTTTGTACTTGGTGTAATAGATTTTAAAAAGTATAATTAACGCCGTAAGAGGTCATCCATAACCAGAAAAAATAAAGTCACTAAAGATAAAGTCACTCCAACCCAGTCAGCGATCCAGAATTAATACTGCCACAGGAAGTTGTGGCTCTAATGAAGCAGTGAATTGAACAGAATTAAGTTCCTTTAACACACTACATTACACACCTGGCACACTTCCAAGAACCCACAAGAGCCTGTTTATTACCACAAGTTTTTATTGTTAGACACACGACTGCAATATAACCCTGCGCTTTTCAATTTTGTTTGCATTCAAATTATGATTAAAGGCGTAAAAAGAGCAATAGTGACAGAAAAGGTATTGGTATATGGACAATTTATGATGAAGAGTGGCAAAAAATATTTAAAATAGCTTGAAGTTATGTATCTTTGTTGTATTTAAAAAATATATATATTTAAATTGTACTTGTTTTATTAAAAATATGTTTAATTTAATCTTTGTTACAGCCAGTAGAAAAGTAAATAATGTGGCAACAGCCTTCAGAAGAGTTTTTTTTTTTCCACTTTGTCCTTTAAGGTTACCATACTCACCGGAGTCTGTGCAAAGTGGGTTTTTGGGAGCTTCATCTGATTGGTCTCTACAGTCAAACTCTCCATCACACTCCCAGTTCTTCTGCTTCAGGCACTGGCCATTAGCACAGCGGAAATCATTCGGTCCGCATGTGGGATATTCTACATTATGACAGGAAAGACAATATCTGACTTAATGTATGATTCACTGTGTGGGTCTGTGTGACTAATAATAAATAACACTAAAAGATGCAACAATAAAATGGACACCACATGCTTACCACACTCGGGCGATTCATCAGAGCCATCGCGGCAGTCAACGTCATGATCACACATGAAGTTTTTGGGAATACACTGATAATTCTGACACTGGAACTCCGAGTCATCACAGGTCTTATTGAACACTTGAGAGAGAGAGAGAGAGAGAGAGAGAGAGAGAATAAAAAAATACATGCAAAAAAATAGTAAGAAATAAAGAGAGTGATTAAATAAAGAAACTAGGCAGAAATAGTTGCAACAGTTTCTTCCAAGGATTTCCATGGCACAAAATAACCAATTCCTCTTGCAACTCACCACAACCAGCCTTAATGCCCTCATCTGCACCATCAGGACAGTCCTTGTCCCCGTCACACTTCCAGCGCTGAGAAATACACATGTGAGAGCCAGGACACTGGAATGCCTCTGGACTGCAAGTCTTTGTCTCTGAAAGAGATACATAAACTCAGTGTCACTTACACATTCTATCATCCAGCCTTAACTAGATTGACACTGAGATTCATCAAGGCTAATATAAAGACAAAAATTTAATGTTGGTAAGCAAACAGTTGATGGTAGCCACTGACTTCCATAGTATTTTTTCCAATGGCTACTACCAACTGTTTGGTTACCAAAATTCTTCAAAATATCTTAATTTGTGCTCAACAGAAGGAAAAAAAAAAAAACTCATACAGGTTTGGAAAAACTTGACGTAAGCAAATGATGACAATTTTAATTTTTTGGTTGAACTATCCCTTTAAATAGCATAGAGGTTCTCAGTTGTTTTGAAATTACACGGTCACAGATATGAGGATAAAACAATGCATAATGTAAATAATAATCATGCATAGTAAGATCAGCTAAACAGCTTTTAAAAGGAGAAAAAAACACTACCATTGTTCTGCTGACGTCAAATGCGGTGCGTCCAAACAAACTCAACGGTGGTGCAAAATCTTCCGTTGGTAACTCGCCAAATTAAACAGATGCTAACATGGACAGATTGCGTGACATCCTCAAAAACCACGAACAAAGGTAAAAGTACGACCCAGAACACATTAAATATGGGTCCACTTGCAGTGAGGATAAACCCACTTTATTTAGGGTCAGAGCTTTGTTTGTTGATGTAAGTTATAACGTGACTCACTGCATTTGCTGTCCTCATCAGTGCCGTCTCCACAGTCATCAGCACCGTCACACACCCAGGATTTGGAGATACAGCGATGGTTCCCACACTCAAACTGATTTGATGCACAGAACTTATCTGAGAAAACAAGAGTAAACAAACTTATTGTCAAAGAATCTAAATATGATAATAACTTAATTATTAGGTGTAACTGTGGTCAGGGTCAGAAATTAACCAGAATTGTGTCAAATAACATAAAACTAAAAATAAATGCATATTAATACATATAAAAATATATATTATTATTGTTATTAATAATATTACTATTAAAAAATGTTCACATGAAGACAAAAAAGCCACTAAAAATCAGTTCCATTAATAATAATAATAACAATAACAATAACAATAACAATAATAATAATAAATGGAAAGGGTGTTCTCGTGAAGGCAAAAATGGCCCTGAAAATTTTGATTAAAAATAACACAACACAATTGCTTTATGAAGTATGCTTTATCATGTTTTATAAAGCTTTATCAAGCTTTATGAAACATAAAGTACATCAAAGATGAAGTATTAAGACAAATTTGAAAACTGATTTGCCATAAAATCTTAAAAGAAAAAAAAAAAGAACAGAAAAATGTAAATGAATCTTGTGAAAAGTCTGAGAGATGTTCACTAACCACAGTGAAACTCATCCGCTCCATTCTCACAGTCGTTCTCTTTGTCACAGGTCCAGCTCATGGGAATACAGCGGCCGCTCGGACATGCAAAGAAGTTCACCGGACAATTATGCTTCCTTTTCTCTGTGGGAAAGAAAGTGAAAGGTCAATTTCATTATGCAATATCACACATATTATATTTGCTGTGAGAATGAGGGGGGGTGTCAGTGCACGCTGATGTGTGAAGAGTCTGACCGGGACAGTTTCTTTCATCTGAGAAGTCTCCGCAATCATTGGAGCCATCACAGCGCCAGGAGGGGGCGTAGCAGAGTGTAGTGAACTCACACTGCTCAAAGGTCTCGCCCTTCACTCCAAGCAGATAGTAACTGGAGCAGTCAGTGGGGCCTGAAAGAGAATGTACCGAAAGATTGTATCCATTCGAGAGAATATGTAAATATGTTAAAACCTGCAACCTTTTGTTTTGGTTACCAGACCAAATTAATACTTACTGCAGTTCATCTCATCACTGGCGTCCTCACAGTCCACCACCTGATTACAGCGACTAGAGTTAGTGATGCAGGAACCGTCTTTGCACTGGAACTCAGCAGCACTGCACAGAGTCACTGAAGTAAACAGAGATGGATACAGTGAGGAACTATTACAGCGGCACTTTTTCTAGTCAACCACTCAAAAAAAAATGTTCAGGTTTGTATTTTCCTTAATCTCCATTTATTTCAGACAATCACACCCCCCCTTGCTTACTGTTGCATGGCAGCTCATCTGAACTGTCTCCACAGTCATCAGTGCCGTCACACCAGGAGCTGTGTTTGATACATCGTCCGTTAATGCAGCGCCGGTAGCCCTTCTTACAAATGCGGTTCGCTGCAAACAAAAAACAAAACAAAAAAAGAGAGTTAATATGTAAAACTTCAAATATCAAGCTTTCTAATTTGGAAATGCTTCTGAAAACTACAAAGCAATGAACGAGAAGCAGTGTCATGCTTACCGCAGTAGGACTGCTTCTCATCAGACTTGTCCTTGCAGTGGCCGAGACTGTCACAAGTCAGGCTGTACTCGATACAGTCGCCGTTTCCACATTCGAACTCATCCACGCTGTTGCAGGTTGTGTTCTCCGCTGGGAGACAGAGAGATATGCTTTAATTTTATGCTGCACTTTTCAGAAGAAACTAATGGAGCATGCTCAGAACAGGACAGGCTTATATTTTAGACACTAGCTTCCTGTTTGTCTCTCTCACCAACACAGGTGTTGTCTCCCAGTAGTTTGCGCTCTCCACGGCAGCTGCAGTTGACTCGTCCTTCTGACGTGAGCAGACACAGGTCCTGACAGCCTCCATTATTGATGAGACATGGAGAAAATTCACCTACAGACACAAATGACCAATTTCAAATGAATTTTGGGGCTGGGTAATACGTAAAATCATCATCAGTTCCATTAATTTTCATAATTAGTTAAAAATCAATTGTGTCAGTTTTATCAATTTTGTGTGCTAGTGTAAATGAATAAGTATATAAATAAATAAATAGATTAATATTTACCCTTTTAAGCCATTTCAGAGCAGTGTTACTTTAGTATCACTGAGACACTATTATAGTTTTTTTAATTAGAATTTAAATGTAATAGAAATTTCATTTTCTGTTTTCATTTCAAAGTTTTACTATTTTGACATTTTTATTAGTTTTTGTTGTGAAATACGTATTTTTTAAATTTTTTATTTAAGTTTAAATGTAGCTATTTTAATACCTTAAAAATGTAAAATGTTGCCTTGTCAACTAGCTGAAATCAAATATATCTTATTTTATTTTCAGATAACATTTAGGTAATACAATATTTTATGGTTTTAGCTTCTGTAGACTATAATAACCTTGTGGAAATAATACTATTTCTAATATTGGCATGCTGAAAAAATATTTAAACCGTGACTCTTTACACATGGATAAGTCAGTCTTCAGTACAAAACTTACAGCTATTGGTGTCTTTGGCCACAGCAATGATGCCCATTGGCTGTTGAGGAATGTCGGCACGTAGGACTTTCATATCTGTGCCGTATTTATTAGCTCTGAGCACAGCTCTGCGCACCCAGTCTGTCCAGAAGATATAGTCACCATACACCGCCAAACCGAAAGGATGCACTGGCTCGTTCTTTAGCACCACCTAATCACAGGTACGATTTACATTCATTTTGCAAAGAAATTCAAGGTGTACAAGATGTCAGTAGTATGTGTACTCTAAGAATCAAGCTCATGAACTTTGCGCTTTTAGAGTCATGATCTACCATGCAACAGTCAAGAACTCTTCCTTTCCCATGAACAAACAGAAAAAGTAAGACATAAATAGAGAGGAACTCACGAAGCGTCGACTGCCATCATACTCGCATCGCTCAATCTTGTCAAATGTGGCGTCTGAGAAATAGATTTTCTCAGCCCGGTGGTCGATGGCCAGGCCGTTCGGGGTGCGGATGTTACTGCCGATGATCACAAGGACATTCGCTCCAGAAAGAGAGGCTCGCATGATACTTGGAGTCTGTTCATTCCAGTTAGTCCAGAACATCAAGCTGAAAGAAATAGCACACAAAATGGAATTTAAAAACAGAAACTGGCATGTGAGGTCTACTTACAACAAAAGCAACACAAGATAAAAAAGCAAAAAAAAGCAAAAAAACAACAAAAAAAGCCCAAAGTACGCAACAGAGTAATTTAATATGAATAATTTAATAATATTATTAAATATCTTTATTTAATATTATTAAATAAATAGATTATTGAAGTATTCAATAATTATACATTTTTAAATAAATAAAACAAAATAAATTATTGCAAAAAATAAATGATTAAATAAAATTATAAATCAATTATTACAATTAATTATGTGAGCATCACAAAAATGCCTATTTTTGGGATTTGTTTTATAATAAAATTATGAATTAATTATCATAATCATTAATTATAAGAACATCACTTTGGCAGTTAAAGCTAAAATTAAGATCGGTGATATAGGTATTTAAATAAAATTGTAAAAAAAAATTATATATAAAGTTGGCGGTGAAAACAAAAATGTTTTCGGTATTTGGTAGGGTAGTAGTTCATACTGAATATGATTCAAACTCTTGGGATTGTAGGCCCAGGAGAATAATCAAAACACAGCATTGCATCATGGCAAATTTAATATACAATGTTCATACTCTTGGCATTCATCCAGAACAAAGGCTCTGGGGTGGTCATCCCCGGACATAGTGACCACATTGTCTCTGTCAAAAGCTCCAGTGCGACTCTGGTCCACAGTGTGCCGTGTGATGGTGGAGGTGGTGTAGCTGGTCCAGTATAGTGTGTCCCAACCCCGGTGATAAGCCAAACCTTCAATTGATCCTACACCTGTTCAAATGAAAAGAAGAAAAATGGTCTTAAACTGAGGAAGTATATAGAGAATCCTGCTCTGACTGCTTGTTTCTGATCCAAGAACAACTCTACTGCATCCAATCTGTTTTTCTTCATTATAATTCTGTGCACAGACACACTGTATGTATTTTGAACAAACTAACTCTACTGCACACTATAGCTAAAAATGAAACAAAAAACGAGGCATCTGAACTTCTTGGAAAAGTTGGCAACAACTTCAAACTGGATTAATGTCATCTAAGCTTCATAGAGTAAACCAATTCTATGATTAACACAGGGCAAGTCCAAAACATCTCTTTTTAAACTTCTTATCCTGTCCCAGTGAACAGTTTAATCCCATGATACGTGTGCATGTTGGTTTCAGCATGTTGTGAGATAGCCGTTGTTGCTGGTGCATGTGTGTGTTTAGTGGCTTAGTGTCATCCGGTCATTTCATGGATGGGTGCCTGTGCATACAAGACCCCTCCCTCTGTGAATCTCTTTAACCACGGTGACTAGTTCTTTCACAAAGAGAGGACTGCTGGAAGAGTCTCAGACACAACGCTGGGGTGAGAAGCAATGTGGAGCAATGCGCTTCAGTCAGCACCGTCGAAAGAGTCCCAATGAGTCTTAGTCACACTGAATAATAGTCACCCTCCACAAAATTTATGAGCCCATGAGGGGCTTCGCTGCATCTATCTGCATCACACCAATGGCTGCTTTACGACAGCGATTGCTCCACCATAAAACAGGAAGGACACTCAACCAAGTTGTTTACTTTTGCTAAAAACCAATAATGATCCTGTAAAACACATCAGTCTTTAGGCCAAAGGAAGAATAAGATACTTGCATAATAGCCACAGCCAACAGATGAGACGTCATCATCACAGAAACTACGTTGTTCTAGGAAAAGGCCAGTAAACTTGACAATCGATGTATTAGATGATGATACCTGAACAACCACCCATTGTACTTTGAACTTGGAGGTCAGGAGGATCGTTATGGTGTTTGGTGTTAGTCGTTCCTCCTACTACTACTCCACCTCTGCGAGAGAAATCTCACATTAGGACAGACCGAGGAGAGTCATCTTGCTTTCCTTGCAGCAGAAGGACAAAGTCCTAGAACAGCCAAGCTAAAGGACTTGGAATTAATCTGAAGAGTCATTTAATTGATCATAAGAGGAAAGTTGCATTGGGCACTTAGATTCAAGTAGAATCGACAGTTCGTAATGTAGCGGCCATTGACAGATGCAGGGAATCACGTTTTGCAGGGTTGCCTGGTTTCACTCAATCAATACAAGCAAACAGCAATCATGGATGGCCGTAAGGTAAGCACCTTCCATAATTTCAAATACGAGATGAAGTTTAATAGTGATCACATGTGAAAGGAACTGTTTTCACATTACAAATGATGAAACACAAATGTTTATGGTAATACTGGAAGTCTTTGGCTGCATTCGAAACCTTGTTATTAACTAAAATGAATAAAAATAGTTTCTGTTCATTTAAATAATGTCTGTTAATTCAAATAAAACTGAAATAAATTACTAATTTTGCTAAATGTTGCCTTGACAACTAACTGAAATAAAAATAAATTTGAGTTGAAGTACAAAATTACTAAATCTGAAATAAAGGTCAAATTAAAAAGTAAATTTACTAAAATTAATAAAATAGTGCACAAAAGTGAAAATATAAAAACAAAAGCGAATTAAAAATATGAATAACAACTAAATAGTATATACATAATATTAAAATAACGCTGACTCGAAAGCTGAAAAATGTTGCCAGCATACAAATCCAATAGGTTCATAATGATATAATATAATATAATATACCAATTTATACTCGATTCTACTTGAATCTATTATATTATATTGTATTATATTATATCATATTATATAATATACTGACTATTTATTTACTTTTTTAAAGAACATTTGATTTCAAAAAATTTGATGATAGAAATTAGCATTGTAGTCCCTGGATATTTGATTGGTTATTACAAAAGCTCACTTGATTTGTTCTATATTACTAAATGTTAAATTATGAAGTCTAATGATAACTGACTGGGCAGTGACCCAGCTGTATTACCTTTCATACACAATCTGTGTGTGACAAACTTATTTATAAAGTGTATATATAATATTTTATTTATTTATTTATAATTAATTAATTTATATTTATTTATAATACATATATTATTTATGTTTATTTATTTTTTAAATGTACCAGACGTACCAGAAAAAAAAAGTGTTAACATGAATTCTCAACTTCCTAGGAGGATATATTGCTAAATGCTAATGCTAAACACTAACAACCACCCCAGCAGAGACTGCCTTTATCTCTTGGAGTAAACACCCCAATGATGATTTGCCATGTGAGGAAGTTATTAACTCTCAAAAGGGCTAATTATTAGCCTGAAGCAGACGGCGATCTTCATATGGAGTTTGAACGTATGCCATCCCACACTTCAGTAAATTGCTCTTCAGTGTGTTAAGTATGAATATTAGCCATGATTATGGGAGTCTGAGCTGGGAACTAACACGGGTCTTAGCTCCCACTCTGGACGCAATAGTCATGCTGATCGGGCTGGTGGGACACTCGCTGGTCATCTACGTCCTGACCGGACGGAGGAGGAAAAATGGACTCCAGTCTCTTCAAGGGACAGATACGTTACTTTTAGCCTTGAGCGCTTCGGATCTACTGCTGCTCATTTGCCTGCCCTTCCACACTGCCGCTATAGCACTGGGCTACTGGCCCTTCAGCAGCATCCTATGCAAAGTCATCAGTTTTCTGGGAGTGGCCTGTAACTCGGCGAGCGTATTCACACTAGCTGCATTAGCGGTAACGCGCTACCTGATTGTGGTGCACCCCACTTGGACGTATCGTTTCCGAATGCGCCGCTGGCTGCGGGTTACTGTGATTCTCATGTGGGTGCCGGCCGTGGCTCTTGCAGCACCTCAGTTTGCTTTCCGCCAATTGAGGACTGTGCCCATCCTCTGCTTTGCGTTTCTATCAGACCTCAGCCAGTTGGTCTACAGTACTATTCTGTTCCTGTTCAGCTTTGCTTTCCCTTTGATCATCATCGTCGTCATGTACACCAAACTCTACAGCTTCCTGCGAAGGACGCAACTGCAAGGTACCGCGCCGCAACTGGAGCGCTACCAGAACCAGGTGACCAAGACGTCGATCCTGTTGGTGTTAGTCTTCACCATCTGCTGGTTGCCATCCTACATCCTCATGTTCTTGCTCATCGCTACCAATAATAGAAATATACACGCACATCATCTCAACTTCGCCATCATCGCCCGGCTGTTAGCGAGCTCCTCGGCTGTAGCCAATCCGCTACTCTATGCTTTCATGTCAAACAAATTTCGTAGAGAGCTGCTGACATTGGGACGGGTGTGCTGCAAAGGTTACAGGTGCGTTATGTGTCCAGGAAGCGCCATAGTGGAGCCCTTTAACCCTGTGGAGCTGGACACCCCTCCCCAACCATGAGGATAAAGTCCCGAACCATGCAGAAGCATTTAATGTGTTTCTGCTGTAATGTGTTTGAACTACATTGATTTGTTCTGCCAGATATAGAGCCTGAATTACCTGTGAAGACTTCGATGATATTATGTAATAACAGATCTTTATGTGAACATCAAACTATATCATATATTGTTAAGAAATGTACTTTAGAGACTAGAAATGTCCATGTCAGACTTTTAATATATTTGAAACCATTGATGAAATTGCTTTCTTTACTGACTCATTATATGGCATATCAGGAAGAAACTGTCTACAACAAAAGCAACACAAACTTTGAATGAAGGGTTTTGCTTTTGGTGTATTGTTTTTTTCAATGCTTGCATTGTTACTAAATGTTACTTGTGTTCTTACTACTTCATGCTACTATAGGAGCTGATAAACATTTTCAGCCTCCACTGGCATCTGTCTAACCATCTAAAATTAATGACATTTAAAAAAAAAAAAAAAAAAATGATGTTCACTAATCGTTTTTGGTACGTAATTATGTACATATTTATTACACATCTCTCTGAAATACTTGATTCTGATTATCCAATTGCAAATATTTCTAAATAATGACCATGTGCATATTTAATTGGTAGAAATATACATATATACTATATATTCCCTTTCCAAAGTTTTGGGTTGGTAAGATTTGAAAGAATTTTTCTGAAACAAGTCTCTTATGCACACTGAGGCTGCATTTATTTGATCAAAAATACAGTAAAAATATTGTGAAAATGTGTTTTCTATTGTAATATTTTAAAATGTAATTTATTCCTGTGATGGCAAAGCTACATTTTCAGCATTATTCCAGGTTTTCAATGTCACATGATCATTCAGAAAACATTCTAATATGTTGATTTGCTGCTCAAGAAACATATCAATGTTGAAAACAGTTGTGCTGCTTAATATTTTTGTGGAAACCATGAAACTATTTTCAGGGATTTTTGATGAATAGAAAGTTAAAAAGAACAGCATATATTTGAAATAGAACTCTTTTATAACAGTGTAAGTCTTTACTGTCACTTCTGATCAAATGCATTGTTGCTGAATAAAGACTGTATTTTCCAAATTAAAATAGCATTTATTTTTTCAAGTACTTGGTTTCATTATAATTTCTCACTCTTAGGGGCCCTATCATACACCCGGGCGCAATGCGGCGCAAGTGTTTTTGATAGTTTCAGCCCGATGCAGTTCTCATTTTCCCATACTGCGCCGCGTTGTTTAAATAGCAAATGCATTTGCGCCCATGGGCGTGCTGGTCTAAAAAAGAGGTGTGTTCAGGCGCATTGTTGGCGCGATGCTATTTTGAGGAACTGAAAATAGACTGCGCCATAGACCAACTCAAACTTGGTCTAAAGTCTGGTGCAATATTTTTTCTTTGTTATTTAAAGAGCGCGTTAGTAATATGCAGGTGCACAACGCGCGTACATTTTGCTTATTACACACACAGGGTAAGCAGCACAAAAACATTTTTAAAAATTACATTCCGCCATGTAAATAGCGAACCCGCCATGGCGCGAGCGCAACTGGCTTTTAAAGGGGATGGGAGATGAGACTCTGATTGGTTTATTGCACGTTACGCCCAGAATACACCCATTACTCATTAAGTGAATAGGGACAACCCGCTTAGACCATGCGTGCCGACCGTTTTCCCGTCATTAAACTAGCAAAAGTGGATTCGGACATGCCCTGAGTGCACCTGCGCAGTGCGTTTAGACCATGCACTTAGATCGTTAAAATAGGGCCCTTAGTATTGCTGTTAGCCACATCCAGATGGTGTGCGCAAAACAGAGAAATAAAAAAAATGAATGAAAAGATTGGGCACTTACTCTCCACTATGGTCTTGCGGTCAGAGCCGTCATCGCTGATATGCTGAATGTTACCAAAGTGAATGTCGCTGTAGAAGATCCGGTTGGATCCCTTTCCACCGCCACCCCTGTAGTCAAAGGTAAGGGCGATGACGTTCTTCATGTGCTCTGGGTCTTCAAAGGGTTTAATGGGAGCATTGAGGTTTGTTTCATCCGATAGGTGAATGCTCTTTAGTATCGTGCGCTCCGAGTAGAGGAGGTAGCCATCGTAATCCCTGCAGCTGTGGCCGTCCTCTGCCAGCATGCCGTGGGCGCAGGCGCAGGTACAATTGCCATTACCCCGGTACAGACACAGCTGTTCACAACCACCATTGTTCACTTTACAGATGTTGGTACCTGCAAACAATATTAAGATATTAAAATGAACACAGTTGCTATTGTTAAAATCCAACTTTTTATATACTAGGGTCTCTTGGTTGGCTAAAACCCTGGAGGGTCCTTATGATTGGAAACCCCTGCTATATAGTCAAAAAAAAGTTCTTTAGAGCGCTTTTCAGGAGGATACACACCTTGCTGTCTTGCACGGTTGAAGACTTTAATGTCTTTGAGCTGTACACCAATTCCTGTTCTCAGATACACCATGTCTGTGGCGTTGTCCTTGTTTCCTCTCTTGATGGAGCCATTGGCATGCGTCCTATTGGAAACAGCAGAAGATAAAAAGCTCATTACCTGTAAAATCCACTGCAATAGCAAGATATAAAAACCTTTGAGAACATAAATTAATATGAATAAAAGGGGCCAGTTAAAAAGGGGTAATAATAAGCAATAGTCAAGGAATAATGTGTTGGCACCTGTCACTCCAGTAGATGTAGTCCTCAAACACAGAAACAGCAAACATGTCCATGTTGTTACTAGACAGCACCAGCTCACGGTTTTCACCAGTCTCCAGATTTATGCGCTCAATTTTGTCTGTACGTGCATCACACCAATACAGCAGGCTCTCCTACACATTGTACAACATTAGTTATATAACACTTACCATACTGTTGTGGTTTCATTGCTACAATACATTTTTATGTAATTAAAATACAAATTAAATGAAATAAACACTACCAGCCAATAGTTTGGGGTTGCTAAGATTTTTCTTTTTTAATTGTTCAAAAATACATTTTAAAAAAGTACCATTGTGAAATATTATTATTACAGTTTAAAATAACTGTTTACGCCAATATATTTTCAAATGTAATATATTCCTGTGATGGCAAAGCTGAATTTTCAGCAGCCAATACTTCAGTCTTCCGTGTCACATGATCCATCAGAAATTGTTCTAATATGTTGATTTGATGCTCAAGAAACTATGTTGAAACAGCTGCTTGATATTTTTGTGGAAAACATGATATATTTTTTATAGATTCTTTAATGAACAGAAAGTTTAAAAAACAGCATTAAAAAATCTTAATAATAATAATCATCTTCTAAAAGTTGATTAGCAATTAAATCTGGTACCAGAACCCAAAATAAACTTGTTCTGCAAAAGAGGCACAGTGTGTTTATGTACAAACCTTGTAATCAATGGAGATGCCATTGGGCCAGCTGATGCTGACATTGACAAGAACTACTCTTTCAGAACCATCCAGACGAGATCTTTCAATACGCGGATACTGACCCCACTCCGTCCAGAACAGATACCTGTACACACAAATACTTGAGTCTAAGATCATGAGATCATACACTGTTTTCTCATGTTCATAGGCACACATTCCCCATCTTCACTTAAAACACAGACACATTCCCTCACCCTTTCTCTGGATGTACAGCAATGGCACGAGGTTTGTCCAGACCCTGAGAGATGACCACATAGCGGAAGGAGCCGTTGAGTCTGGCCACCTCAATCACATCAAAGCCTTGATCAGTCCAATAGATGTTGCCTATTTATACAAAACAACACAATGTGTTAGATGCATTAATATATAATGCGCTTTTAATTTGTGTGTTTGCACATTTGCACACCTGCAATCCAGTCCACGGTAATGCCTTCCACACGTCCAATGCCATTAGTCACTATGTCCTCCCTCCAGGTCTGGTCTCTCTTGGCTCGGCTAATAGTGCTAAGGCCAATGTCAACCCAGTAGATGGTGTCATTCTCTACAGGGCAAAAGAAGCACAAAACACTTCAAGTTAGTTGCATTCAGAGAAATTTTCAGACTGATATTTGCATACTCACCAGCATGGAAGTCAATGCCCACAGCAAGAGAGGTGCCTGACACAGGTACCAGGGCATCAGATTTATCTGACGGGTCCAGAGGGATGCCACGGATGCCCTCGTGCACAGAGTAGAGCAAAAACGAGCCCATGCCTTTATACAGAAGTGCCATAAACACAATGTTACAATGTGGTCATGTGAAAGCAAATGTTGTACATTAGTGAGGTTTGTATGAGATCTTGCCTTCACAGGACTGTTGGCCACTCTTCAAACTATATCCAGCCGTACACATGCAGGCTCTTGTAGTTGGTGAAGTTGGCAAGCAAAGCTGAGAGCAGTCGCCATTGTTCTTACTGCAGAGGTTGGTACCTATAGTAGATATCAGACACATCCAAATGGTATCATCTTTGGTTAATAGTTTGCATTATTTTTAAATTATTTATAGTTGTGTTCATTTTAAGCATTAATCGAAATAAGACCTATTATAATATTAATATGTAATTTGTCTTGTCATCTGACAACCCAGGAATTCCCCTTTGATTACGTGAACTATTTTCACATTTAATTGAAATGAAATAATAATAATAATAGTTGTTGTTATTCATTATATTTTCAAATGAATCAGTAGCCTAATTAAACATTATCAAAATAATTTATTTTAAACCCGTAATTTATAAAGAAGAATATCTCATTTTTACCTCCAAATGAATTTAAAGGGACAAAGTCACTAATCAATATAAATTACATTATATTTTAAGTACAAATTAAAATGAATTATCCTCTATTATAACAATTATTTAATCTGTCTTGCCATCTGACAATCCAGAAATTCCTTTTTGATTATGTGCCAAAGAGAAAGGAAAAATTGAAATAGCATCATATG
Source organism: Sinocyclocheilus anshuiensis (assembly GCF_001515605.1). Taxonomy (NCBI): domain Eukaryota; kingdom Metazoa; phylum Chordata; class Actinopteri; order Cypriniformes; family Cyprinidae; genus Sinocyclocheilus; species Sinocyclocheilus anshuiensis. The sequence continues at coordinate 356,475 of NW_015555735.1, read as the reverse complement.
ACCCCTTTAACCTTTAACTGGGTATTCTTTAAATGTAATATTTAGTTAAGCAACACCAATAAAAAAAAAACACACCAATAATAATAATAATAAAAATAATAATAATTTAAAAATGAATACATTTAATTAAAAAATGTAATGAATGAAATTAATGATTTTATTTAAAAAAATAATAAATTTTCCTTTTAAAAATTAGTAATTTTATAAAGAGTAATTTCTCCTTTTCACCTGCATATTCATTTATGGGGACAAAGTCACGTGCATTTTAAGGTTACGTAATTAATATAAATATGAAAACACACCTAGTTGATGAACAGTCTCATTGTAGATCTTCATATGCATCATGGGTGAGGTGTTATTTCGGAGAACCTTCCAGTTGCCTCCATCGCTCTTGTCACATGTACCGATCTGATCTGTGCCCTGATCGGCCCACCACAACTTATCTCCTACACATAAAACATAAGAGGTCAGTCACTTACCTCAAATGGGTTTTACAATGCAGTGAACTCTATGACCATTGTTCACAAAAATCACAATTATGGTTTTTCGGAGAGCACTGTCATCTAGTTATGTGGAAGAATTTTTAAGAGCTGTAGTCTCACACCATTCATACTTAACAGAAACACTTCACAAGTCACAATTAAGTTAGACAAACTTCAGTTCAGTGAGTTACATCACAAAGTTTTAGTTGCATTGGAAACAGGTTGATGGTGCTGTCTCACCCATGATAGCGAGGGCTGTAGCTTTGGTGAGTTTTCCTTTAACACCCTCAATGATCTCCAGTCCGGAACCATCCAGCTTACAGCGGTTAATGGTGCTGTTCCCTGAGCTGATCCAGTACAACTGCTCCATGTCAAAGTCTATGGACAGACCTGCCATGGGAAGACGTCAACGTATAAAACAACATCTCCACAAGGCCTTCTTTTAGCTTTAGGCAAACAAAAGTTACACAAGACAGGCCACTCACCCACTGGGCCTTTCTGACTGGTGAACAGTAATGTGTGGTTGGTGCCGTCCATGTTGGCCATACTGATGTTGTCACCATCAAGCCAGTAGAGCTTCCTGTAAACAATACGCAAAAAATAAGACAACAGTAGCTAAGTCCTGACATAAAGAAGGTATCTGCTAATTATTTGTGACAACGTTTACAATTATTTATAACTATTATAGTATTTATTCATATTTTGAATTAGCTTTTGCTTTTATAATTTCAGTTCTCATTTTAATTTTAGTTTATGTTTTAATAATTTTATGCACTTCTGTCATTCTTATTAGTTTATATATATATATTTTAACTTTTAATATTTTTATTAGCTTTAATTTTATGTTCTCATTTTAATTTTAAAATAAGTTTTAATAATTTTGTTTTTTGTAATTCTTATTAGTTTGTTTTATATTTCTATATAGCTTTAATTAATTTGAGTTTTAGTTTAGTATAGTTTTTAATTTTTTCAAGTTTTAAATCTAATATTTTTATTTTATTCCTGCTTTATTTCAATTAGCAAAAACTATTTTAGTCGTTTCAGTTACCAATATTTGTTTATTTGCAAAGAGCCCCACATTTGTTGAGGTTCTGTTATTCAAGATTCTGGACATAAAAAGGCATTGTAATGCTTTATTTTGGTTTGGCTTAAAAATAAAATCCAGGAAAGTGTCTTCATATCTTAGTCAGCTGAATGCCTCAAAACACTGTGATGTACTTACTGCCAGTGAGAGAAGAAATAAACACTAATTTATCAAAAACACTGTAGAGGGCAAAACGCACCGAACAAATGAAAAACCAGCTGAATGATTTATATTGTCTGCATCCACAAGCTTGCTGATTTTATTAGAAACTGGTGCGTCTAGAAACTAGCACACTGGCACTAAACACATCTGATTCACATTGGCCACACAGCAACACACTGAGAAGTGCAACATGAGGGAAGCCATATTGTCCAGCCTATAGCTCACACTAATGAGCAACGTCTACATTTCTCATCTACACCCTTTACGATCGCCGCCAGAAACATACTGGCACGGCATCTGTTCCTCTCCAAATGTGGCCTACTAAATAAGCTGAGAGCGAAAGAGTCTAAAGAGACTAAAATGACAGAAAGGCACTAATGCTAAGCCTGAACTAGCAATTGTGCATGTGTGAGTACTTGTACTAACCCCAGGATAGGATGTAGCACCAAACAGTGAGGCTTGTCCAGTCCATGGATTACAGCATTCTTGAAGGACCCGTCTAGGCGTGCAACATTGATCTGCTTCTTATTCGTATCATAGCTGGTCCAGAAGAGGTTTCTGGAGACCCAGTCTACAGCTAGACCCTGAGCATTATGGAGGTCTAGCAATGAAAAATAATAATTGTTATCATGATTAGAATTGTAAACTGATCACACAGGCTGAAAAACAGAACAACATAGCAAAAATAAATATGTATTTGTCTTGCATTCTTTAATATAAAAAGTATATGAACTCTTACTGTATGAAAGTCAATGTATTTGATAACAAAATCTGACATTTATTTTCAAGTAAAATATATTTCACAAGTCTGGGTTTGGCAAGAATGTTTTTGAAAGAAGTTTCTTTCACCCACCCAGACGTGTGCATTTATTTGATCAAAAATAAAGTAAAAAAGTAATATTTTATTACAATTTAAAACAACTGTTTTCTACTTGAATATATTTGAAAATGTAATTTATCCCTGTGATCGTGAATTTACAGCAGCCATTTACTCCACTTCCCATTTTTCAGGATTATTTGATTAATAGAAAGTTACAAAGAACAGCATGTACTTGAAACAGAAATATTGGGTAAAGTTATACATTA
>NW_015555735.1:349547-353488 GCF_001515605.1 Sinocyclocheilus anshuiensis | reverse complement strand
CAGAACTAAATTGAAGACTTTTAAGGACCCGCGGGAACCCTGATATATGAGGGGTATATATATCATATATATATATATATATATATATATATATATACACACATATATTACTAACCCCAAACTTTTGTATAGTAATGTAAATACTTTACAAAATAATTCAGTAGTTTATAATAATTTTTTATTATATTTTTTATTGGGTTTTAAAAGATAAGATAGATACGCTGTTTAAAATGTCTGATTATCAAACATAATGGACCATGATAAAACCATAGTTAACAGGAAACTGACTTCATCCATTCACTAAAAATGACCAGAAGATCAGATGGCTAAAAATAATTGGGGGAAAAAGTGAGTAAAAAAAGAAAAGTTACTTCACTTTTATAGCATCATTCATTTGATGATGCTTTTCAGTTTAATATGTTGCTATATAAAGCAATGAAGGTCCATTTTTAAGTGTCCCTATGCATTTTGGGCCAGTGTTGACTTAGAATAATAGATTTTTAAGCTCAAACCATCATCTCACCAGCTGATACCACTGTTTCCACACCAGTCCCATTGATGAAGGCTCTTTTGATCGTCTGAGTGCGAACATCAGACCAGTAGATGCGGTGCTCCAGAGCATCATAATCCACCACTGTAACATTGTCGATGTCAGGCACAGTGAAAGAGATGATGTAGTTGTAATAGGGATTATCAATGTCCACCCCTCTGATTTCAATCTGACGAGCGTACAGCAGGAACTGACGGTACTCTGGACAAAAGACATTGTCAATTGATATAGAATTATAAAAGGGCATGTAAAACAAAGCATATATATATTTGTATGCACAAAATCATCTTGTACAAAATATAAGCTGTTGTTAAATTGTAGTCATGTATTTTTCTATGTACATACATATATTAGTAAAGAACGTACAGTAGTAGTGAACTCTACAGTCTCCATATTGATTAGCCTGAACGGAAGAGTAGCTCCTACTCCTGCGTTTGCCACTATCTAATGTCAGTGTTAATTCATCACTGAACCTACAGGTCCTCTAACTCCAATCACTCTGCTCTCCATACAGCCATACCGAAGGCTGTGCTGCTGAATACTAAACACTGATCGTGCATCTGGGCGGCAGGGTGCACTGTTGTTTTCTTGACGGTTAAACAAGATTTACAGCCCACACAAGACGACTAACATTCAGCCCGGCCTGAAAAATCTAACATTGAGCATCTATAGCGCCAACGCAGAAGGAATCTAAAAGAAAAGCCTCATGCTGTGCCGCAATTCATATACTATCTGTCCTGAAGTGTGTGAGATAAGAATTGCTTCATTTAAAATAATAGTGAACTGAAAAATTGTCAGCCACAGTATGATTTTTTTTTGGTGGATTTTCTAATTGTACAACCACATGTATGCATTAGAAGCCAATTCTTGCTAATACTCTTCAAATGAAGAAAAATGCTTGTATGATTTTATTCCATAAGTATGAAGCTGCCACAATAGTTTTTAAATGTATAAACCTAAAAGTGAAGTAATAATGAAATGCTAATGGAGTTAGCTAGATGCGGACACAAAAAGAAAACAGCAAGGAGCTCTGTGGCTTTGCTATTTTGCTTACTACTCACTCAAATTGGAACTCCAGCTTTTGGTTACGTTCCAAATAATGTAGTATTACTGCAGTACATTTGTATGTGGAATACCAGGGTGATCAAATACATTCACTAAAACATGCAGAGATTACTGCGTGGATTACTGTATCCCACAATGCAATGCGCTTTACCTCCCATTTCCAGTATGATGGATTCAAATGGAAATACTATCAGCAGCGATTTTTAATCAAACAGCCATCATTAATACATTTGATAAATAAAACATACTGAGGTCATGTGACAATATACTGTGGAATAATGCCTATTGTTTCTTAGTACAATTTATATTGTTCCTGTTGCTCAAACAGTATAATATGTTGTTTGCAATGACAAGGTCATGGGAAATGTAATATATTGTGCAGTATTCAGTTATTAGTAAAACAGTATTCCATTCAGAACTTGCTAACAATTAAAGCATTTGATTGGATCTTAGGGCTGAGGAAGGAGGAGCCTACCGTAGCAGGTGTGCTTGTCTGCCTTGAGTTTCATGAGGTGTGGACAGGCACAGGAAAAGGTTTGGTTGTAGTTGATGAGGCACAGGTGAGAGCACGGCCCTTTCCCATCATTCGCTGCACACGGGTTGGGAGCTGCAAAGGAGGAAGAAAATGTTCAGTGTTATTTTCATATTTTTTATATAAAACTTCTTATATATTTAATATATTTATATTTTGTTTTAATTTTTTCAATCCAGTTTTAGAAATTTTGGCACTTAAACTTATTGTATTTCATTTAGTTGCCAAGGCAAAATTTCTGCTATGTGACCCTGGACCACAAAACCAGTCATAGTCACACAGGTAGGTATGTTTGTAGCAATAGCCAAAAATACACTGTACGGGTCAAAATTATAGATTTTTCTTTTATGCCAAAAATCATTAGGATATTAATTAAAGATCATGTTCCATGAAGATATTTTGTACATTTCCTACTGTAAATATATCAAAACTTAATTTTTGATTAGTAATATGCATTGCAAAGAACTTCATTTTGAGCACCCTCAGATTCCAGATTTTCAAATAGTTGTATCTCGGTCAAATATTGTCATATCCTAACAATACATCAATGGAAAGCTTATTTATTCAGCATTCAAATGATGTATAAATCTCAATTTCAAAAAATTCACCCTTATGACTGGTTTTGTGGTCCAGGGTCACATATTAGCTTAAGTTAACGTTTTTCATCTAGTATTTATATTTTATTTCAGTTAAAGGAAATTGTTTTTAATAGGTTTGGTTTACAAAAACAACACTGGTGTTCACAGCTTACAAATGCAACACGAAACATAAACAAGTTTCCCGACAGTTTTTGACGTATTAGTTCAGGTCATGCTGGTTCTCACCCTGAGGTTGTCTAGAAGGATGAAACACTTGAAGATCAAACGGCTGAGTGTTTGTTCTCTGGACCACCGTCACATTGTGTCCTGTCCATTTATTGGCTTTAGCCAAAGTGTTGGTCCGCCAGTCCGTCCAGTAGACCTCTCCTCCATACATGGTGACGGCAAAGGGATGTGATAAGTGTTCATGACCCCGGAGCACCTCGATTAGGCCGGAACCATCGTAAGCGGCAGAGTAGATGGCATCAGATCTAAAGAAATATTTTTCAAGATTTCAAGATTTTTACAAGATCAAGGTGACTAACTGTGGATATTTTTGCATTTTACTTCACTTTTAGTGACAATAGTGCATGCATACCTGGCATCAATCCACAGGATACGGCGCTCTAGGTAGTCCACAGTGAGACCGTTGGGCCAGCCACCGTTCCCAGTCTCTTTGTGGATGGTGCGACGGCCCTCCCCACTCATAGACGCAGCCTCTATCCTAGGGGAGCTGGCGTCCCAGTCTGTCCAGAACAGAATACTGGGGGAAAAAAATAAACATTTCTTGTAACAACCTAATTCTGTCAAGATAACTGAAAAATAACAGAGCTGTCAAAGTATATCATGTTTTACCCATCTCTTGGGTCAAGAGCAATGGCACGCGGATGCTCCACTTCTCCGGCTAGTAGTGTTGTACGCATGGTACCATCCAGCTTGGCCACTTCGATCTGATCCAGGTTACTTTCCACCCAGTAGATGTTTCCTGCGATCCAGTCCACAGCCAGACCCTCTGGAGTGGCCAAACCATACTGAATCACCACCTCAAAACTGGTGAGAGCTGAAACACCAAGACAAGGAGAATTTATAGGAATCGAAGTTAAACCTAGAAATAAAAGGTTTAGGATGTTGAAAAATGCATGAAGAAAATTTAACCAAAGAAATTATGGATCCAATATAATAATTTATATATAATATATATTATATTATAATAATA
>NW_015555735.1:339561-349442 GCF_001515605.1 Sinocyclocheilus anshuiensis | reverse complement strand
TATATATATATATATATATATATAAAATTTTAAACCCTACAAATGAATTTAGTCATCACAACATTATAATGTTAGTATCAAACATTGGCATTCATTTTGAGATTTGCTAAAGATGATATTTAACAGTGTCACTAAATTGTGCATTTTGTAATTAATTATTCAATTATTGGTGTTTTTAAAGATTAATATTAAGTGTCCCTTAGATGAGTGAAAGGTAATTTCAAAATCAAAAGGTAATAAAAATAAACAAAAATAAGAATGTACAATTACATCATGAATATCAACCAAAACATACGATATATTGTGCATCCCTAAAGAAATAATTTAAGATTCTGCACTATTTTTAGGTCACTAATCAAATAAGACAATTTGTGACACTGATCATGTGATTCTTCGTATAGTCAGTCAGACTTCCATTGAAGCTCAAAATATTCTTTATATAATCTCAAATCATACTGGAGAACATGATTCTCATGTTCCACACAAACTTGTGGAGTTCATACAGCTCAAGTGCTGCAAGAGGAAAACAAACCAAATACTCAATTCAACTTTTCAATCAAAATGTTCTATAATACATTTCATAATGAAAAAAATTGTATTTAAAATAAAGTAGAAGCATTTTGACCAGTGGTCTCAGACTGTATATATTGACTAAGAAATCGTTTGATTGCTTCTAGCCTGAAAGCCATTTAAGTCAATGCTGCAATAAATATTCCCCCACTCTGAGCTACAGCCACGTGGAAGAGAAAAAAATGATTCCCAATCAAGGCAAGCTGCTCTCTGATCTGTGAGAGAGACTCTCATACAGAGCAGTAATTAAAGGTCCAGAATGGCTCTCTGTTGGGCTGGAGACAGCGCAGCCTCTCTGATGGGGGTTGAGAAACAACACTTCAGCGTTGGCAGCAATGTCAGTCATATTTTTACTCTGTCAAAGATGACAGCAGGGATCCAAAACTTGGACAGTGTATCATATCTCTGGAAAGAGCTGTTCAGAGAAGGAGGGAGGTGTGTGCACATGTTTCAAAGCAACTAAGGCTTCCGACACTTTACTTTTACTCTGGCTGTAGTCACGCAAACTAGGAATGAGTCAAATGGGTAAAGACAGAGGCGTCCAAATTCCTGTGCTACGATCACACACAGACTCACTTAGATGCACGCTGTGGTTTTGTGAACCGAAAATAGTTGTAATAATTACGGACTAACTTGGAATGCTGAAAAGAACAGAACAATGTGGGAAAACACAGTTAGACAACAAAGTCAACTCAGAACTTTACACAAGTCTTTAAAACAAGAGAATGCGACTGAAGTTCCCTTTTCCTCAAAGCCATTATTAAGTTTACTAATAAAGTTCTCCAACTAAAAATAATGTTGTAACCCTAACCCAAACACAAAAAAAGAACCAAAAAAATCGATTCCTCATGCCAAGACATTTCCTAAGTTCTGTTCATTCAGATGTGCACAATTTTTTAATTAGCAAAAAAAAAAAAAAATTATAATAATAATTACTAAGTGCACCTTTAACATAGACCAGCCATTCAGACTACATCATTCAAAATAGCTTCTGTTTTTTTGTCTTCCATAGTGAAATCTTACATAGCAACACATTAAACATCAAATATATACTGACTCCATCGCTTTGTTCATTTCACTTGTGGTGGACAGAAAAAAAAAGAAGCTTTTATTCACGCTATCTGCATAAAATACCTGTGGTATGATGCCTTGCTGCCCCGGATCCTGTTTTCCCATCATTGTGTACGACTTTCCTGCACCAGTCTGTCCATAAGCAAAAATGCACACATTATAGCCCTCGAAAGCATGAAGCAGCATCTCCTCACCAATGTCCTGATACACCTTCCCCTGAGATGCAAAGGATGGGTCTTCTTCCTGCAAACACACAGAGGAAAAAGGGAGTTTTCTGTGTTCAGATGAATGTCTGATGAAGATCAATGCTAGTATTTCATACATAAAATTGCATCTTGATGTGATGCACCCTTTTGTTGTGTACCGTTTGCATTTACATGCAAGAATAAACATCTGAAGTTATAATTTTTTTTTTTTTTTTTTGAGTTTTCTGTTTCTTGCCACAGTTGCCTTTGATGTACTCACTGGCAGAATAAGACGAATGAACTGTGGCATGATTTTCAATCATGTATTTGATGAAATAGGGATTTTATAGACCTTACAGCATGAAGTTACAGTATACCTTTCCGTAAAGCTGCTTTATTGACAGGTTCATGCAATTAAAAATATTGCGGCAGCTATACTTGTTTTTTTTTGTGTGATGTATTCAAACTTACTGAGCTGTGTGACCAGTATGAATAGTCAAAAGTGAAGTTCTTGGGTGCTTCCTTGGGTTGCTTGGGATTAATAATACCTGTAAAACATAGACACACAGTATTGGTGACAGTCATTTAATTAAACTGCATTTACATAAAAACAAGTAAATTATAATTTACATGAAATCCCTGTCTTTTAATAACATCACAATCATTTTAGTGAGCAAATTTGGGGAAAAGAATATACTATGCTATTTTAGTTTCATGTATTTTCATTCCCAAATTTCCTCATTAAAATGAAACTTCACACTATGAAATGTTATGTAAGTGTAAATTAGGGCTGCTCGATTAGGGCAAAAATCATAATCACGATTATTTTGGTCAATATTGTAATCACGGTTATTTAACATGATTATGAGGGGGCCATATGACCAAAACTTTATATGAGTGATTTATTTAAAGATTGTGATGCATATCAAATATATATTTCCTAATTTCAAACAAAGAAACAAAAAGTCCTCAAAATTATTGAAAATAATTAAACCGTCAGTAATAAAAAAGCAATGGACAAATGGAATAGAATAAAAAAAAATACAAATGAAACAAACTGTGATTTAAGGTTTTTTATGCAAGTCTCAAGTATTCCGTTAACAGAAATGAATAATCAAATGTAAAATAAAACGGCATAGTCTGAGAAAGAATTAAACTTTCTTTGTTTCTTATTAAAGCTACAAAAGTCCTTCACTCAGGAGCAGTGTATGATTTTGAATTTGTCTTTTGTTGTTTGATTAATATTAAGCATACAGTCGGCAGCAGGAATATTTTAGCCCGCTGTCAGCTTCAGAGCCGCACAGATCCAACTTACCGTTACACACGTATTTTCATTCTCAACTGTTTATGTTCATTTATTACATGACCGAAGAAGGTTTTGTGAATAATCACTAAGCGCCGCATATTGACACATTTTTGTGTGTATTTGACCATTTAGGCGTGCACCTTGAGCTAAATGATGACTTTACATGTCCGTGTTATGCTCCGTCTCTGAGCACAGCCACAGAAATCCTCCTGAGGAAGCACAAGTTCTCTTTTGCACTTTTAAAAACATGAATACATCTAATACACTTCAATAAATCAAGCACATCCCATTTTGCAAAAGTCACGCTCCATGATTATACTGATTTGCATGTGAAATTGGGCTTTTATGGAGGAGCGAAAGCGCATGGCTGGAAAGGGGGCGGAATAGGGAGCAATAATCGTTTTATCTTGATTATTGTATTTTCATAATCATTGTTGTATTTTCATAATCGTTCTGTTTTTCGATTAATTGCACAGCCCTACTTTCTGCTCAACAAGCCTGCATTTATTTGATCCAAAATACAGCAAAAGAAAAATATTTTTACGATTTAAAATAACTGCTTTCTATTTGAATATATGTTAAAATGCAATTTATTCCTGTGATCAAAGCTAAATTTTCAGCATCTTCACTCCAGTCTTCAGTGTCACATGATCCTTCAGAAATAATTCTAATATGCTGATTTGCTGTTCAAGAAACATTTATTATTATTATTATAAATATTTAAAACAGTTGAGTACATTTTTTCAGGATTCTTTGATGAATAGAAAGATCCAAAGCTCAGCATTCATCTGAAATAAAAAGCTTCTGTAACATTATACACTACACCATTCAACAGCTTGGAGTCACTATAATTTTTTTGGGGGAGGAGACTTACAGAAATTAATACTTTTATTTAGCAAGGATCCTTTAAATTGATCAAAAGTGATGATAAAGGCATTTATAATGTTACAAAAGATTTATATTTCAGATAAATGCTGTTCTTCTGAACTTTCTATTCAGCAAAGAAACCTGAAAAAATTATACTCAGCTGTTTTCAACATAATAAGAATAATAATGATAATAATAATGTTTTTTGAGCAGCAAATCAGAATATTAGAATGATTTCTGAAGGATCATGTGGCTGGAGTAATGATGCTAAAAATTAAGTTTTGAAATCAAATCAAAGGAATAAAGTTCATTTTAAAATATATTCAAATAGAAAACAGTTATGTTAAATAGTAAAAATATTTCAAAAATGTACTGTTTTTGCTGTACTTCGGATCAAATAAATGCAGGCTTGGTGACCAGAAGAGAATTCTTTAAAAAAACATTAAAAATCTTACTGTTCAAAAACATTTGACTGGTAGTGTATACAAAATCAACAACATGCAAATGTAAGATGTATTTAACCAGGACTAAATAATAAATTATTAATAATTAATAATTATTAAATAATTATGAACTAATTATTTGACTTAGGAACAACCACTCCCATAGCACTATGACATTAATTTACCTCCGTTTTCCGACAGCTTTCCCCGATAGATCTTGTCTTCAACCACATCGGTCCAGTAGAGGGCACTCTGGTTGAGGTGGAAATCCAGGGCAATGGTGTTACGCAGGCCAGGCACCAGCACGCTGAACTCGCCCTTGTACAAGTCAATCCGACGGATCTCATGCCGGTTGGAGAAAATGATGAAGGGCTTGAAAGGATCTAAAGAACATGGACAAGGCACATAAGTCCAGCACCCTGCTAATCCTTGATTTTGGTTTTACTCCATAAAGTCCAGAAAGTCACTAGACTTTAATATATAATATAATATAATATAATATAATATAATATAATATAAAATTCCAGCAAAAACAACAATATTGTGACATTTTGTTACCTAGATATATTTAAAAAATATATATTTTATATACAGTGTACTGTACATCTCATCAAGGGGTCTGGTAAAACTGAAATATTCTTGGTATCTTTATTCATCCTGTCCTCCACCCCGTCTTTCCCTCACCAGTGCTCTTGCAGCTCTCGCCGTCTGGCCCGAGCGCCCAGCCTTCATAGCAGGCACACTTAACAGTGGCCTTCTCCTGCATGCAGCGCTGGCTGCACTTGAGATGCTTGGCGCAGAAGCTCTGAATCTGGCAGGTTTTGTTGTCGGTACCCAGCTCCATGCCAGCTGGGCAGGAGCACAGGATGCCCTCACCAGGAGCAATGGTACAGTTGTGGCTGCAGCCTCCATTATCCATCGTGCAAAGATCTAGAATGAAAACAGGTAAAAAAGAAGCAAGTGGGATTGAAAAGGTGTTTATGAGTAAGTTGCTGCAAGTCTGTCAAAAAATAAATAAACAAGAGTTTGAGAGAATGTGCTTATTTCATTTGAATTCAAGCCTGAAATATTTTTGTGTCATGCTAATGGGAAACACAAGTTGAGTTGGCATGCTCTGCGCAAACTGTGAAAGATTTAAAGGAATAGTTCACGCAATAATGAAACTTTAGTCGTTATTCATTCACTCTCAAGGCATTCATCCATGGAGCACACAAGATCTACTGGCTGTCGAGCTCCACAAAAAGACCAAAATAAATAAAATCATACAGAAAATGTAGCCCATATGACTTGTGGGTTATATTCTGAAGTCACAAGGACTACTTTTATAGTGCTTTTTGGAGTTTGACAGATCATGGTCACTTATTTACTATAGATCGTCATTACATGAAAACAATTCACACTATCATTAAAAAGTTTGGGGCCAGTAAGTTGTGTTATGATTTAATGTTTTATGCTTAATACCAATTCTACATATATGTGAATACGGTAAAAACAGTAACAGTGAAATTACAATTTAAAATAACTCTTTGCCATTTTAATATATTTTTTTTTATATAATTTTATTACTCCTGTCTTCAGTGTCACACAGTTCTTTCAACAGTCATTCTAATATGTCAATATGATGGTAAAGAAACTTTTCTTATAATTATAAATGCTGACTGTTTAATTATTGCTGACTCTTATAATTATGAATGCTGACTGCTTTTGTGTAAAATGTGATTTTTTTCAGAATTCTTTGATGAATGCAAAGTTCATATGAAAAACATTTAATTAAAATAGATTTTTTTTTACATAATTAAACCCCTTTAGGGTCACTTTTGATTAATTTAATGCATCCTTGCTGACTTAAAAAACAACAAAAAAAACAATTACTGACCCAAAACTTTTTGAATGGTAGCCTATGTGATTCTTTAAATATTATTTTTGTGTGATGCACAGAAAAAAATAAACATGTCTAAAATGACATGAGGTTGAGTAAAGCATGACAATATTAATGATCCCTTTAACTTGAGTGTATTTGTGTTTAAGTGCGTGTGCATTACTGCAAAGCTTCTCATCCGAGCCATCGGGGCAGTCGTCATTGCCGTCGCACAGTTTCTCAGGAGGTAGGCAGATGGAGTCGTTGCTGGCACAAACATGGTGGGAGAGCTTGCACTCAAGAGCCTCGCAGTTTTCTTCATCCGAGTTATCCTCGCAATCGCTGTCCCTGTCACACACCCAGGCCTTGCTGATACAGCGAGCTAAAATATACACAAAGAAACAAAAAATTAGACCCACAATTCACTTGCAAAAATGCTTCAATTTATCATTTTTAGTTGAACAAAAAAGGTGTTTATACCAGAAGAGGAAAGACAATCTCATTTTATTGGACAAAAATGGGTATATGCAAGATTTGTCATCAATATTTTTGATCTGTGTTCAAGCAGACTATACATATTAAATGCTTTAGGATTTTAAGGAAAGGAAATTTTAGGATTACACTTGCATAAAGATGCTGTTAAAGCTAATATACACATGGACAAACTTTTGATTTTGGGCCTTTAAGAGTTGATTTATGTTTACATTTATTTATGATTGTTGCCGAAACATGAGTGAGAACATTTAAGATGGCCAAACGTGAACTAACCCGAGTCCTTGCAGGCAAACTTGACGGCAGGGTCGCACATATGTGTGACGCCCTCGCAGTTCTTCTCGTCGCTGAGGTCCATGCAGTCCGTGTCTCCATCACAGCGCCATCGCATAGGAATACACAAACCGTCCATTCGGCACTGGAACTCATCCGTGTGGCAACCGCCGGGAGGCCGCGTGGCTGCAGACAAAGGCAAAAATGGGACACGCAATTACAATGCAGCCGTGTGAACACTCATACAAAGGCATGGACACATATCTTATTATTTGATGGTAATGAGAGCTTGGCTTCCTGATGTCAAAAATCAGTTCCCAGGGATGGAGATTGTGACCAGTGTGAGGCACAACCACAATGAACTTATCTAAAGCAAACTTTCTCATGAACAGCGGTCCAGGGCTGGCACTGTGACGGCCATCATTAGGCATCAGACATAAAGGCTTTCCCTCATGGCAAATGTTAGTGTCTGGCAGAGTCTGGAGTGGGGAAAATGGAAAACCAGAGCTCATCCGTAAACAGAGAGAAGTGTGTCCTAGAACAGGGATCTGCTGGGGTGAACTGACCCGAATGACATCACACTGCTCGAGCTGCATGCATTCAGTGTCTCTCTCTCTCTCTCTCTCTCTCATATATGTATTTTAAATACATTCACAAATACACTATATAAAATATACGTAAACCGTTACATAGTGCTAATAATAAACAATTAATTTAGATCAATTGGCATGTTGCCTTTGAATATACTCACAACAGTTAAACAGTGCAATTATGTAATCAATGCAGAAAATGTATAAATTCTAATAGCAAATTAATATGGTACTCAACAGTCCTCTATTTTTTTAAATGTTAATATAAATGTTAACATTTATTAAAGCTAACAGCTTTTCAATTTTGCAGAAGAACTGGTATCGTTATATTCTTTACTTTTAAATTGACTTGGTACCAAAGTACCATTACTTTTAACATTCCTACTTCAAACTCATACTCAATGACTTTATGAAACATCTCTCCTTCACAACTCATACTAGGATGACCTCATTCAGTTCTACATCTTTACACAGGCACAAACACACTGCCAGGCTCCCATGAGGCCCAGCACTCTCATTAGGCCTCTGGCTTGGTTCTGCTGCATTGATTCTGCGAGTCTATTAAGCACCAGCATGCCGTAGGGATTAGAGAAGAGAAGGACAGAGCCCAGACCCCGAAAACAGAACCTAAATCTCTATTCCTATTCCACGCAGGGCCCAGCCAACCATTGACCAATTAATAGCTACGAAGCCACATGAATGGGACTTGTGGAGAGGGAAAGAGATAAGAACAAAACTGCACATGTGGATACACCAGTGGCTCATGCGTCAAGCGTCCTGGTACATCTGTGCTTGTGTAATCCCTCTAGACAGCAGCTCTCAGAGCAGCCATTAACACTGCTCTCCACAGGGACTCTCACTCCCTGCACTCCTTGCAGACATTCTTCAAGATTTTGTGGTTTACGTGTTTCACCACAGACCACAAAAAAAGAAAAAGTTGACAGCCCAGTTTGTGAAATCGTGATTTACTCCTGTTAATGAAGAGCTCAGTTGCATTAGTCATTGTGGTTTCGCTCAAAATCTAGAGACACTTCAGAAGGCCCACACAACTAAAATAGCTTCAGAGAATAAACTGACAGTTTATAAAATACAAATAGGGTAAAAAAGCTGACGACACTATTAAAAATATAATTTTGTCTTTTAAACAAATGATGAGTGAATGAAGGTGCTTCATCATGATAAAAAATTAATCGTCAACCTCAGGATGTCAAACTAAATATATAAAGTTGTTTTCTATGGGGCTTCACCAGTACATTTAAACAAAAGTACATTTATTTAAACAAATTATAAAAATTAAAATAAATAAATAAAACAAACAAAACTGTTATTTTCTAACAATAAACATTATATTTATTTTTAGTAAACAAATACGTTTTTATTTGTTTTCATATTTGTTAATTTTGTTACTCTTAATTTAACTATTAATTTACACAATTTATATAATTTAAAATACTTTAAAATAAAAATAAATAACAAAATTAAACAAATAACTGACTGAAGTCATTTTTCCCAAAAACTGAATTAAACTATATGTTTGGAGTAAGACCTCTTTTCTTTTATCAAATAATGATACTTTTCAAACTCACCCTGATTGGTACAGTTGGCATGAGTCTCATCGCTGTAATCTCCACAGTCGTTGTCTCCATCACAGGTCCAGTACTCTGGAATACAGCGGCCGCTATTGCATTTAAACTGCACACTGGAGCACGAGTGACTGCAGCCGGCTTCATCACTGTTATCCCCACAGTCATTATCTGAAGACACACACACACACACACACACACACACACACACACATGATACAAATGGCACCATTTTTGCAATCTCGTAAAGTGCTCTGCACTTTACACACACACACACACACACACACACACACACACACACACAGTAGTTGATATCGATACTAAAATCTGACTGGAATATTACAATTCTCTGCCAATTGTCCATATTTTAGCAAAAAGTAATATGCTACTCAACACACTCCTCTATTTAAAAAAATGGACAAATTAAAATAAAAATCAATGAAGCCTTCAAATATTTTTTAAATACATTACATTTCTGACATTGGATTTTTTTCCCCCTTTAATTTTCCTTAAATTTTACAAATTCAATAAAAGTACAGAAAAGTTAAGTTACATACTACTAATAATGATTTTATGTAGTAAAGGCAATAATAAATAAATCCCAATATATATGGAAATACTTTAGCAAAAATGAATATGCTAC
>NW_015555735.1:299303-339536 GCF_001515605.1 Sinocyclocheilus anshuiensis | reverse complement strand
TACATACATATATATATATATATATATACATATATATATATATATTAGTTCAAAAGTGTGGGGTCTTTTTATTTTGAAAGGCATTAATACTATTTAGCACTAATTTAGCAAGAACAAATTAAACTTACCAGAAATGAGAGTAAAGACATTTATATTACATTAGATTTCTATTTTGAATAATTGCAATTATTTTGAACTTGTCAAAAAAATATATTATAGTTCCCCAAAAAAATATTAAGCATCACAACCGTTTTCAACATTGATAATAGAAAGAACTGAGTACATTTAAACAAAAGTACATTTATTTAAACAAATTATAAAAATTAAAATAAATAAATAAAACAAACAAAACTGTTATTTTCTAACAATAAACATTATATTTATTTTTAGTAAACAAATACGTTTTTATTTGTTTTCATATTTGTTAATTTTGTTACTCTTAATTTAACTATTAATTTACACAATTTATATAATTTAAAATACTTTAAAATAAAAATAAATAACAAAATTAAACAAATAACTGACTGAAGTCATTTTTCCCAAAAACTGAATTAAACTATATGTTTGGAGTAAGACCTCTTTTCTTTTATCAAATAATGATACTTTTCAAACTCACCCTGATTGGTACAGTTGGCATGAGTCTCATCGCTGTAATCTCCACAGTCGTTGTCTCCATCACAGGTCCAGTACTCTGGAATACAGCGGCCGCTATTGCATTTAAACTGCACACTGGAGCACGAGTGACTGCAGCCGGCTTCATCACTGTTATCCCCACAGTCATTATCTGAAGACACACACACACACACACACACACACACACACACACACACACACACACACACATGATGACAGTTACTGGACATTATAAGTCATCGTATCACACATACACTTATGTGTATATGGAATTAGAAACTCACCATTATCACAACGCCAGTTGACATTGATGCAGCGTCCATTGGCACAAGTGAACTGAGTGAGTGGGAAACAGGTGGGATATGCTGGAGAGAGAGACAAGAGAGAGAAGGAGTTAAAGAAAAGGGTTCACAGCACGGCATGATGACAAAAGGAAAAGAGGCTTAAATTTAGATACCACAAGATGGTGGTTCATCTGAGCGATCGCCACAATCATCATCCAGGTCACAAGTCCAGGAGACAGGAATACAACGGCCACTGGCACATGGGTACTGATTAGAAGGACACGTGCGTGCTGGGAGAGAAAAGAAAACCTGGTCAATTCACAAAGCGCATAAAAGTATTTGGACATTCATTGGGAAAAAATGCTTAAAAATCTTATTAACATGCAATTAAGTTCACAATACCCAAGCAGGTGCTGTTAGATTCATCTTCATCATTCCCACAGTCATTGTCTCCATCACAAAGCCAGCGCAGTGGGATACAACGGTTATTCTGGCACTTAAAGCGGTCCGCGGGACAGGTGTGCTGGTCTGAAACAGGGCAAATAGGACCATTTAAATGTGCACTCAGTGATGTTTTGCTTCTTTTGATGGCTGATATAACAGTGTGATTTATACTGACACCTAGTGGTATGGATGTATGAATCACAAAAGCAAAAATTAACAGTTACTAATGCCACGATTAAGACCTGATTATCTTATTCTGTGAGTGAAAGAATCCGATAAAAAATTATAAAGCCATTTATAATGTTACATAAGATTTCTATTTTAAATAAATGCTGTTCTTTTGAACTTGTCAAAGAATCTTAAAAAATATATATCATGGTTTCCAAAGAAAAAAAATATTAAGGATCAGGACTGTTTTCAACATTGACAATATTAAGAAATGTTTTTGATCATATCATACAGTATTTTGATCACATTGAATATATTAAAATAGAAAAAAGTTATTTAAAATGATAATAATATTTCATATTATTACTGCTTTTTTGACTGTACCTTTGATCAAATAAATGCAGACTTTGTGAACATAAGAGACTTCTTTCAAAAAACATTAAAAAAAAAAAAAACTTTTGAATGCTGGTTTTGTTATTTGCATATCTGAAAATATGAGACAAAAGGGCACTAACGGCATAACTCAGGGGCTTCATCGCTGTTGTCCAGACAGTCATTGTCCCCGTCACACTTCCAGCGGTCTTGAATACAGCGATTATTCTTACAGGCAAATTCTCCAGGCTGGCACTGAGGAGGAGGCACGTAGGAAGGGTTTGCTGGTGAGAAAAAAAAAAATATTTTCAAACTCAAAATCCAAAACGGGCCATTTTACAATCCTCTGAGGTTACTGACAATAACATTTACACTTCAGGCTATTTAAAGCACAGAATACCCACCTTTACAGGTCTTGTTGTCAGTATCTAGTATCTGGTCGTCGGCACAGGCGCAGGAGCGTCCAGTGGGCGTCAGGAGACACAGACTGCTGCAGCCACCATTATTGGCACGGCACACGTTGGAGCCTGTGACTGCACACAACAAAAACATCCTTAGCAGATCCCAATAAAACACACAATAAAACCACTGAAACTCTGATCTCATTAGTTTGTTACCGCTAACACTGTATAAATAACGTGGCTGTTGAGACATGTTAACATACAAAACAACACAATTAAGTCTTTGTCTGATCTGTCAGCTCATGCTTTACATATGACTCATTAATGACTAATTTCCAAAAAGAAATGCTCAGGGTGTTCGGTACTTTGCTGTTGTTGTGCGTCATAGGTGCGAATCTCATAGATTGGTGGTCGTTCACTGCGTAGCAACGTGGCCTTCTTGGTGTTCTGGTCCAGTTTGTAGATTCCTCCACTGCGGTACTCATTCCAGAACAGGAAGTTCTTATAGTGACACAGGCCAAAGGGATGGTTCAGCTCCTGTCCTTCAAATACCGTCTGGATTAACAGAAAAGTGTTTTTTAATAATAATAATAAGTTTAATTTATATAGCGCCTTTCCCAAGCTCAAGGACACTGCACAATGACAGAAGCAAATACATTCCTACATACATGGACAAGACATTTTCCAAGTCCAGAACATGTGGTTGCAGTTGCATACCACAGTAATAATACAGTATCATAATCAAAAAAAAACAAAAAAACATTTTAACTAACATTAAAATTTGTCTAAAATAATAAGCCTAATTAAATAGCGCAAACATAAAATAACATTTCAAAACGTATAAAGAAAAAGTTAAAATTACTGTATGCAGTACATGCACAGTTGGTGAAAATAAAAACATTAAATACAATTAGAAAATAAATATATGTGAAATTAAAACGGTTTCGTTATATGTTCTCTATAATAATTGTATATTGAATAAACAACATTTTTAATTCATAGATAATAAGTGAGATTTTAATGATATTTTGACCAGTAAACTAGGAAATGTCCCTGATTTTCATTTGCGAAATTTGGTCATCATAGTATAATGACATATTAAGTATCTCTAGCTAAGATACAAACTTGAGCTTTCCTGTTTGCCTTAAACACTTGAGTTTCCTCACCCTGCGTTCTGTGGTGTTGAGAAGCACCATCTCGATGCGGTCGTAGTACGCATCCACCCAGTACAAGATGCCCTGCTGGATGTCCAGGCTGAGGCCATTGGGCCAGAGCA
This sequence comes from Sinocyclocheilus anshuiensis, assembly GCF_001515605.1. NCBI lineage: Eukaryota > Metazoa > Chordata > Actinopteri > Cypriniformes > Cyprinidae > Sinocyclocheilus > Sinocyclocheilus anshuiensis. Next base: position 335,958 of record NW_015555735.1, on the reverse strand, counting down.
CAGTTTTAGAAGTAAGCAGGATACCAGCATTTGAACCGTCCATCCAGGCCTTCTTTATACTGCCCCGATTGGTCTCCTTAGGCTCCTCCTCCCAGTCACTCCAGTACATCATTCTGAAAACAGCACAGATTTATTAGGGCTGTGCAATTAATCGCATGCGATTGTCATGCGCATCTCGTCAGTAAAGCCGGTTACGTGATTAGTAGTAAATCTCCATCACCTGCTTTCAGATGGAGCGGCATTTACTACACAGAGCCGTAGTTCACTGACAATTAGGCAATATCGCGTTCATTATCGCAGATGATTCAATCTGCGATAACGAACGCGATATTGCCTAATGTCTGTGGAGTAAATGCCGCTCCATCTGAAAGCAGGTGATGGAGATTTACTACTAATCACGGAACCAGCTTTACTGACGAGATGTGCATGACAATCGCATGCGATTAATTGCACAGCCCTAAGATTTATGCATTATTTAAACTGTAGATTCAAGTAAACAACTAGTGCAGCTCTAACTGGTTTATCTGTATATACATGGTCACTAAAATCTATTCTTAATTATAAGTCTATTGTGACTTAAAATATATAAAATCACTAACGTTTCCTAACATTATAGTCGATAGTTTGCCAGTGTATGTTTTTTTTTGACAGTTTCTTAAAATTTTGCAATCAAGCAAAAATAATTGATTTACCCATGAGAAGGGTCTACTACTATGGCTCTAGGATGGGTCATCTTTCCCTCGATAAGCGTTTTGCGGGTCTGAGAGGCTTTCTCCAGTTTGGCCACACTGATAGTCTTTTTGGGTCCATCATCAGTCCAATACAGGTTTTGTCCCATCCAGTCCACAGCGATACCTTCTACTGTATGAATACCTGTGGAATAGATAGACAAAATGAATGGGATGAAGAAGAGCGAGAGAGAGATATAGGAGTTGAATTATATACAATTAGTTGTATTATAAATGTATTCGTTATATAGGAGTTTAATTATATTTCTATGCTTTTTCCTATTTTATAGTGCTTAGTGGTGTGCCATTGGATTTTTTATTTTGTAAAACGCCGCCACTGCACAATCATTATAGGCAGTTATACATACTGAAATGTGTTACAAATGGTAGTTAAAGACTGGTCAATAAAAAAAATAAAATAATAATAATCTGGTCACCCCTTACAAAAAATTAACCAATAAAGGTGTAGTAACCATCTCATTATTATGAATATAAATTTAAAGCGCATTTACCAAAATTCATCATGAAAGGTCTGTTGTAAAATATTGTAAAATACATGATTGATGTTTGTTTCAGCATTGGATGCTGGTATATTTTTAGGCTAACTTATTATACACTTAATTCTCTGTTGCACTTTACGGTTTCTTTTTGCACGCACGAGCAGGCATCTTAAAATTGGAACAACAACAACAACAAAACAAATAATAAATAATGAGCTGGTAGACACATTCATTTTTCAAATAACTTTACAACTGAATAAAGTTAAATATTCACAATGAATTAATAGTTGTGTAGCCTACTGTAAACATGATCTCCCAAATGCAGCGCTAGAGCAATAAATTGTTTACAAAGCATCAAATAATGATCCGCTTTACGCTAATGCACTCATGTGTACATAGATTTTTCAATGTCCGTATTACCATATCAAATATTTGTGTCTAATACTATTTTATTTTATTTTATTGTGGATGTTTTCTCACAATCACAACAATATATGCAGTTAATAATTTATCAGACACTGATAGTTATGTTATGTTAATTCTATTTTTAAAATGTAACGTTCTGTAATAATCTATAAGCATATTTAACAATGGGTCGAAGACGAATAATTGCAAAGTGTTTATAAGCGATTTCGGTCTGGCCTGTAGATATAGTATGTTGTTCCATGAGCCATCTGGTGAATATTCTGTGAAGCACAACACATGTGCCAGAGCAGCGATTAGTGCACACACCCTAATGCCCCATTCACACGGGGCGTCGGCGTCAACGCCTCTCGTTTACTTTGAATGGAGTGACGTCAAGCGTTGCCGAACTTAATTGTGGGTCCGTTGCGTCGCGTTGGGTCCGTTGCTTGCGGCAAGAAACTTTTCAACTTTTCAAGCACCAACGCAGGCGTCAGCCAATCAGATCACCTTATGCAAATACCCTGGTTCAGACGCTAGCCAATCGCGATCATGCAACAACAGAAAACTAATGTGATTGGCTGTTGTCACTATGATGGTCGCGTCAGCACCAAGCTTCAGAAACACCCTCCATCAAGCGTCGACGCTGACGCCCTGTCTGAATGTACCGCAAGGCCACTCCAACGAGGGAGAACAGTTAGTTGGGGCTACAGGAGGTCCACTACCGCACTGCAACATCCTGGTTTCTGGCATTGATCACTTTCCTGCCTATGAAGGGAATCCACACTTCTCTCCTGAAGTACTGCAGATGCGCCTGAAGGATCTGGAAGAGGAGAACCGCCAGCTTAGACGTGACCTCAGAGAACACTCTGCCGCTCACTCTGCAAGACCACGGTCTCCATCTCAGCCAGTTCATTCGCTCAGACATTTGATACGTAATATGGAGGAACAAGCCTCTACCTCAACATTATATCACAGAGTAACGTCTTCAAGAGATCAAAGAGATCCACGCTATGAAGGGGATAAGTCAGTGAAATGTAGTGAGAATAAGTTAAGCGCTGAACGTCAACGTGACAGAATAAATGAGATCATCCATGAGCTTCAGAGGATGAAAGCGAGTTCCAAGACATCCAGATCAGCCTCGCCACCACCAGAGCGTGCAGCAACATCCCAGAGGGCCGAGCATGCTGACGACCGCTACCAGCACCCAAGGCAGCCATCCACACACTATTACAGCCCTCCCTCAAGGCGACAGCAACCATATGTGCCTTATTGCTCCTCACTGCCACCTAGTCAAGAGAACATCTACCGTGGTCCAACCCCTACTATTCCTGATTTCACTAGAGAAGATCCACGTGAGTTTGCCCGGTTAAAGGACGATACTCAATTCAGAACTGACTCAAGTGGAGAGAGAATGAGTTCCTGCAGAGAACAGCGAAGAGCGCCGAAAGTCTCACACAAACCTACTGCCATCTTCCATGGAAGTGAGCAACGGCAAGTCCTCAAGGCGTAATTGGTTCAGTAAAGTGCAATTTCTGAGATAAGATCACAAGAGAAACCAAAGAAATACTGCCTCTTCTGCAACACAACTCAACATTATCTCAACCAATGTTCAAACTTTAAACTGCTGACCAAAGAGCAGATTGAGACCTGGATCAGATCAAATCAGAGATGCTGGAAATGTGGACATGATCATCAAGCAGGTCAGTGTACTCTTAAAGCAAAATGCAGGAAGTGTCAGAGGAGACACCTAGAAGTCCTGAATGAGGTCAACAACAGTGCTCATGGTACCAAAGCAACAGAGGAGATCACCAAGTCTGCCAGCACCACAGTAGAAACTCTGTATGTCGATCGTCCAACAGGCAGAAATAAAGTGTTACTGAAACTGTGCAGAGTCATCATACGCAACGGAGACATTTCACTGGATACATATGCCCTGCTAGATGATGGATCAGAACGCACCATACTTTTCGATGAGGCAGCTCAGCAACTCAGCCTTCATGGTAAGCACATCCATCAGTCCTGTGCCTAATGATCTGTTCAGTCAAGTGGAAAAGTTATGGCAGATGGACATCTTGTCCTATCGCAACAAAAAGCTTGTGACAAGATCAAAGCAAGACACAGAAGCTATGCACATGTTGGAGGAGAAAACAATCAGGGTAGAGGTGAAAGGTGTGCAAAGATATGCTACCCCTCTCCTCTGGAAAACTAGCCCTCCACCTCTAGTTGCTCCAAAGGAAGCAGTACTGCCTCATTTGCGGCGGACTGAAAATCAGCTGTCCCAGAGCCCTGAGAAATCTCAAGTGTACAAGTCTGAGATAAGCAAGTTGCTAGAGGCAGGCTATGTAAAGAAAATCCCTCAATCCACAGCCGTACAGACTCAAGGGTGGTACATTCCGCACCACATAGTCCACCACAACGGCAAGAACAGGATTGTATTCAACTGTTCCTTCAACTTTCAAGGACTGAGTCTGAATGAATACCTTCTTCCAGGACCGACTTTGGGTGCAAACTTATTGGGGGTACTTCTCCGTTTCTGAGAGCATGCAGTAGCCATTAGCAGCGACATAAAGGGGATGTTTCATCAGGTCCTTATCCTGACAGAAGACCAAGCATTGTTGCGATTCCTGTGGCGAGACCTGAACACAACCAGCCCACCTGATGTCTACCAGTGGTCAGTGTTACCCTTCGGTACCACTTGCAGCCCATGCTGTGCAACTTTTGCTCTCCGGAAACATTTTGCCGATCACAGCCAACCAGACAGTGAGGTACATGCATCAAGTGTGTTGCTTTTATGTAGATAATTGGCTGCAAAGTATTCCCTCTCTTGATACTGCCAAGCATCTAGTGGATGACATGCGACATCTGCTAGCCGAGGGTGGATTTGAACTGCGCCAATGGGCTAGCAACACTCCTCAAATCCTGAAACATCTGCCGCAGCAAATCAGGTCAGAGAACTATGAGCTTTAGTTCAGTTCAGACAGGGCAGACCCTCAGGAACGCACACTAGGACTTAGGTGGCAGTGCAGATCCGACACACTTGGATACAAACATGGCCATGTCATAAAAGCTGAGCCAACTATGCAACACATTTATCGCATCCTTTCAAGTCAATATGATCCTTTGGGATTCATCCCTCCATTTACCACCCGAGCAAAGATCATAGTACAAAGGCTCTGGGACAAAAAAGAGAATGGGATGACCATGAATTGCCCACTGACCTCAGAAACGCATGGCTCACTTGGGAAGACAAGATTCCACAACTCCCAAATGTCACGCTGCCCAGATGCTACACTACGAAGCTAGATCCCTTGACCAGTTCAAGAAGTGTGCACATATTCTGTGATGCCTCAGATTGGGCATACGTCTCCGTAGCACATCTCCGCACTGAATATAACAAAGGCCATATAGAGGTGTCATTCTTGGTGGCTAGATCACAAGTAGCTCCAAAGAAGCAGCAAACAATCCCCAGACTTGAGCTTTGCGCAGCTCTAACTGGAGCACAACTGGCAGTAGTTCTGCAAAGAGAGCTCACACTAGACATCAGCAGTTTCAAATACTGGACTGATTTTACCACAGTTTTAAACTGGCTGCAGTAAGACTCGTGCCACTTCAAAGTGTTCATGGGAACTAAAATCACAGAGATTCAAGAGCTTACTGACTCACAGTCATGGTCGTATGTGCACTCTCAAGACAACCCCGCTGATGATATTACTCGTGGCATGTCCTTGTCTCAGCATGCAAAACCTTGCCGTTGGAAGGATGGCCCAGCATTCTTGCAGAAACCTCCATCGCACTGGCCAAAATTACCCAACTGCTACCTCAGAGGAACTGCGTAAACCAACATCCTTCCATCTTCTAATAACTCAGGATGAGAAGCATCCAGGTGCTACATCTCAATATGTCAACTTTCAAGAGCTTCTTGATGTAACAGCCCAATCCCTTCATGGGGCAGCCAGTCCCACAGACACTGTCACGTCTGACACATATAAGAAAGCTGAAATCATTGTCATCCAACAGTCTCAAATGGAAAGCTTCCCTGCCAAGTACGACCAGCTTCAAGCAGGGAAACCCATCTCCCCAAACAGCCGTCTTAAAGACATTAGCTCCTGAATTTGATCCCGACAGTCAACTGATTAGAGTAGGTGGAAGACTCAGACGATGCCATCTGCTGAGCCCTGATATTCTGCACCCTATTGTTCTAGACCCAGTCCATCCAGTGACTAAACTTCTAATCAAGCAGTATGACACACAGCGACATCACCCTGGTACTGAGCGGGTCTTTGCTGATATCAGAAGGCACTTCTGGATCTTGAGAGGTTGTCAAGCTGTTCGATCAATTCAGCATCACTGCACTGACCGTCAGAAATGGTGTGGCAAGCCCAACATCTCTAAAATGGCAGACTTACCCCCTTCCAGCCTAAGACTCTTCCAGCCAGACTTCTACTCCACAGGCATGAACTGTTTCGGCCCATTTACCATCAAAACCTCACGAGCTGCTCAGCGATCAGGGCAGCAATGTCAAAGGCAGAGACCGTGAGCTGAAGGAAGCCTTCAACAATATTCACACACAGTTGCAAACAGAGCTTGCCAAGCAACAGATCGACTTTCAGTACAATCCACCAAACTCCCCACACTTCAGTGGATCCTGGGAGAGAGAGATTAGATCTGTTAAAGCTGCACTGTACACAACCATTGGTGCACAAACTGTCACAGAAGAAGTGCTCAGGACTGTCCTAATTGAAATAGAGGGAATTCTAAATTCAAAGCCATTGGGATATGTATACTCTGATGTTGCTGATCCAGACCCAATAACGCCTAATTCACTCTTGATGGGACGACTGGATTCTGCTTTACCTCAGGTAATTTAGCCTGAATCTGAACTGCTCATCCGCAAACGCTGGAGACACAGCCAAACCAGACCAGTTCTGGAACTGTTATCTGCGTAACTACCTGCCTGGACTCCAGTCTCGCCAGAAGTGGCAACAAGAGAAAGATAACCTGACAGTTGGGACGGTAGTCATGATCGCTGATCCACAATTCCCCCGAGCACTCTGGCCCATTGGAAAGGTGAAAGCTGTCATACCTGGAGCTGATGGTAAAGTCAGAGCTGCGGAGGTTCAGGTCAAAGACAGAACCTACATCAGGCCCGCTGTCAGACTGATTAAGCTACATTCACTCCCTGAATTACTGTGAGTACTGGCCCAAGATACAAATCTGCAAGCACATTTGGGGGCTGCTGTACTAAATTGAGGGTCAGTTTTGAATGTTCAGGCAGTTATTTGTGTAATAGTTTTATTCATTGTGTGTTTATTAGTCTCGCAGTAAGTCTGGCGCAGTTTAGAAAAGGTGTAAGCGCTGTTATTATTATAAGCGCGAGATCGATGGACCTAACGGTGACAACAATGTCATTACATCCCCGATGCTTTGATGAGTAATCGCATGTGTGCATGCATCAAAGAGTAAGTTAATTTCTTTATACTGTATATTTACACTGCTACCGTTAATTTATGTTTAAAGACGTGCTTATCGCGTATGCCATAACACATGTCTCTGTAAGCTAATCGCAAGCTTATCCTGTTATGCAATCACTGTATAAACATTTCCCGTGTGTTATTGACATACAAATGCCGATTGTTGTTCATTTGCATATTGATGTTCTCAGTGGTGTAATGTAACGAAGTAATAATACTTTGTTACAGTACTTAAGTATTTTTTGGGAGTATCTGTACTTTACTTGAGTTTTTATATTTCAGCCAACTTTTACTTCACTACATTTCCTAATTAAAATATATACTTTTACTCCGATACATTTACCCGAAGCATATTCGTTACTTACTACAAAATAGTCAGAAGAACACGGACTGCAGGAAAGCAGGTTTGACGAATCAGTGGGCTGGCGTTTGCAAGTTAGACTCATAGATGTTCCTGTGGCTCAGTGGTAGAGCGTTAGCAGTGCAAAAGGTCGTGGGTTCGATTCCCAGGGAACACACATACTGGTAAAAGATGTATAGCCTGAATGCACTAAGTCTCTTTGGATAAAAGCATCTGCTAAATGCATAATGATTATTATTATTATTAAATTAAAATTAATTAAATTATTATAAAAACACCTTTGCTCATGTGCAAACAAGTGCGCGCACAACCGCGGATGATTTCATTTTCCACTCAAGTCGAGTCTGGGGTGTATGATATACAGTATATCTTCGATAATATGGTAAGTGTTATTTTAATGATGTGTGCGATCTGACATTATCAAGTAGGCTATATCACCAAATTACACACAGAGCGCACGCACGTTGATATATTAGTATATTAAAATTCAAAATTCCAGGCATTCTAAATTGTAGATGGCAAAAATGCTTCTGTATGCTTTTTAAATGTATATAATTTAATATAGTTAACTTAATCTCTGTATGCTTTTTATATTTATATAATTTAATATAGTTAACTTAATCTATATCACACAAAGAGTACAGTTTTTCTGCAGATATCAGCATGAACACATTTAATAATCATTTTATACAAGTGCAGTAAAGCAGTAAGTGACTGACATTTTAGACAATATTGCTTGTTTTTGCTCAATTTTGCCTAAGAAAATAGTTCCAAACACACAGCACTGTTTTGCGTCTCTGAGCAATGTGTTTACTTATTGAATGAATCAGCTTTTTGAATGAATCGGTTGAATCTCAATGACTCACTAATTAACAGTCACTTGCTGTCACCTACTGGCGGTTTTAATTTCACATTTCGACTATTTTTTTCATGTTTTAAATTATTTCAAATATCAGTATTCAACGTTTTATGTTAAAAACAAAACATTAGGCCTATTTATGCATCTGTAACTGCAGTTTAAATGCATCCATGTCCCATCGGAGATACATAAACTGTGTAAATACATCTAAATGCCACTTCAGATGCAGATTCCAGAAATGTTTTCTTATGTTGGAATGAAAGACACTAATTACTGGATGAAGTGCTTCTTATTCTTACCCAAAAATACAAAATGGAAGAAAGAGTTAAAACTGAACACAATCTTGCTACTCAAGCTGTGTATGAAAATTTTTTATATATATTTATTTGCTTCTTTTCCATTTTGCATTTACTTGTACTTTTACTTTCAATACTTAAGTACATTTAAAATTAAAAAAATACTTTTTGTACTTAAGTATAATAAATATCACATACTTTAAGACTTTTACTCAAGTAATATTCTAAACGGTGACTTCAACTTCTACCAGTCATTTTCTGGTAAGATATCTGTACTTTTACTTGAGTATGGCTTTCAGGTACTTTATACACCACTGGATGTTCTTTAATGTAAACTTATACTTTATTATTGTAGTTTTTATTTCTAGAACCACACTCAAGTAAGCTGTTCAAATTCTGAAATGAGTGGTCTGTGAGTGGTGTGTGCTGCTAACTCCTCCAACTGACATAACTTTATTGTTCTGACCGGACAATTTTTGGTGGTTGCCACCGGGTATTAAGTAGCACCTAAGAGCTTAACAATTCTTTACAGGAGTTGTCCATCTAATTAATCCACCTTCAACGTCACTCCAACAAAATCCATCCCAGCATCATTCTGCACTCACCATCCTTCACTATGATGTCTCTCTCAGTGCCATCAATCTTCTGGCGGCCGATGATGTAGCTGGTGGCATCAGCGAAATAGATGAATTCGGTCTCAGTGTGGAAGTCCAGGGCTCTTGGGTTATTCAGGTTCTCGATGGGGATGATGTGCTCGTCATACACCCTGGCATGCATGTCCATACCACGGATGACACCAGGTCGGCCTTTACCATACACCAGGAAGAGCTCATGCTCTGGTTCTGAGGAGAAAAAACGTGATATATTATATGCAAGAAAACCCTATAATGGGGAATGCTGTTGTGTAACACTGTTTGAAACTGGTTGAGCAGGATGGATTGAGATTTTACTCACTCTTGCAGGACTTTCCATCACTGCCCAGGCTAAAACCAGAACGGCAGCGGCAGGTTCGGCTCTTGTGACTGTTACCCAGCAGGCAGATATCAGAGCAGCCGCCTGGCTTCCCAAACTGATCCGGAGCACATGCGTGACTGCGGACTGTAAGAACAAACACAAAAGCCTAATTTTAACATAAGTGACCAGTGGGGAAACCACAATGAATAGTACTGAGTCATGCTGCCTTACAATTAAAATGCTTGAGCACTTGCTGAACTTTACATTTAGAAACATTTTAAAACTAAATCCCACAGTCGTACCTGCAGGTTGACGTCTCTGGTGGTAAACGTGAAGGGCACCACCCTTATCTAAGCGTGTCACCACCTGGAAGTCAGAACTGTTGAATCGGTTGACTCTGATCACACTGGTTTTGGGCTGCATGTTGGCATTGTCAGAGTTGGTGGCATACAGATAGTTTTCAAACACTGTTAGACCATAGAGATGTTCAATCTGCCAAAACAAAGAAAAAAAAGCATAAAAATAGAGCCTCTGTGAATAAAGTGTGTGACAGAGTATACACTGTTTGCCATCTGATGCAAGGTGTTAAATGATAGATCAATATATTGGCGAGAATGATCACCTATACAAGTGGTTATCAACCTCTTTGACTTAAAGGCCTCACCTTGTCCACATCAAGGATCCGTGTTTAACTCAATTTCAATTACCTATTTACTCAATTTATGTGACTTTTACAGTTCTAAAATTCACACTAATGAGACTTCCTCATATTTCCCAGTTTTCAAACACTGTGAGACTCTCGGCTCTCCAAAAAACAAAAAAAAAACCGGCTGTTGAGGAGGTGAATTAAAATAAGAAAAAGTATAAAAGAGTTATTTAAAACACTATATCCAGTTTTTAATGATTGCTTTAGATAAAAACTGTAAAATGGATTCAGGGTTGACTCTGTTAAAAAAAGAGTCTCTGTGGAGTAATAATTTCCTAAGAGAACTTAAACCAGCACAATTTAATAAAATATGTTTAAGAGAGACTGGACTCTGGCATGATCCCAGCAATAACTGAAAATACAGATGTGACTTTTAAGGTCCCCTTGGAAGTTTGCTGGTTGAGAACCAATGACACATACTATTTTCTGTAACTAAATAAATAAAAACAAACAGAAACAAAACATAAAAAATCAATTATTTTAAATGCTACAAGTGAATTTAGGCATCACAACAATTTAGATGTACAGTCTGAGATCATTTTGATTTGTTATTACATTATAATTATTTTTAAAAAATAACTTAACTGATGTTACTGTTATATAATGTGCATCCCTATGCAAAAGTATTGCAACATCAGATACTGATTTTGAACAGTGCAAGTTTGAACAATCCAGTGTTTATTTTTGCAATACGCTGAATGTAAACTAAAGGACTGAATGTTTTAAGAAGCAAAAAAAAAAAAGAGTGACACTGTTGACTTGCACAATGCCCAGTTTGCACTGCTGCAGCAGGTTTTGGATGAGCTAATGTTGATCTTTCAGTCTTGCTGATCATGTGATGTTCTCAGTTCCAGAAATTCAAGAGTGATGACGTCAATGCAAATGACATCCTGAGATAGAGTTCATGGCTCCAAACAAACAAATCTCTAACAGTATGTACATGTTTGGCATCCACAAATGTGCATGTGACACTTCACGCGTACCAGCAATCCCTGAATGATGGTGTGCCGGTTCTTGCCTTCGTAGTCCACCACCTCAATGTAATCCAGGTAAGCGTCAGCCCAGTACACCAGCTTGCTGACCAAGTCCAGAGTGATGCCATGAGGGAAGACGATTTTACTGTCTACCAGTTTGGTGCGGTTCTGGCCGTCCATATCACAGCGCTCTACCTTCGGGATTTGGCCGTAGTCTGTGAAGAACACTTTTCTGGAAAAGAAGAAAAGAAGAACTTTACGATATACAATTAAACTGCAAAAGTAATAAATTAATAAATAAATTGTATTATTTTCACACATGATGAACTTTCATATTTAGAACAATTAGGATTTTGTTTTGTGTGAAAATTTTCATTTCTCAATTTTTACTATTACAATGCATCTGGATGTTTATTTGTTTTTTGCAGTTTTATAACACTCTTTATTGTAGATTATTCTATTTAGATTAATCCTGTCCAGACTCAGTTATTTATTTAATAATATTTAACCCTCAAAATCATATATATAACAATAAATTATTATAAATAAATATAACAAATACTACCCAGACTTAATTACTTTACAATTAAATAATATTTCATTTTTATGCTTTCTTTGCAGTAATATGATTGAGATTTTTTTCCCCACATCATAGTATTAAAGGTTTAGGGCATAAATGTGCTTAATTTGCTATGATAATAATGTTACCAAAATAAAAGTTAAAAAAAAAAAATTTTTAATAAATGCATAAAACAATAACTTTTTTCTTTATTTTACATTTTTTTATTATATTTATTTTTAGTACGAGTTGAACAAGCTATGGGAAATTAATCCAAATTCATTTTATTATCTCAAAATTACAGCAAGTTGAAGAAGTGAACATGCTATCATTACAGGGGAAAAAAGGAATCATGGACACTTGTAGGAACTGATACTGTGGTACGATGCAAAGTCTTGACATGACTTTGAAGTCAGTCACAAAAAGGCATGGTTGAGATACATCTGCAGAGAACTAAAAGTGGCATAAGGGACATTGTTGGATATTGTTTGTCCAGACAAGAATTAAGGAATAATGGTCTTGGGGTCTCACCCCATGGCTGGGTCCAGTGCGATTCCTTTAGGGTTATAGAGCTCCAGGTCCAGCAGGATGACACAGGTTAAGCCATCTTTACTGCACACAAAAATGCGGTCGTCCACATCATCCACAAAGTAGAAGTTTCCTGTCAGCCAGTCAATAGCCATCTGCTCCACATCTGAGTTTGTGAGAGAGAAGCAAGACAGGAAGAGAGTGAGGAGGAATACAGGGGGGGAAAGAGAGGGAGAGATGTTTTCAGAATTTGCTTTATTTTTAGTCAGTCATAACTGCAGCTTCTGTCTGACTCAGCAGAAAGATGCTGCACCGCAAAACTTGGGAGGACTGGAAAAGAGGAAACTGAAAACAAGAGCTACAAAAAAGCTTTAAGAGCTACAATCTGATTGTATCTGTCAGTGTACTTAAACATAGCCCCATTATCAGGCTACTATCAAAGGAGAACCAAGAAAACAAGACAATAGTTAGACACATTAACACCAACTACACTGCTGTTATTAATGTGCTTTGAAATCTCACTGGTACAAGATTATGCCATTCATAGCTTAGCTATAATAGTGTTAAAAAAAAAGTTTGTGCACCTGAATAAAGTTTCTGAAAGAAGTATCTTATGTAGCACCCTATGATTTCCGCATGGCGGAAAACGAGGATGGAATTGCAGAATCCAGTCCAAATTCCAAAAATGGAATTTACTGAATAACGTGAAATGTCATGGAATTTGTCAAATTAGGGAAGAGTAAATCAACAGTAGGACAGTAGATTTAAATCAAAATCTACTGTCTACTTATTTGTCAAAATAAGACAAAAATAAGGCAAAATCTACTTATTTGTCAAATTAGGGAAGAGTAAATCAAAAGTAGGACAGTAGATTTAAATCAAAACACAATATGGACTAGTGTCTGTGAATATTAAGCCGTAAAAATACTATTTAAATATGAATCATGCATGTTCTGCGCATCTCTTTGTGAATTAATTACTACACATACTAAAGCACGCCTAACGCTAGTGGTGTTTTCGGCATCTGCCGCTTCAATATATGAGTACAATCACTAGAACTGCTCTGAGAGTCACTTTGTGAGCATTTTACAGTTTCTTTGGAGAAAAACTATCGTCATAAAGGTCTTCACCACAACCAGTCAAAATAAAAGTTTGGTTTAACTTGAAGAAACTGTGACAGAAATATATTACTTAACGTAATGATACTACTACTACTACTAATAAACTTTTACTACTACTAAAAAACAAAGGAATATTTACCAGAGAAATTATTTACCAGAATTTATTTAACAGGAAAACATAAATACACAACACAGTATTTCTGAATAAATAAATAAAATAATATAATATTTTATAAAATTCAATTAATGACTTTTTAAAGGGGGGGAAATTTAAAGGGGGGAAAAAAAATCCAGAAAAATTAAAACAGAAAGAACGGAATTTGGAAAATAATAAAACATATTTTGGGAGATAGAAATGGAATGGATGAAAATATAACGGATTTCATAGGGCCCTACTTATGCTTCCCAAGGTTGCACGTATTTGATCAAAAACACAGTAAAACATTATTATTGTGAAAAATTATAACAATGTAAAATACCTATTTTAAAATGTTATTTGTTTCCTGTGATGGCAAAGCTGAATTTTCAGCATGATCCTTCAAAAATTCTAATTCTAATTTTTTAATATGCTGATTTGATGTATTTACTGTCACTTTTGAGCAATTTCATGCATCCTTGATGAATAAAGGTATTTCTTGAAAAAAATAATGGTATTGTATAAATAGATCAACCAAATAAAAGCCCTAAATGTTACAAAGTTTAACTGTATGAGAATGAACTGACAGTACAAGCAAAATTCATAAAGTACCCCACATAAAAAACTCAAGCAGAAGATTTTTTATCTAAATCAATCAATTGTTAATCCATTCTGACTTAAAATGTCAGATTGAATTAAATGCAACAGTTACATAAGAACTACTGTACGAATGATTTACGCAGAAACTCGTTCTGCTTGTGTTTTATGAATACGGCCCAATGGGTTTTATGCATGTCTCTGCATATGTATGCATTTGTGTGTGTGCGTATCAGCCCAACTCTGACTCACTGTCACAAGATGATTATTCACTCAGAGAGTGTTTTTTCCACTTTTATGCATCAACACAATTAAAAAGACAGCAAGCAAAAAAAAACTGACAGCAGGAACTCTACAAACACTATGGTAAAAAACTCCATGCCTCAACCATCTCCACACGTTCTCCATTACCACACCTTTTCCCTTCACAGGGAGGCTGGACTTGGCCATACAGATATCCTCAATTCTGGGAAAAGAGTTTGAAATGGTAATTCAGTGAATACTAAGTTTCTCTTTCTCTTCTATAACAAAACTCTTTCTGTGCGGGCCATGCAGAGCTCCAGCTGTGCAGGCTAGTCTGCGGTGCATCCCATGATGCTTGGTGTTGCAACAGCTGCCACCGTACTTCCTGTTACTGATTTGGGGGAGGGTTTCTGCAGGCATCCACTAATGATCCTCAGACATAGGAATATATCCTTGTTGTGCAACCCAGTGCAGCGAGCTTGTGCAAACCAGACACAAACTGTTCTCACACATTTCTACAAAGTCCGGTAAACAGAGGCTCTGCCGGGAAATGTAAAACTACCTCCAGGCCACACTAACCCCTTCCCCCCCGCAAAACAAACATCCACAGTACCTGTTGCGCAAAATTGTAAAAGACATGTTATTCCAGAGGGCATTTCATCCTGACATTCTAATCCTGTACAAATCTGCTAAAACGACCAGAGTATCTTTCTTCACCCCCTCCTTTCTTCAGAGGAAAAGTATGAAACGATACGTGGTAAGAACATCTGTAACTAATCATTTGTAACTACATCCCAGTAAAGGCAAAAGGTACCACATATGGTTATGAACCGGGATTTGTTGTGAAAATATGGCAGGAACTGCAGATGATTTTGAAAGGAGTAACACAAGGGAAAAGGAGAAGGGAAAGTAAAGACTACTTAGATTTCAAATTACTCACAAGATCTAAATTACTGTAAGCGGAAACTGATATAGGCATGTGATTAGGAATATATCAAGTGTAACTATGATAGATAAGACAAGGTTACAGCTACCAGTAAAGTGAAGCTTAACTATATCAGTGACAGAAACACAAGAGATTTAAGAAAGCGCTGGGTGTCTTTGAGGCCTGGGACACGCTGGTGGGATTCTTATGAATGGGCAACTCTTTCAACAAGGCCAGAGCTAGGGTACTTCTCAGATGCATGGAATATGAAACATTGATGCATCAAGTAACAGGAAAATAATGATCCTGTTACAATGTTTGCTAAAATAATGCATATAATAATGCCAATAATAAACGAAGATTATGCAAATAATCCTACAAAATGAAATGAACTGTCAAGCCACTTAAAGGTATACTTCACCTAAAAATTAAATTTCTGCCCTTAATTACATTAATAATTCATGTCGTTCCAAACCCAAAGATGTTCAAATTCCTCTCTTCCATGTCAGTCTTTGACGCGCATTCAGACAATTCACCACACTTCATAAATTTAAGGTTGAACCACTGATGTCACATGGACTATTTTATTGATGTCCTTACTACATTTCTGGGCCTTGAACGTGTCAGTTGCGTTGCTGTTTATGGAGGGTCAGAAAACTCTTGGATTTCATCAAAAAATCTTAATTTGTGTTCCGAAGATGAACAAAGGTCTTACGGGTTTGGAACGACATGAGGGTGAGTACTTAATTCAAAAATATCTTAATTTGTGTTCCGAAGATGAACGAAGGTCTTACGGGTTTGGAACGACATGAGGGTGAGTACTTAATGACAGAATTTAGATTTTTGGGTGAACTATCCCTGTAATATGATGTCATAAAAACCGTATATTTAAAAATGGTCAGTGGAAGTCCTATATATATCAGCAAGACCATTATATCGGCCAATATTTGGCATTTTTGGTGGTAAATCGAATTGGTCGCTATGCAGAGGCGGAAAGTAACTAAGTACATTTACTTGAGTATTGTACAGCACTCTCTCCCACCTTCAATACCACGACTAGGTACCCTTGAGCAAGGCACCGAACCCCCAACTGCTCCCCGGGCGCCGCAGCAAAAAAAAAAATAAAAATGGCTGCCCACTGCTCCGGGGGTGTGTGTGTGCACTTTGGATGGGTTAAATGCAGAGCACTAATTCCGAGTATGGGTCACTATACTTGGCCACATGTCACTTGTTAATATTGTGGTATACATTACACACAATACTGTCTGATTTTGCTAAATTGTGTACATGAAAATATTACCTATAAAGCCACAGAAGAACTGTTGTGCATCTCCTAATAAAACACAAAAGGTGTTTGACTGAAGCAGCACTGCAGAACGTTCTGTGTGTGACATTAAAGTACAGCGAGAGCGATTAGACAGCATTTTTAAAATGTTTGTTTTGATGTCAAATAAGTCTTGTTGTTTTGCTTTGCTGTTAAAGCAGTGTTGCTGTTGTAAAGTTATACAGCTACAGTTGTGTTGCTGGGTTTTACAGCAGGTTTGATTTTTTTTTCTTCCTTATCACTCTGTATTTACAGGATTTCACTGTACTGTATTCAGTAGGTGTAATGTATTCTAAGTTGCTTCAGAAGTATTGCAAGTACTACGTACAACAATAAAACAGTGCATTGACATAAGAAAGGAAATTTACTTTTGGTACTTATGTTACTTTTACTTGAGTAAAAATCTGTCTTTACAACTTTTACTTGTAATGGAGTAATATTTGACCAGCAGTATCTGTACTTTCACTCAAGTAATGGAGTTGAATACTTTGTCCGCCTCTGTCGCTATGTCATATTTACAGTGTTCTCTACATAAAAATTGTGTAAGCAGGTCTTCATAAGAGGAAATATAGTTCCCAGTACACAAAGACCTATTGGATTAGCCTGTTGGTTACAGTGTTTGCTTCCTTTTTAGTCATATTTTTAATAATTTCATTATTACAGAACCAAGATGTTCTCATCTAAAGCATAAATCTTATTTTATATACATATATGTATTTTTTATATATTATTTTTTGAATCAAATTATTGTTTATATTAATTCATTTTCAATTTTTTTAAATTCTGATTTAGTAAATATTATGTAAAATAAATATATTTTTAATTGCAGCATGTATTATTTAATTATTATTTATAATGTGTGTACCAACGGCTTTATATCGGCCATCAACCACCCTGCTATAATTGACATTGGACGAAAAAAACAAATATTGGTCAACCAATAATAATATACCAAATGAAATTCGATAATGTATAGAGCAAACAAATGTACAAATGTACAAATTAAACTAACATATGTTACACAAACAATAAATGACCGAATCAAACAAACAACTAAAGCATAAACTAAAAAACTTGCATTTAGAAAACTTACAAGCTACAAATACATTTAGAAATGTACAAGCTAAACAAACATGTATAGCAATGACTGACAAACAAACAAGTGGATGGAAAAAAAAATAATGTGCAAACAAACACACACACACACTCAGTTAAAATTTGTATGACAAACAATGAGTGAACAAACGGAAGGATAAACAAAAGAATGTTTGTACAAAGTTAATTGTGTAATTGGTTAATTGGTTGTGTAATTGGCTATTACACAACCAGCAGCAAGGACGTCCTGAGCCAATGAAGTGTCGTGACACCCTCAAGCATGACTAAGAGAGAACTGATATGCACTACCCAAGTTCATCAGCCACAGTGGGGACGCCCACTCACCCACTGCACCTCCTCACACACTGATGATGAGTTTGTGTGTGCATCCTACTCTGTTTTCAGGCTTTTTACGGGGGAGAGCGGTCACGGGGCACATCTGGAGTGCTCATTTGCCCAGCATGCAACAGTTATAAATCACTCCCCTCTGTGAGAAACTGGGCCATATAAGTCAATGCAGCACCATTACCGCACAGCACCCCCATCATCACATAAACCGAATACCTGCAGCATATAGGCTCATTAAAAAGACTCATCCATCTACTGTCCTTCCAATCCTCCTGCCTTTCCTGCAAAACGACCACATAGAGTCATTAGGGATGTGGCTGTAATAACAGTTGTCCTATACACACTGAAGAGCAGAGGCTGTTGATTTATAGGTCCAGTTAGAGGGAGATCAGAACTTTGATAACATATAATTATCTCAGCCCTGGTGGCGTAGGGCCTCTGGACACGGTCTAATTGAACGAGGATGCTTTGATTTATGACCTCTTTGAGGAAGTTTTGCGGCTGGTTTTGTAAAAGGCCTGAAGCTACATAATTGGTGGCGTAGGTGCTAGCAGCATTAAGCCTACAGTGAAGCAGAACAGAAGAGATCTGCTGTCATCAAAGATCAATGTCAAAAGACAGTGACAAAGCATTCTGAGAGTTTATGTCTCTTTAATGGGGCCGTTTTGAACCTTGCTACCATACCTTTAAGACTCCTGTATGCAAATTACCATGTTTAGCATCCTTTTTCTGAATCTATATGATTGCTTTGTGTAAGAAAAATACCGCAACTGAATCACTGAATCAATGAGTCAGTGAACAAATCATTCAGACTAGTTTTGCCAAACAGATCAACCAATTCATCAATGACTCAAAAGAATGATTCATTCATGAAATGGGCATAGGTAACGATTGGTAACAATTCAATCAAGAATTGGACAATGTAACAATTGTTAAATATTAGATTCACCGATCGACTGGCTAGGGACCGGAATTAGCCAGTTTTCCGCATGATCGGCCCAGATCGGTGACCGGCCGGTCAGTCTGATAATGTATTTATGTCGTGCCAGATGAGATTTGCGCTGCCTGAGTGAGTGTGTAAGAGAAACTCGTGCATTAATCAAAACAAATAAGCACAACAGCACTCATAGAAAGTTATAGTGCTGTAGAAAAAAATATTATAATATATGATTTAGGTACGCAGCATTGCACGGCCAAGATAACCCGAATATCAACGCGATTGCAATGTGACACTGACTTTATACAATAGTAGTTCAATAAGCAAGATGTTAAAATTAAGTGACTAACATTTTAAACACAATATTGACTGTTTTTGCTCAATTTTGCTGACGAAACTAGTTCCAATCAAAGCCACAGCAGAACTGCTGAGTGTCTCCGAGCAACACAGCGGTGTTTCGTTACTGAATGAATCAACGCTTTTGAATGAATCAAGTGATTCAATTATTCAGAAATCCATTCATAAAAGAATGGAATCACTTGCCTCGTTTCTGAATGAATCTGCCGTTTGAACGAATCGGTTGAATGAATGTCTAAATGACATCACAGCCATTTGCTGCCACCTACTGGTGGTTTGGTTTCATATTTAAAAGTATCATTGCATTTTTCCCAACATTTCTTATTTGTACATTTAAAAAATATTTAAAACATTAATTTTATAAAATTATTTATGCATTTGAAATTTTGCAGTGTAAATGTGTTTATAGAGAATATCTGTAACCTAGTCCAGATTGGGGGAATTGTAATGTTTAATACATTATTATTATGTAAATATATTTTTTGCATTGAAAAAAGTATAGATTTTTGTTTATATATACTGTCAATTATAGTTCTTAGAAAAAAAAATGGAATCGGCAAAAATCGGTACTGGCAGGTCACACACACACACACACACACATAAAAAGAAAATACGCCTTTTTTGGTAACTTCATGACTTAACTGACCACGACACTGCATGCACAGAGTTTATTTCGCGCTTTGATATGAAAGGATATAGGCTACAGCGCGCGCCGGCGCCTTTGTGCATGCAACTGAAGATCACGCGCTGCGAGCACAATACCATTTGCTCATGTGACTCGCGCCTGGCGCTGAAGTGAAGTGGAGCGCACGTCTGAAACTTAATCGCCTGCGTTAACGCGCTAATTTTGACACCACTAATATATATATACATATATATATATATACGTATGAAGAGTTCATTTGCAAAAACAATTTTTGCAAATGAACAAAGTTCTTGGGTCATTTTTGTGCGAGATGCTAACGGTCTAATCAGATTTAATGATCTATGCTAAACTGCAGCTAAAAGTGCTACAGCCAGACCCGGAGATTGGAATAGTGGTGTGTTCCTTTAACTCTCCTTGTAGTACATTACAGTTCATAAGAGAAGTAACAATGTCTGATTCACAAACAAATTGTTCTTTTGAGTCAGATCTTGTCAATAAATTTGCTTAATTCAGGTAACAAAACTGGTTTGAACGATCCATTAATTAATCAGATTGGGACTGGGTCATCTTGGGTCATCTTGGTCTGATTCTCACACAATCACTTTGTATACAGCACAAGAGTCATAGACTACTTCAGGATACTCTCACGTTTTTTTTTTTTTTTAAAGGGTCACGAACTGCCTTTGTTTTTGAATAGGTGTGGCAGATTGTAAACTCTGCGTTTGCCTCTCTCGTCATTTACCTACGGTTTGAACGATCCATTAATTAATCAGATTGGGACTGGGTCATCTTGGGTCATCTTGGTCTGATTCTCACACAATCACTTTGTATACAGCACAAGAGTCATAGACTACTTCAGGATACTCTCACGTTTTTTTTTTTTTTTAAAGGGTCACGAACTGCCTTTGTTTTTGAATAGGTGTGGCAGATTGTAAACTCTGCGGTTGCCTCTCTCGTCATTTACCTACTACACATGCAAATCGGGGGCGGGGCTAAACAGGCAGTGATGTAGAGGCA
The DNA here is from genome assembly GCF_001515605.1 of Sinocyclocheilus anshuiensis. Lineage (NCBI taxonomy): Eukaryota > Metazoa > Chordata > Actinopteri > Cypriniformes > Cyprinidae > Sinocyclocheilus > Sinocyclocheilus anshuiensis. The sequence continues at coordinate 314,871 of NW_015555735.1, read as the reverse complement.
GGCGCTGATCTTCTTCTGTGGAGGCGGTGTTTATCCACACTATTACATCATAGAGTGGTACATTCCACAACTTGCCTTCGATGTAAGCAGTTTTTAGACTAATGAGAAAGTTTTAAAGTGTGTAACACAGCTCTAAGTGAATGAAAACATCCTGCAAAGTTTTAAATCTGAAAGTGCACCATGTATAAAGTTATTGTCTCTCAAAAGAAAGAGTCGACTCTGAATCATTGAAACGAGTCGTTTTTAAAACGAATCACAAGCCGTTTCATGTTGACGTCAACATGAAACATTAGCATATTGCCCGCCCACTTGTCGGACTTTTCGCGCTGGTCTGAATGAAAATGCAAATTCATTCTTTGCCACTAGGTGCCGCTTTTGGAGCGGTTAAAATAGCGGTTTCCCCGGTAACGCTGTACACAAAGCAGCAGCTCACAAACGCTGCTTTATCAGGCATCACAGGCCCTGTCCACACGAATGCAGTTATTTTCAAAACCGTAGCTTTTTCTACACGGTTTGGCCGTTCGTCCACACGCAAACGCTGCACCAGGTCACTGAAAACATGAAACATTTTTGAAAACTCCTGCCAGGGTGAAGATTTTTAAAAACTCCAGTTGCAGTGTTATCGTGTAGACAGCGAAACCAGAGATTTTGGCTTGTGACGTTGGAGCATGCACTGTTATCTCCGCCTACTGGAAACTTTTTCAGGCTTCTGATTGGCCAACATGGCTTTACGGTTGAGATTATATAGCCACCTGTTGGTTTGGCATTCTTTAGGCATTTGTGTTTTCATGTGGACGGAAATTTTTTTTAAAACGGAAGGAAAAACTTCCCGTGTAATAAAATTACCCGTGTACGTGTTGACATGGCCACAGGCATGATGAAATGAAAATGAGACCAATCGGACCAAACACTGCAGATTAGCGTCATGCAAAGGAGGGGTTTGGAAAAATTAATCGTTGAGCGAATCATTTGGGAGTCGTCGAGCAAGTAAGGTAAAAATAAATGCATATTATAAGACAATGAAAATGTTTTTTGACGTTGCATGCCTGTCAACCTGTTGTTGGGGACTCCCAAAACCAAAATATGAACCTTTCATTACCCATAATAGGGGCACTTTAAGTTCTGAAACTTGTCAGAAGATCAAGGGAATTTTGATTTCTCAGTTCATGACCCCTTTAATGAATTGTTTTGGCAGTTTGAATGTGTTTCCAATTACTGTAACTACATGGAAAAGAGCAACCAGCAAAAAAACTCAAAATTTTTCCTTCTGAAGAAATTACACAATCGTTTCTAAAGTTTCGGGTCAATAACTTGACCTGAAAAAAACAAACAATACTTTTATTTAGCAAGGATGCATTAAATTGATCAAAATTGACAGTAAAGACTTTTACATTGTTACAAAAGATGTATATTTCAAATGAATTCTGTTCCTTTGAAATTTCTATTCATCACAAAATCCACAAAGATTCAGCACAACTGTTTTCAGCATTGCTAATAATAAAAAATGCTTCTTCAGCACCAAATCAGCATATTAGAATGATTTCTGAAGGATCATGTGACACTGAAGACTGAACTAATGGCTACTGAAAATTCAGCATTAACATTTTAAGATAAAACAGTTATTTAGATTGTAATAATATTTAGTCATTTTTATTTTGTAATAATTTTAATATTAATGTTTTATAGTATTTTTGATCAAATAAATGCAACCTTGACTTCCTTAAAAAATAAAAAACTTTTGAATGGTAGTAGTAAGTCATAAGGGCCTCAAATTAGGTTTTGTAAATGATGACAACTTCTGCTTCTGGATAAACTATTAATTTGGCAGCTCAAATCTGTAATCACAGGTTCAATCCAAACCAGGAAGCTCATCTAATTATTTCTTGTAAACCATGAAGGCCCTAACAAAGAAATTCATAAGTTCATGTTTCTTGGCCCAAACCGACAACTGACATTCATGTAAAACACACAAGTAAGAACATGGTACTGACGGTGCAGGCTGAGGGAGATGTTGATGGTCTTCTCCTCCGTGAAGCTCTTGGCATTGGGGAATTTGGCACACTTGAGTTGGGTGGCTGCGGGGGAGTCTCCCATGTGGATCCAGCACACGGTCTCCTGGGCGTAGATAAAGTCCATAGCGGTGGTCTGCTTGGTGTTGATGGAGATGGGATTGGCTCCACTTAGAGAGGTGGCTTGGATGTTCTGTGAGTTGGCTATGAAGAGGTACGGATGCCGATCTACAGGGTCTTAAACATAGAAGGGAAAACATGGTCCTTACAAAACAAAAAGGATCTGACCACACAGCGAGCAAGACAAAAAAACTATGTTCATTTCCTACCGTTCTTGGCCTTGCAGGAACGGTTGTCTGGTTGAGGCAAGTAGCCCTCCACACAGCTGCAGGTGTAGGAGCCATCTGTATTTGTGCATGTCTGACTGCAAGTCCCATATACTGCACACTCGTTAAAGTCTGACACAGAGAAAGCCACATGTTTCCCATTCAATACTTCTTCAGTCATCACTTAATTACAAAATCAAAGTCATTCAAAGCTCACCTTTGCATCTCTTTCCATCTTCTCCCACCTCATAGCCATTCCTGCAGTAGCATTTTGGACCCGACAGCGTCACTGAACAGTTGTACTGGCAGCCCATGATGGTGCAGTTATGAGCATACTCTATAGAACAGGAAACAGAGAGAACAGAGAGTTAGCAGAGAAACATCCACATCTAAATTAAATATTGAACAGAAGAGATTAAAAAACTGGTAAGTAGGACTAGACAAATTCACAACATTTGTCAGCTTTTGGATTTAATATAATATATAATATAATATAATATAATATAATATAATATAATATAATACCCAGCGACCTTACAGATGATAAGCAGTTTGGAGAAAATATGGATGGATAATATAATATGTTAATTTGATTTATTTTTTATTTCAAAATATAAGTAGTTTTACTTATATTTTGAAATAAAAAATAATTAAAATTCCAGCAAAAATCCAGCAATTGATACAATTGTGTATTATTATATTATATAACATTACATTACATTACAAATGATATATATTTTTAAATAAAAATTAAATTAAATAAAAGTAAAACTTTTGTTTAATATAATAAAATAATCAAGTAAATAATATAGGCCTAAGTGAATACTAAATGAACACAGGAACAATAAGCATGGCGATTTAAACTTTATGTGCAAGGATATGTCAAAAATAACAAAAACAACAACATTTACTTATAAACATGCAATAAAATATAAAAAAAATAAAGGAAAATGCCACATTCTGAGTGAGGATGAATCACTGAATCATTGAATCAAACCATTCTAAAGACCTACTGGCTACTGTCTTTAGGAAACGTAATAGTCAAATAAAAATAGCATTACAATTATTGTGATATTCACAATGATAATTTTAGATCAGCAACAAAATAGTATTAAACATTGTAAACATTCAAAATACTGCCAAGCTTTACTTTCAACAAAACCAGGTCAAATTAGCTCAAAATTGGTTAAGCAGGTCATCTAGCTTTTTTCAAGTTGTTTTTCTAGAACAGTTAACCAGATAAACCAGACCACCCTGACAACACCCAATCAAATTAACCTACAGCTGGTTGACCAGCTACTTAAAACTACCTAGGATCAGCCTTAGTCTGTTATGAGTGTCTCTCTTACATACGTGCAAAACGTGACGCTTGATACTTGATATTTGTGAAAATGGCTTGTCATACGTGATTTCTATGCGTGCGGTGTACGGTGAAAAAAAAGCCTTTAATGCTCTTAGAGACGCCTTTAAGGCATGTTAGCAAAATATGAAAGCGCAACAGGGGCTTCACTGCTCAACCAACCAAAAACACATACACACAGAGCGTATGATTAAAAGGTTTGACTGGACACAGATGAGTGCACTTGGTTTTATACTCTTGGTATTGCTGTGCTGCCAAACACTGTATCACTGTCCACCAACCTGTGTGAACTCAAACTGCGGCTTTGCTCAGACAAAAAAACAAGTCTCCACGTGCCCACCGGATACACACAGGTCTGGGAAAGCCACATCCATCAAAACAGCGATTTTGTCTGATATGTTAATGTGGGAACGGTTCAGGAAAGTACAAAATCACAATGGTAATATTTACTTAAGGAACTCCGTTATAATCCTACAGGATTTTTATACTAGGAACATCCGTCTCAGTTGAGCTGATCACAAGCACAAGCTGAGCTAAATACACGTGTAAACGTGATCTGATGAGTCTTGTTAGGTGCATCATGATCCAACCGCTCAAAAAAAGTTTAAACTTCAAAATAAAAACCATTTAAAAGACCTTTCACAAGAAAATCTGATCATAAACAGTCACTGGAGATGCATTTGAGACTGAAAATCTGTTCAAAAGTAAAAAAAAAAAAAAAAAAGTAATATTGTGAACTATTTTCATTTATTTAAAAATGTCATTTATTCCTGTGATGACAAAGCTGAATTTTCGGCAGCCATTACTCCGGTTTTCAGTGTCACATGATCATAAATGACAGAAAACTAGATGAAACAATGCCACCATAAGGCATTCGGTCAGTTATGATTTGGAGAACCCACAATGTTGAAGTCCAATTGGTCCACAATGCATAGCAACTCTCCTCCTCTCTGTCCTTTCTTTCTCCTACAGAGACTCAACCACACAAATGTACGCACAGGGACAATGAGAGTCCTCATCACACAAAAGCCTGTGGCACTGAGGGGTACAATGGGGCTTTTGTGGAATGTGTAGAGAGGAAGATGTGCAGGCAAAACGCTACGGTCTGTATCTAATCAATTCCCCCATACCATCCAACCACAGCTCATACACTGACCTCACACCCACAAACAACTCCAAACAGAGCTGAGGGTGTTCGGGCGTAGCGTTGGCTACCCAAAAAACTGTCAGGTCTAAACAGAGTCTGCAGACTTTTTCTGTATTTTCTGCGCTTATTTTGAGGGGAAATTTTGCAGAATTAATTTAAAGGGATAGTTTACCCAAACATTTAAATTCCAAAGTTGTTCTAAACCTGTATGAATTTCTTTCTTCAGCGAAATACAAAAGAAGATATTTTGGAGAATGTTAGTAGCCAAACAGTTTCTGGTCCCTATTAAACTCCATAGTAATTTTTCCATACCATGGAAGTCAATGGGGATCGGCAACTGTTTGGTTATCCACCATTCTTCAAAATATATTTTTATGTTTAACAGAAGAAAAAAAATCTTGCATTTGAAACAACTTGAAGGTGAGTAAATGATGACAGAATTTTCTTAGGTAAAATGTGTGTACTACACTTTTCTGAGTAGCTGAAAGTATTATGGAATTCAAAAATTTAATAATTATGGACATGCAAAGTGTGACATAAAAAGCATCTGCAGGACTTTCTGCAGGCACAGATTTGACATGGACCTAGTCGTGCCATATCTTTAAAGGAATGTTGCTGGTTAAATTCAAGTTCAGCAGCAGAGTTTGTAAAAACATACTAAAAATGCGCTGACAGTTAAGGATTAAAATGGAAATTTATGGACCAACGCTTCATCCATTGATGTCTATTGTAAGTCAATTGTATCAACACTTTTGTTTATTTTACGAATTGAGGTACAAGTCTAAACAGTTTCTGAGGCATGCCACAAATGTAGTCAAAAGACATTCATTTGAATATGAACACACCTTTAGAGCAGTGTTTCTGGGTCCACTAGGGGACCTCAGCAAACTTCCAAGGGGCCACAAAGTGACAAAATTATTTAAAATAGGACAACCATTACAATATGCTAAAACTACTTAAAGAAGAACCACCAGAATCCCCACTGTCTTGTAAAAAGTCTTGGGGCCTTTGAATATTCTTGAAGACAATGTGAGGCTTTGAAGTTAAAAAGTTTCTCATGAATTCCATGAAATCAAAAGAAATCCCATCATTTGTGATCACTGGATAATCATCTTTTTCAAGAGATTCCACAAAATAGGAATGGACACAATTTTTTGTTGATTTTTCCAAAGCACAATTTTAAAATCACTGACATTTCCAGGTTTTCCACACCTATTGAGATCCTGGGAATATTCCTTTAAGCAGGAATTTACCTCCAGTTGGCAAATGCAGTCTCCAATTCCCACAACCATGCCTTGCCTTGTGGGTATTTAGATTGGTATGCAACCCACGTGTTTGTGGTTTATTGGGGCAACGAAAATGATTTTTTTGAGGATCATTTCAAGTAACCATATGAGTGCAGCCAACATTCCATTATAATTAACAGTGAAGTGCTAAAAAAAAAAAAAAAACGATACAAAGCGAGAAAAATAAATAGCGAGACAGAGAAGATTTAATACCACACCACAGGATTTCTCGAAGACGACAGCTACAAAAACACTGGCAGCCAGACCTAAAATCAGTGTTCAACCACCGCACCATATGCGAACCACTCAACCTGTTACAACACTACTATTAACAGCAGGTCCAGGATCAGATCTGTTCCTTATGTCTGGAGCAGGAAAACTTCTTCAGAAACATCTTGTGTTACTGAACATCCAGCTCTCTCGTTCTCAAGCACAAGCAGAGGATCAGGACACACATCCTGCATGCTTCATGAGGAGAACATGAAATGGCTGAAAATTTCATGCTTCCCATTTTGGCACTTGTGATTTCCATTAATATTTCAGTTGATGAGTGGGAGACCAGGCCAGCATTGGGGAATAACTAACTATAAGCAGAGAAGCTACTAACTTAACTGCATTTTTCAGTAGCGTGACAGCATTGAGCACAGATGTTCCAGTAAAAGCTAGTTTATACAACAAGTAGCGGTAAAGCATTACAAAACGCTACATCACTGTATTTGTCACATTTACGCACACAGTCTCATAACCGAGCAAACTGAGGCACTAAACAAACACATTCCTAAACTCTCAAACAGCTTTGGGAAGTCACTTCATTCATTTCAGTGAGTCAGTCAATTCAGAGTGCTCCATTTAAATGTACTGGTTAAAAGTGATTCATTTTTGATTACTCACTTGTTTTCATACAACTCATTGTGCACTATTTTATATAGACTTCTGTGTGGTGAAATAAATTGTTAGCTATATAAACAATATAAAACTAAATACATATATATTAAGAAATTTATATTCAGATGAATTCTGCTCTTTTTAAGTAAATTATTTAAACATAATTATATTCAATTTGATTATTTTTTTCAGGATTAATTTGATGAATCGAATAGTAAAATGTACAACAGCATTTATTTGAATTAGAAATGTTTTGTAACATTGTAAAATGTCTTTACTGTCAATTTTAATCAACTGAATGTGTGCTTGCTGAATCCAAGCCCCTTTTTACAATATGTAATATAAGTCTCAGGTGTCCCCAGAATGTGTCTGTTAAGTTTTAGCTCAAAATACCCCACAGATCATTTATTATATCATTTTGAAAATGCCTATTCTGAGTGGAAGCAGAAACACGCTGTTTTCGTGCATGTATCTTTAAATGCAAATGAGCTGCTATTCCCAGCACCCTTTTCCAGAATAGGACTGTGCCTTTACTGCTTGTACCTCATATACTCTGCCAAAAAACATCTGTTTGGTTTTGATTATCATGTCTATCGCACTGAAATAATGCATTTAAAACAACACATTTGTTACTGAACATCCAGCTCTCTCGTTCTCAAGCACAAGCAGAGGATCAGGACACACATCCTGCATGCTTCATGAGGAGAACATGAAATGGCTGAAAAATAGGGCTGTGCCTTTACTGCTTGTACCTCATATACTCTGCCAAAAAACATCTGTTTGGTTTTGATTATCATGTCTATCGCACTGAAATAATGCATTTAAAACAACACATTTTACAGATTCTGCAAACGGCTTGTTCTGAGACACTTATGATTTATGGGGATTTAAAAAAAAGGAGCGGGTGGATTTTTAACATTATAGGGTGGTTGTGTACACACAGTGCCAACATATTTATGGTCAAATACCATGTAAAAGTGAATTTTGCATAATAGGTGCCCTGTAAATTAATAGCAACACTGCAGACTGTCCAAAAAATGCATTTTGGATTTAGTTCTAGTGGTGAAGGAAATTAACTATTATGCCACTCTGCTGCTGCTGCAAAAAAAAATCTCTCACTTTGCTTATGAAAGGATTCGTGAGATACGTCTGTGATACATTACTCAACGCTGCAGAAACACGTAGAAACACATTTGAAGCTCCCCTCAGCGATCACAAGTATGATGATGATCGGGTCAGTCACACTGGTGCTCCTAAAAAAATGTTTATAGCCGCACGCAGTAGTTTTCAGTCGCAAATGGTGGTGTTGACAGGTGTTGACCTGAATCCGCCATTTTAAGCAATGAATGAATGACGGACTCTCCGTTGTAACATTGCGCAAGGCAGATAAGGGGGTGACATCTAGTGGATTAGACTAGTAATAAGATTAACGTAAATCTTATGTTCAATGTTTGTGGAAATAAATATTGAAAAAAATCGATTCGTGGCCTTCGAGAATCGATATTGAATCGACCACATTTTAAAAAACGATATATCGAAAAATCGATTTTTTTTTGGCCCAGCCCTAATGTTTGTGTGTAATATTTCTCACGTCTGAGATCTCGCTGTCTGTCTGTTGGCAGGTCTGTGCATGCTTGTGTGTGTGTGAGTGCATATGCGTGTTTGGTAATAATTGAGAATGGGGGGGGATTTCTTTCTGACAGCAAGAGTTCTTGTCAGGTCAGGGGGTTGATGAACTTCAGCTTTGGTCTATGTGTGGTGTGTTTGTTCAAGAATGATTGGGAAAGATATGAGCAAACCTTTCACCAAAAAGCAGTTTTGGGACATGCACACACAAACAAACCAATGTTGAGGTTCACTGACTCCTAACTAGACAAAAACTCTTGTTGTGTTTGATATGACAGTGTTCTCAAGATGAACTCAAAGGCTGAAACCCCAAAAAAATGACATTAATTATCCTATTTATCGGAGCGGTACATCCGTCCAATCAATACTCCTGATCACCCTCCCTGTTCTGTCATGATAATACACAGAGATCTGAGCCAAGCTCATCCATCAGTGCAGTGAAAACATTGTGAAGCCCTACAGCGGAATAGAAACAAATGGATAAGCCATTGCCCAGAATGATACGCTGTTGCCAAAGGTGAGCTCAGATAAAGTTGAAAGGCACAGTGGAGTTTGCCAATAGCAGTGCAAAGTTCTATTTTATAGGGCTAATCATTCTTGTAAGTGCTGCGTATTTGCCTACGTGTGTGCAGAGCCTCCTGTGTGAATAGGTCAGCTAAACATGAGCAAACCGAGAAACAGGCGGCTAATACGAGGCTAACAGAGGCATAACACACGATAAACACAGGCACCATGGCCGCATTAGCAGATAAAGTCAACAAAACAGCATTTGCAAACCATTTCACCTATTATGTGACATACTTCTAAAAGAAACAGGATATTCAATGATGAAAAATAGGACAGCTGTAGGGTTGGGTATCGTTTGAATTTGATCAATTCCGATTTCGATTCCAATTCTGCTTATCGATTCTGATTCTTTTCGATTCCCAGTTTCGATTCCAATGTGATTAAATAATGATATCAAACGTTTATCCTGTGTCTCTTTTTTGCAAACCATTTATTTGGAGCTGAATACCATGAACAAAATTCAACAGGCTACAACAGGCATGTAATTTATGAATTAATGATTAAATGACTCACTTAAGATGTACTTGTTTCATTACTGGATGAATCAGTGTTCTTGAACGAATCTCTTGTATGATTCAAAAACAAATACATTTTAACAGCCCCTTTTCGCCACCTACAAGCTACAAGCTACTAACAACACTACCATTCAAAAGTTTGGGTTTAGTAAGGTTTTTATTGTTTTTTTATGTTCAACAAAACTGCATTTATTTGATCAAAAATACAGTAAAACAGTAATATTGAGAAATATTATTACAATTTACTTTTTATTTTAATATATTTTAAACTGACGTTTTAAGAGTCATTACTCCGGTCTTCAGTGCCACATGATCCTTCAGAAACCATTATTATAATAGGCTAATTTGCAGCTCAAGAAACATTTATTATTATTATCATCAATGTTAAAAACAGTTGTGCTGCTCATTATTTTAATGGAAACTGATACATTTTTTTCAGGATTCTTTGATAAATAGATAGTTTAAAAGTTCAGCACGTTTTGCAATAATATAAATGTTACATAAATGCAATGCTTCCTTGTTGAATAAAAGTATTAATTTTTCCCAATCTGACCCCAAACATTTGAACATTAGTGTACATTAAAATTACTTAAAGAGGCAATAAATGTCAATTGATAGTGCTAACAATGAATAATGAAATTTATAAAGCTAAAAACAACTGCAACAAAATAAAGGGGGCAATATTAAAGAATGTTGGTAATGAAACTAATGAAGACTAATGAACGACTATAATGACTAAACACGCTTGCCAAAAAAGGCATGATGATGCTAATAATGCTAATAATGTAAAAAAAAAAAAAAAACACTTTTAAATGATGACATGAACTACTAAAATGAATCAAATTTTGTGATTCTAAATAAGAAGACTTTCACTGCAAATTAAAACAGCTAACTGCTTAAAAAAGCTAAACTGCGGAGTTTGAAAACTATAAATCTCCAGTTCCTCATCAGAAAGTTATTTTGGAGAGGGCTGACAGTTTTTGGCCCGTGTCTTCATAGCGGGAGGAACTGGACAGACCTTGAAACATCTCCGAGAGGCTTTAGTACAAAATGATTAAATCAAGACTGCGGGGAGCCAATTAAATCTGTCAAGAGGGAAAACACAATCAAACCGGTTCCCAGCTCAGTGAGGGGTTAAATATACAAAGCCCAGGATAAGATGATCCAGACTAGCACGAGCACGGCTGATATCAGAGGTCGGCAGTTCCCATCACTGATTTCTTGATGCTGGCCCGCTACATTGTTAACATAGCAGCCAGATGTATCACACACAGTAATAAATTCAAGCATGCCTCCCTCTCACCCAACTTGTCAACAAATCTGTGATAATTACTTAGAAATATAGACTGACAAAGTGTCAAAGTTTCTTGCACAATCTCCACATCTGTTCAGGGGAAACAGCGCAATGATTGTGAGACAGTAAACCTTTCTGTGAAAGCAGGAGCAAGCAAACATCCAACAGGAAAGGCATGTGAGCATATGTTTGTGTGCGTTCTGTGCATCTGAACGCGAGGGGTTCGTGTGGAAGAGTGGGTGAGTGTTTACCTTTGGGTTCAAAGGGTCGGCATTTGAGCAGGAGGACAAGTGAAGTGTGTGTGTGTCTAGGCTCAAAGCACTGGATAGACGCCAGGTCAGGAAGGTACATTATTTATTTTTCGGCCTTTAAAACCTCAGGCCCAGACTGTCTTTCTAACATTCCAGCAGTATAGAATGATAGCAGCAGATAGACCTGGACTAACATTACAGGGATTTATTTGACCCCAAAGTCTAAGACTTTCTTTTAAAATGAGATTATCTGTCAGTCTGATTTCTTTCAATTACTTGCTAAGTGGCCGGATCAGTACTTTAAAGATACAGGTCAGCCGAATGAGCCTGCGTATCTCAGCACTTTGGACACAAACAAGATGAGTGCCTGATATCTCATGTGAGGATGATACTAACCATGCTCCGGAGCCAAACCGTTGTGGACACAGGGGTTTCAAAAACAGATCTTGGCATGACTGCCAATTAGTACTTACATTTCTTACTATGTGTAAATAAGTTGTTGTTTTTTAGCATGTAAATTTGGCAGTGTTATTTTTTTATAGGTAGTATTTATAAAGTTTTAGCTTTTAGTTTTGGATCTGTTTTTAGTTGTTTTAATACTATAATTGATTGCTTCTGTTGTCCTCATTTGTAAGTCGCTTTGGATAAAAGCGTCTGCTAAATGACTAAATAAAATAAATAAATAAATAAAAAGTACGATATCTCTGTCTAAAAGACAGTCGGAGCCCACAATACAAATACCTTCTGCTGGAAGAGATTTTACTAGCAATGAAAAAGTAAAATAAAATAAGACTATAAGAAATGTATCATGGTTTCCACAAAAATACTAAGCAGCACAACTTTTTCGAAACCCATTCTCAAGCAATGGCATAAAATTTAATGAAAATATTTTTATTGAATTGTCAAAGTCAACATTAGACAGCATTTGCAAATCATAAACTCATGTAAACCCAAGTACTGTAACATTTTCAAATGGAAACATATTAATTGTGAGATAATGTAGAGTGGGACTGGATATGATCCATTGGGATTTGACTCGATTTGTGAAAAGTGTACAAATGAGGGTATTTTTCTCCACCCACACAAACAAAGGAAAAAAAAAGGCAAACACATTTTGAAGAAATATATAAGAAAAAAAAATAATTGATAATAAGAAGAAATGTTTCTTGAGCAGCAAATCATCATATTAAAATAATTACAATGATGCAACACTGAAAACTGGAGTACTGCCTGCTAATTTAGCTTTGCTATCACAGGAATAAATTATATTTTGAAATATATTAAAATAGAAAATAATATTTCACACTGGAATATAATGAAGAACAATATATTATAATATTACATGTTATTTTAAATAATATTATTATTTACATATTGTTATATAATTTCCACCATATTGTAAATAATGCTTCCAAAATTAATTAAAGGCTGGAATACACTGTGACTTTTGCCCAGATTTACATTCTGGAAGAGTAAAAACTAGTTTCCTAAAGTCAGAGCTAGTCAACAGATTTTTGCCAGTCGGAGTTGACTGAAAATTGCACAGACTCTGATTTGTTAACGTTGGACTATGATCACATCCAGTAGAAGGATTAATGTATAAAGCAAAGTTTTTCCTCTGTAAGCATATACAAAGTAATCAATACCTAGTGTTTTAAAATATTTTAAGATTTTTATAGTCCTCTAGTGTATTTCAGCCTAAAGCCACTCCAAGCCACAACCATTTTGACAAAGGTTAATCTGTGCCATATATATCATTTATCTGTGGCAGATATGACAGCTATATTTATGTATTTGACAGAACACCACTGAAAAGTAAATTAAGTCTGCAAGTCATAAAAAGACTTTCACTGTCAACAAATGTAAGATTGTTTGATTGAAGGACATACACACAGGTCCGATTGGGATGGTGATGATTTCATCAGCTGGACCAAGAATCTCTCATACTGGTTGACAGTATTAACTAAAACTAGCACTGATTAAGTGGAAACTGACCTGTAGAGAACACATCAATCCCATTCCCAACTTCAACTTGACAAAGAAAAGAAAAGACTTGATGAAAAATAAGTAAGTTAGTTCAGCCTCTGGTTCATGATCAGACTGCGTTCTTCTGCACTAGGGATGGGAAGATTCCCCGATTCGCTCAGTACATCGGCATAAACAGTTAACGATGCGATGCATCGGTTTAAAAAGTGTGCATCGGATACAAGTTGGCATTTGTATCGCGATGCATCGTTTCTAACATATTTGCATCGGTAAAAACCGATTCATTTATATATAATTACTAGTGGATACGCTATACTTTCATTATTTGACCAAGTGACCAATATTTTATATGTAGATTGATTTCTCCGCTTTTTGTCGATCATGGATCTAATCGATCCACCATGACAAACAGCGAATATATCTTTGCTGTTTAATGCATTTGAGACGTTGTGTGCATAATTGACATGTCACAGGTATATTTTTCATCTGTAAATGTTAGAAAGTCATGCAAACATATCCATTTTGCTGTCAGGGGTGGGCGAGGCTGATGCGAGTGAAGAGTGCTGCTGCGCGCATGCGCGCTAAACAGACAGAGCACAATCGAATAGGAGTGCAATAATTCCGAGTAAAATATACATTTCGCTAAAACATTTGTTTTTGGACATTAAATGTGTCTTTTGTAGAAGTTAATGCTTTAAAGAGCAATTTTAGATTGTAATGTTCTAATGTTCTCTGTTCTGAAAACTATAAAGGGTACAGCTGTAATAAAACCAGAGAGAAAGGCTGCACGGCTAGAAACTGCAAAAAAAAAAGTAAAAAAAAAAAAAAGTCAAATAATAGTATGTGAGACAGTGGTAATAACTGAAATAAGCCTGGCTTATATGACTTGTTTTATGAAACAGGCCTCGAGGCATTAAAAGTGATCATATTTTCTCCATTGCATCATATTGCATCGAATCGCATTGTGTTAAATCGAATCGGAATCGGATCGCACTGCATCGTAATAGGGGTCAATTGTATCGCATCGCATCGGTAGCTGCTTCATATGTATCTTTAATGTATCGTATCGTTGACTATGCATCGAGATGCGTATCGTATCAGCCTCAGTCATGGAGATGCACATCCCTTTTCTGCACGCATGTTACCTCGACAGTGCGGCCCCTCGTCACGTCCATCCGAGCAGTCTGGGATGCCATCACAAAGCTTGCTCAGGTGAATGCACACATCTGTTCCTCGACACTCAAACTCATTGGGAGGGCACTGTGACACCTGGGTGTGATGGCCTGCAAAGGTAAACAGCAAACAAACACAAGTTAACACATTGTAACGATACAAACAGATGCAGCTCAATTCAACTGCTAGTTTAACAAGTCATGTCTATTTCTTTTAGAACGTTAAAGTTGATGCCTAAGTGATGCAACGCATAATAATTTGCACACTACAGTGACAACAGCCTCATAATGTGGTAGAGTGTGAGAGCATGTGGATTTGAGTTGCAGACCATTCGGTTTAAATGTCTATTGCATCCTTATTACAGTTTTCACCAGCTGTAAAATTTTGTTTTCAATTGGTGCATTAGGTTTCAAATTAATTTTATGTTAATATTATTTATATACTATTATATTTAGAATTGTATTTTGATATTTTCAGTTTCGTTTTTAGTTTAAAGGGTTAGTTCACCCAAAAATGAAAATTAGCCCATAAATTACTCACCCTCAAGTCATCCTAGGTGTATATGACTTTCTTCTTTCAGATGAATCCAGTCGGAGTTATATTCAAAATTGTCTTTGATCTTTCAAGCTGTTTTATGGTACTCAGCGGGTGTTGCATGCATCAGTCCAAAAGAAGTTAAATAAAAAGCGCCCATCCATAAAAAAAAAGTGTCTCACACGGCTCCGGGGGGTGAACAAAGGCCTTCTGTAGCGAATCTATGCATTTTTGTAAGAAAAATATCCATATTCAAAACGTAATAACCACTTTAATGTAGCTTGCGCTCACTGTTGTACCCAGAAGCAGTTCCGGGCGGATGATGTATGGAGGTGGGCTTTGCGCATGCGCCGCTCAGAAGTGACGCACACGGAAGCGAAGGGGAGAGATCAAAACAAAACAACGGTCACTAATTAGAAGTACAAAACGAGGATTTGTAAAGAAGAATGTCGGAGGATTTCGATATAAGCCAAGAGGAGACTGGTTTTCCTTTGCTAAAGTAAGGAAACTTTGCTTCCTTTACTCCTGTTAACAAAAGCTGGTCTTCACGAGACTCACCGGCGCATGCGCAGCGCTGACCTCATACGTCATCCGCCCCGGAACTGCTTC
>NW_015555735.1:288707-299160 GCF_001515605.1 Sinocyclocheilus anshuiensis | reverse complement strand
GTCACCCGCCCCAAAAGCTGCTTCCGTGTACAACTGTTGGCGCAAGCTACATTAAAGTGATTATTACGTTTTGAACATGGATATTTTTCCTACTAAAACGCATGGATTCGCTACAGAAGGCCTTTGTTCACCCCCCGGAGCCGTGTGAGACACTTTTTTTATGGATGGGCGCTTTTTATTTAACTTCTTTTGGACTGATGCATGCAACACCCGCTGAGTGCCATGAAACAGCTTGAAAGATCAAAGACAATTTTTAATATAACTCAGACTGGATTCGTCTGAAAGAAGAAAGTCATATACTCCTAGGATGACTTGAGGGTGAGTAATTTATGGGCTAATTTTCATTTTTGGGTGAACTAACCCTTTAAGTAATTTTGTTATGCTTTTTTTTACTTTTTTTATGGTTGCTAAGTTCAAGTTTAAAGTGTTTCATCTAATATATTATTTCAGCTTTATTTAAAATTTTTATAGTTTTACTTCATTATAACAACACTGTTCTGAATGTCCATAGAACATTATATTTACAGTCTCTGTAACATATTCCAGAAGTTAGAAGAGCAGAAGTCAACGCAGGCCAAACCAAAAGTAAACTAAGACACTACAAACCCCTAGTCTCCAAAATAGTTAAATAAAACACAATCACAAGTTAAAATTGAGGACTAGAACAAAGAACTATTGTCTTTTGTTTAAAAATCTTATTGGTAAGACTATAACTTGCTCTCTTGACTAAAAAAAAACAAAAAGTGAATGTAAACCATTCAGAGCATCGCTATTGGCCGGAACTTTTTTTCCCTCCATGCGGCCCACATGGCAAAGCAAATTGTTTGTCTTGGATATTTTTCTTCCACTTCCTCTTTCTTTCTTTCCCTCCACGTCTACTCATAACATCTGCTGACCCATTTTAGAAAAACACAAAAAAGGAGGGGGAATTCACCTCCCATATACTGTAGAAGTGAAGCAGTTTTTTAGCCGGGTTAACACCGCTCACATTGCACCACGCGACTGCTTCTGAAGGTTCATTGGGGTTTTCTGCTCTCTTAATAGCACATATGTGAGTATCTTCTGGGACGGAAATGAAGGGGCCAACGTGCTTATTTGGTTCATTAAAGTTTGGCAAAAACAGACTGGAAAATATGTTTCTGTGGGAGGCCCCAACAGAGCTTTAATTTTATACCAAGGGCAACATTATAGCTCTGTTCCAAAACCTAGTGAGCTGTCTATGTAGGAAGCATGTAGAATGTTCCAAATCAATTACGAGGTTCTAGAAGGCAACTACCTATGTAGGCAGCTCACCAGTTTTTGGAACAGACCCATAAATGAACTTCCATTTTAGCTCAAAATCTATTCTTAAGCAACGGTGTAAAAGCTGAATGAAAATATTTGTATTGAACTGTCAAAGACAACACTAAACAGCATTTTCAAACCATAAACTCATGTAAACCCAAGTATTGTAACATTTTCATATGGAAACATATTCATTGTTGAGATAAATTAGAGTGGGTCTGGATATGATCCATTGGGATTTCACTGGATTTGTGGAAAGTGTGCTAATGAGGGTATTTTTCTCCACCCACCACCAAACAAGGGAAAAAAGGCTAGCACATTTTGAAGGAACATTATAACGAACATTGTTAAATCTTGAGACAGGGATATCTATCCATAACAGTACAATGATTTTGTACTTATGTAACTCCAAAGATCACAATGAATACTTCCATTACTGTGATGAAGCAACTTTCCCCATCTTTCCAAACCAGGCCATTTCATTTCAGCTGTTCCACTAAAATCAGGAAGGAACATTGTGTACTTCCTCTTCTCCAGCTTCATATTTATAATGTTTCTGATTTATATCACATGACAGCATCCATCTATCATCTGTTATGAGGGGAGTGAAACCAGTATCAAGAGATTTACATAGCTTTACATAGACCAGAGGTCAGCAACCTGGGAAACTGAAAGAAATTCATCTTGTATTTGTGACGAGAGGGGCAGGGCCGAGAGCCGTGGGAACGGAGCGAGGCCGGCGAGAGCAATGGGAACGGAGCGAGGACTGTGGAGTAAATGCTAATGCACGACACCTGCGCCACTCACCGGTCTCGAGTCCCACGGAGGAGCTCCGGAAGTATAAAAGGAGGAGTGATGACAGTGTTGGACGAGAGAGGACCAGGCCTGGACTTTATTTTGTGTGTGGTGTGCGGCAGTCGTCCGCGAGGGGCTGCCGCTTTACTTTCGTTTTGTGTTTGTTGATTTTATTAAAGTTTTAAATGTTCGCCGGTTCCCGCCTCCTCCTTCCCGAACTACGAACTTTGTTACAGTATTTATTAAACGTATATTTACTGCAGAAAATTCGAAGTTGCTATGCAAAGTCCTTGCATCTGCATGACTTCAGACTTCCTCTAAACCTTCCTCATGGTTACATATTCTGTTTAGTTATGTGAAGTGAATGGAAGCCAAACATCCACTGGACAAGTAAACTGATACACAAATATCCAGTGGGTCATGCAGTGCCACTCAGACGCACACGTGTTCTCATTGCTGCAAAAAATCTTTAAAAAATTCTGCTCTTTTGAGATTTCTATTCATCAAAGAATGCTGAAAAAAAAGTATCACCGTTTCCACAAAAATATTAAGCATTGATAATAATAAGAAAGATTTCTTAAGTACCAAATCAGAATATTAGATTGATTTCTGAAAGATTCTGCGGCACTGCAGAAAATTCAGCTTCGTCATCACAGGAAAAAATTAAATGTTAATATATATTTAAATATAAAACAGCGATTTTAAATTGTAATACTATTTTTGAAATATTACTCTCTTTTTGATTAAATAAATGCAGCCTTGGTGAGCATAAGATACTTCTTTACAAAACTTAAAAATCCACAGGCTCTTTTTCTGACCCTTTCTCCACCTCTGTTTTATACTGAAGCTTTGAGATTCCCTCTCAGGGTTTGCTGGCAGGGTAACAATTCAAGCAAAGCATAAATCCAGGTCTTCAAGTTCAAACGTCTCTTCAGCCAGTGCTACCCTTCCGAAAAACCAACCTAAAAGATTCTGTGACGAGAAGAGGCCAGTCTGAACAAAACTCACCAACTAATCCTAATTCTGCTTAAATACAACTACTAACACCAAAATGTGCCCAGAAAGTTTCATAAAATGGAAAAGAAAGCAATAAAGGGTGATTCTGGCATGCAAAAAGCAGTTTTGCGAAGGAGTAAAACACACAGGGGGAGCAGACAGACGGATGTTTCACAGTGAGTGTGTGTGAGTAAATTGGGGGCTGATCTCTGTGATCTTGGAGTGAACTGGGAAGTCGTTGGCCGTTTGTTAACAGGAGCTCTCTCATACAGGCGACGACTGCTTCCTTCCTGCACTGTCACTGACACCCTGAAGCACATGCACTAAACACAACGGAGAGCTGGGGAAAAAAAAAAAAAGAGAGAGAAAGCAGGAGGGGGAAATAGAGAGCACACAGAGTGGACCTCCACAGATAAACAGATATAGGACTATTATTAGAGAAAACAAACACTTCACATAACTAATCTAACCATCTAACGTTTCAAAGAACATATTTAAATAAATGGATGAAACTCATGAACCCTAATGAACATGTCCAAGTCGTATTTCAAACCAAATCAAATATTTTGCTTAAAAGAAAAGGAACAGGATATTTAGGATATTTTTTTTTTTTTACATTGTGAAATTATCTGACTGAAAATAAGGGAGCCTCAAATTACTTTATGCCTTGTTTTCTGAAAAAAAGTTGCTTAAAACAAGAACAAATATCTGTCCATTTTTTTTTATTATTATTGTTTTAAGCATATATATATATATATATATTTTTTTTATTATTATTATTTTTTTTTTAATCATGTAATGTAGAAAAAAAAAGAAATTTTAATTTTAAAATATTTAAGCATCATTTTGTGTTGTTACTGTAAGTCGCTTTGGATAAAAGCATCTGCAAAATGAATAAATGTAAATGTAAATATACTATTGTACTATTGTATGTGTTGTCAATGTGTTCCTTTGTTAACTTGTATTGTTTTTAATTTATGCTTATGTATTAACAGTACAATTAGTTACATTACATTATAGTGCTTTATCGCAATAATGTTCATTTAAAAAAAAGTAAAACTTTCAGATGAATTATGGCAAAGCACTTACAATGTTTTCATAATTAACTGAAAATAATGTACAGTAAAAGCAAAAAAATTGTAATGCTATATTTTAAAAAGTAGGAAAAATTTATACTACAACATGCACGTTCAAATAAAAAATAAATTAATACATATAAATGAATGCAAAATATTTTAAAGGTACTATATTTTAAATAAAAAATAAATATAAATTAATTAAAAATATTTTAAAGGTACTTTATTTTAAGAAAAATAAACAAACAAATAAATCAATCAATCAATCATAATGGTCCTATGTTTTAAGAAAAAAAGTAACTAAAGTAAATAAACAAATAATATACATAAATACAAAAAATATGGTAACAGTCTTATATTTTAAGAACAAAAGTAAATAAATAAATATATACATATATTTTTATTTAAAAAAAAATATGCAACCAAAAGTACTTCCACACATTTTGCATACAATTTTTGCTCATTAGGATGTCCACATTGTCATGGCTGGGGAAGATGACTTTGAGTGAACCTGGGTTCATGCTGTCAAGACGAGCTGTACTTAAAGGGTTAGTTCAACCAAAAATGAACGTCATATGTCATTCCCCCAGAACTGCTTCCAGTGTACAACAGTGAGCGCAAGGTGCCATGAAACAGCTTGAAAGATCAAAGACAATTTTTAATATAACTCCAACTGGATTCGTCTGAAAGAAGAAAGTCATATACACCTAGGATGTCTTGAGTGCGAGTAATTTATGGGCTAATTTTCATTTTTGGGTGAACTAACCCTTTAAGCGGAGCCACAGGAAGTCTAAATACCATGCAAGCACTCTTTATATGTGTGTCTCAACTCATCTTACCCTATCCTTACCCCTAGTTACATAATGACCTCCCATTTGGCTTTCCTGTTGTGCTTTTGTTAATTGCGTGTGTGAGTAAGATGCACCATTTCCTCCCCCCACTTAAAGGGTTTGTTTCTGTTCCTTAGTCTCATTCATGCTACTTTCAGCTCTGATGAACACACCCAGCATCCTGACAGGCCCATAATAATGTCTGCCTGCATTGGCCCCAGCGGTAACGTCCAACACTTCTTTGCCCTGTGCATATTACAAGTATTTTTCACGTCATGTAAAATAAATGCTACAAGATTCAAGAAGCATGCATGTGTATTATTAATATATTAATATATAAATCATGGTCTAAGGCTTAACTGCATTACAAAACAACCTCACTAAGCATTAAAACGATCTGAATTATTTATTCCTCCTTCCTTCCGTCGCTTCTTGTTCTGCGTGCTCGCCAAAAAGCTTGATAGCAGAGCAAATTGGTCTTTAAACAAATTGTCCTTGACCTTCCGTTATCTTCACAGCCACACTGTAGTCTCTTTTTGACACTTAATTTTATGCTGTCTTTGACCAGCTGATCCAGGGTCAGCGATGACACACCATTAACCCAGTGTCCTTGAAAACCTTCTGTTCTCCGTTCCCAATAACAGATGAATCGGGTCAGGCGATGAAATGAACCTCTGATCTCGGTTTCTGCTGTCCAGAATATTCATTATACCCATTAGCTACCAAGGTCATTCCTCAACCGACCTCAAATAATTCATTCCTACACTTCCATTCATTCACATATTCTGCTGTTACACTATTGCTTCTTCATTCATGAATTTCAGCTCCCTTCTTCTTTCAGCTTCCCTCACTAAATTACCATAGACTGCAAAAACAAAAAATTTCCATTTACAAATTCTTAAAAACATTGACAGGTATTTCCAAGTAGTGTCATTTTGACAAAAAAAATTAAAAAAAAGAGAAAAAAGTACCGTTGCTCAGTGAAATTTCAATGCAAAATCCAGTCATTCTAGTAGATCATAAATATTCAAGTTGGTCTTATGAATTTGCCACTTTGAGCAACAAAAACCTGCTTGGTTTGAATGTGACTTCTGTGTGAGAGGTGCTTTTTACATCTCTACTCTATTGAGATGGCAACAGCCTTACACAAGTGCAAATTACCCTGAATAATCACTCCTCCTCACCCATTCAATCAAAGAGTCTAAAACAGCATCTGAATGTAAAAAGACAGCATTTACATACACACTCAAATGCATGCGGCCCCACACTGAGCGCTCTCGTTTCCCCAGAGCTTTCTGGAACAAGACTGATGATTTACCAATAGATTTGGTTCAGTTGGTGTCTTCTTTATAATTAGGGATGCACCGATATGAACATTTTGGCCGATACCGATTTTAAGATATCGGACAAATTTTCTTATCGGGCCGATACCGATAACAGAAAAATTGAGCATTTATCGGCCGATACCGATATGGTGGCCGATATATCGTGCATCCCTATTTATAATAATTAAAAACACACACACACACACTTCTTCCACGGACTAAACCTGCCCCACAAAGATGAAAGATTTCCCTCCATTAAAGCATTTTTGTGTCCATCTGGTCCTGTTTGCCGCGCTGACCACAGTCATGCTGGCCATAAAAGCATTCTGTGATATTCTACACACTGAAAAAATACAACATTCATATCGTAAATGGAATTAAATAAATAAAACAGACATTCCTAATGAAAACCATATCCTCCCGAAGAATGCAAAAGAATTAGCTGAAAGAACTAATGGGTACCCTATTTGGTGCCTGAGTAACAATCCTACAACATTTCGTGAGGCATGTTGTGCAACAATTACCGTAATTTTGACAGTAAAACACTGTAAAAATGCTATGGTAAAAATTGCTTATTTGGTTTACAGTAAATTCCCTTAATCTATACGGTCAAAAACTGTGATAATTCTAATGACATTTCACTATTAAATGTGCAGTTTGTGCACCTTCTATATATCAGTATTGACCTGGAAAAGCTACTTGTGATGAGCTTCATGTTTCTCTTTACCACCTGTTTTTTAAGGTGGCTGTCAGTATATTATAAACGTAAAAAAAACAAACAGATTTTAGTCATTTGGTATAATAAGGTAAAGTTCTGGCAACAACAGCTGCCATTTTTACTGTAAACTTCCCAGATTTTTAAAATATGACAAATAACTATCCTTTTAAGGGTCATTACAAATTTACTGTTCAGTGACAGGATGGCCTCTGCTTTAGGGAAACGCCTATGATGCCTAAACATGCTGTCTAGGTAGGTGGCTCTCAAAGGGTTTGGAAGACAGCTGAAATGTAAAATTAAAGGCAGAAAACGTAAACAAATTGACAGAGAAGCTGCAAATGAGAGAGGAGAGAATAACAAAACTGGAAAAATGTCACAAAGAGAATTTGATATCTCATTTTGCGTATTTGAGTCCACCAGGGAAAGATGAGTCAGATGAGCTCCACGGGCGTGCAGCGTGATGCCCTGACACAGCCAGACTGTGAGAGTCTGTCTTTACCTCTGGAGGGTAATTGCAGCTTAGGTAAGACACCTGGGAACAGTCGTGCAATTAAGACACAAGACTAAATGAAAAAGCGGCATGACTCACTATGATATACTTCTAAGGCTGGCTCAGTATAATGTGCTTACACATACTAAGGATGGGCACCAGTACTCACATAAGGAAGTGCCAATTATCAAACAAGAAAATGCAATAATTGAGCTGACCTGCTTATAACAATTTTTCATTTTGCACTAATAAACTAAAACAACTAATCACAAACATGCCAAAAAGGAGACTCTTTTTAATTTAGCTTTTTATATTTATATTATATAAATCTTTAAATACGTACACTACCAATCAAAAGATCAGAATAATTAAGATTTTTTGGGGGGGGGGTCAAAGAAGTCTCTTATGCTCACCAATACTGCATTTATATGATCAAAAACAGCATAAAAAGTAAAGTGAAAAATTACTACAATTTCAAATAACTGATTTTTATTTGAATACATTTTAAAATGTCACAAAAGTGTTACATTATCCTTCAGAAATCATTCTAACATGCTGATTTGGTGCTCAAGAAACATTTCTTCTTATTATCAATGTTGAAATCAGTTGTGCTGCTTAATATTTTTGCATATTAAGCAGCAAAAACTTAGCAATGCTAATAATAATAAGAACCATTAACAACTGATAACAACTAAGCACCAAATCAGCACATTTTAATGATTTCTGAAGGATCATGCGACACTGAAGACTGGAGGAATAATCATCATAGAAATAAACATTTAAATATATATTTTAAACATTTTAAAATATATTCAAATAATATTATTTCACAATATTAACTTTTTACTGTATTTTAATCAAATAAATGCAGCATGGGAGAGAAAATTTTACAATTAAAAAAAAAAATTGAAATAATTCTAAACGTTTGACCAGTAGTGTATTTAACAAATTGAAATTAAATATTTTTAATATTGAAATGATACTAGCAATAATAACAATAATAATAATCATTTTAAAATTCATTGTAATTCAAATTAATTTTAATAATTTATTATTATTATTACGACGACATACATTATTATTAATATAAACAATTATTTTAACAGTGTCAAGTAATTGAGCAGACAAAATTACCATCCTCAATACACTCTAATAAATCAATTCTACACACATACAAGCATTACCTTCACATTTAGAGATGATGCAATAGTTGACTTTTACAACAGGTGCATTAGAAATTGTGATAGATAATGTCGCCCTACCCTTCTCAATCTTCTTTCTTTATTGAAGGAGAGAGAACAGTGCTCTTGTCTCTAATCTCAGTGCTTTTCTAATGATATACTGACCTACTTAAAGACATAAACAAGCCCTACACTGGGCGCCAGGTTTGTTGAAATCTCTGATTTTTACACCCAGAGAGAAAGTGAGAGGGAAACAAAAGGGAGAGAAAGAAAAGGAGGGCAAGATTTATTTGTTCTGGCAGCATGGCACTGGTGGGAACTCAGTTTGTTAGTTAGAAATTAACCTGAACTAGAGAGATGAAGTAGGACACGAGAACAACCTTCAAACACACAGCACACCTTCGTAGCACAACAAGACAAGTCTCAACTGAACCCTGAGCAAGAGCCA
Source organism: Sinocyclocheilus anshuiensis (assembly GCF_001515605.1). Lineage (NCBI taxonomy): Eukaryota > Metazoa > Chordata > Actinopteri > Cypriniformes > Cyprinidae > Sinocyclocheilus > Sinocyclocheilus anshuiensis. Next base: position 290,017 of record NW_015555735.1, on the reverse strand, counting down.
CCAGACTTGGGTCTGAATGAGTGTGTTTGTGTTTCAAAACCAGAAGAATTGATAAACAGGTTTCTGCAACCCATCTCATTTTATCTCTTCAATCGCTTCAATGGCGTTATATCTGGCAGACAACGCCTAGTCACTTCACAAAGACTCTAATAACAAAATGACAGTTAAGACCAGGATTAGACGTGACACTAACTCTAAAATTTACTTACATTCTCGTTTGAAATGCTGACAGCCGGTACAGGCCTTTCTCTTGAATTTAAAGTCTTGGAAACGGCTTTAACAAAGAGGATTAAGTGTGTAATGTGTGTAATTGGCAGAAACAGATCATGATAAATCAGAAGGTCAGAGCTTCCGTCTAATGAAAAGCCCCTTTGTGTGTTCAGCCAAACTACATTAGTGGCATTAAAATTATATTAGTGGCGCTTTTTGAGAGACAGATGATGGGATCGCAGCAGAAAGTTTATTTGCAGGCAGAAAATTCTTTGATGTTTACGTGCTTTGAGCACCTTGTTCTCAAATGCCTGGGAGCTACTCTGTGTAAGACGTCCAAGCGATGGGCCATTTATTTGGAGCAGTCCTGTGTGAATTTCTCATCATAATCCATAAACTACAGATGGAGATTTCACATCATTCTTTTGGCAGAGGCTTGATGAACTTGATGAATGTTACTCATTCAGTACAACACTACACTGTGTATATAATAGTACCATAGTATTACATAGTAATTTTTTTTCACAAGGGGAGCTGGTTTTCTGTAATTCAGTTGGCAGAGACGGAATGTTGCTTACAAAAAAAAAAAAAGTACCATGATATACTACCATGGATTTTTGGACATGGTTTCATAGTAATAACTGCCTGTAAAAAAAAGTAGTGCATCCATACCATAGTACAGTACTAGTATCAGATGCTCAAACAATTGAACTGAAATTAATTTACCATGATATTTACATGGTACTCCATGGTATATCAGTAGTGCATTGTTCTATTTCTAAGGTTGATATTTTGCTGATATATGATATGATACCTTTTAAGTACTGTACTGTAAATGTGGTTTCTTGGTATGGACAATGGTAACACCATGGTATTTTTTGACACACTCAGGAATATACCATGGTTTTTAAGCATAGAAATTATTTAGTACCATAGTATATACAAATGTACCATGGTATTACCATTAGATACCATGACTGAGCCATGGTAAAATTACAGAGAAGCTGTGCATTTCTGTAATTCCTTTAGCAGAAGCTGGATGAAATTAACATAAAAGCAGGGCTGTACAGTGCGACATATATGTCGCACTGTACAGCCCT
>NW_015555735.1:286746-288669 GCF_001515605.1 Sinocyclocheilus anshuiensis | reverse complement strand
CATCAGTCAGTTGCTTTTAAAAAAGTATAATTGATGTATATAGTGTATATAGTGTTTTATTTTAATATTTGTACATTCAATTTCTTGAATTTTACTGCTAAATACTGTACCTGAAAAATAAAATGTTGTAAATACTGCTAAATACTGTACCTGAAAAATGTTCTTATTTTCTAATAACAAAGATAAAATAATGACAAAGATTTTTATCTTTGCTAACTTTGCCTAAATGTCTGCCATTGTTTTTTATTTTATATTTTGTTAAGGTGTAAGAGGTGTTATGTTTCTGCACTCTTCCATTTTTAGCAAATTAAGAAAACTTTGTCTAAAACAATTTTTGTGATGGTTTGTATTTTTTGTGCTCTGTATGGAACATTAGTACCTGTTTAAGTGATGAACTCCATTACTTGTGTTTGTTTTCAGACATGATAACAGACGTTTTATACGTGTGCTACAAATTTTTGGCCTGTGCTACAAAACTTTCAACCTCTGTAGCACCAGTGCTATGTGAAAAAGTTAACGTACAGCCCTGTAAAAGTACTATGGTAATACCATGTTTTTGGACATGGTATTATTTAAGTTTCATGGTTTCTGAAATAACTTTAGTGTCTGAGGGGGGGAAAAACAAAACATGAAAAGTCAAACGAAAGCTTAAAAAAATAATCATCAAGAAAGAGAAGCCCACAATTTACGCCAAGCGTTATATAGAAATGAAGAAAAACCATTAGATGTAAACACAGACTAGTGTACATAGCAAAGAACGGATGTTTGCAGTTTGTTTATCTGCCTGAGAGGATGAAAAGGCAGCTGCAATTACAGCACAGAAGGTCAAATGTAAACACTTAACTAGCTCTGTCTGTTCTCCTGCTGGACAGTAAAGCACTACCCAAATGCTGATGGTGGATCCATCATGGCCGCCTGCTGTGAGGGTGTCTGGCTTGTGTGACAGATGTGAAGTGAGGTGCGGTATGACCAGCTTCATTAGGTCTGCGTGTGCGGAAACATTTAGGAGCAGGTCAGTGTGTTAAACAAAAAGAGTCAGGCTCCTGTTTTATACGTTTGAGATGAGCTCACACACAGATCACTTGGCTGGACAGGACTGTGTGCAGTCAGCCAGACTAAACAGAGCAGTTTAATTAGTGCCATCGCTCAGAAGAGACACACAGAGTGTCCTTCAAACTAGGGAACCGCGGGACCCAACTGGATTTTTTGCACCGCGGGATTAAATTCCCGTAATTTGAACGGGAGCGGGTGGTCTAACAATATCCCGTTCCCGACATCCATTCAGAACAGCATATCTGCGCTTTATTCTTATTGACCACTGGTACAGCTTGCGCTCAGGACAGTTATGCACGCGCTGCAAGCAATGGATTTTTTCTATGACACTTTTCCTACTGTGTTAACAGAAAAATGTCAAACGAATTTAGTATTTTGACAAGACGAAAAACAAATAGCTAATAGGCAAATTTTTGTACAACCTACAATTTTTTTTTTTTGTCTCTCTGCGACATTTTTTCCCTATTGTGTTGTCAATGTTAAACGAATTGTATCCTGACAAGACGAATAAAAATAAGAAATACCATTTTTGTTAAACTATAAAAATATTAAACAAATTTTGTGTCTTAAGATAATTCATATAGATTCAAGTCAAAGTCAATAAATTCAAGACTCTTGACAAGATGAATAAAATAACATACAATTTTGTGCAGACTACACTTTTATTTGTCAGCCTATCTCTCTTTATAGAGACTATAGCCCCCCTAAAAATGGCCTAGCGACGCCCATGCCGCCACCCTTTCACCACCCCCTCAAACAAAAATAGCATGCTCGATTCTCATGAGAGATCTGGCAACACAGTAGGAGCTGCAGCGGACAGCAGACAGAGCGGGTTTAGAAAGTTAAAAGCTTTTTGCCCTTTATCTTCAC
>NW_015555735.1:284382-286114 GCF_001515605.1 Sinocyclocheilus anshuiensis | reverse complement strand
TCAGTAGCGGAAATTTAAATGTGAGATTCTGGAAACGAGATCTAAATTTAGCGGGAACAGTCGGGTCGGGAAGAAAATTATTCTAAGCGGACAGCGGGTGAACAAAGAGTGAATATATAGCAGGAGCGGGTGGGTACGGAATAGAACCTTGCGGGAGCGGGACAAAAAAAACAGTCCCGTGCAGACCTCTACTTCAAACCGTGTACTGCAGTGTGTGTCCGTCTTCAACCCCAATGTGCTCTAGGCTCTACTTAACACTACACAAACATTTAGGTCAATGCACAGTTCGATCAATGGTTAGATTAGTTAGATACATGTAATGAGGAAAGGTCACGGGTACTCAGAGGAGACGTGAAATGTTTTGAAGTTGAAATTTCCATGATTGATAATTGCTTATCAATCATGGAAATTTCAACTTCAAACATTTCACAATGATCAAAATTAGGAATGTATATCTGTTCCATATCAATTATGAGATATTGGATATTTAATATAAGCAGTCATCTAATGTTTACTTAAATTTAGTCTTTAAAAACACTAATAATTATTCAATTAAACTTAAAAACACTGCAAATCTCAAAATGAATATCCATTTTTCATACCACATAGAATAATAATATTTTGATGCCTAAATTAACATGTAGCATTTAAAACTATTGTTTTACTTTTTTTGTATTTTATTTTTTTTATAATTTAAACCAAACAGTATAGAATTTTAATATTCTATACTCTTAGAAGGAATAAATTGTCAGTTAATCAGTATCGGCCTGAATTTAAATACGCATGCATCCACAATTAAAAAGCAGTGAGAAATGTCCCATTTTTAATTTAGTGATTGTTTGCTGCATTCATTTCAGCACTACCTTGCAATTTGCACAAACAATGCTCATGGTGACTTTCAGTTCAGGGCAGCAACAGCTGGACATGTATTTTCTTTCAGAAACAACTAGACTGGCACGCAACAGATCTCGAGATAAATTTTAAAGCTATTTTTAACTTGTAGACACAAAACTACCTGAGACTTTATCTGGCTTTAGTTTATAACGTCATAACATTTTAGCTCTGCTTATCATATCATATCTTTGTGTCATGATGATGAGATAAACCGGTTTACTCACAGATATCTGCGGCTTCATCAGAGCCGTCGGGACAGTCTTTCTCTCCATCACAGCGCCAGCCTTTGGAGATGCAGGTTACCTGGTCTTTACACACAAACTGCTTCGGACTGCATGTCTTCGGGGCTGGAACAGAGAAATAAATTAAATGTGAAATGCATCTCTCATACCAATTACTTTAACAATATTTGGTCATTCTGAGGTTCTCACTTACAACTTGATTCAACTGTTTGAGTAAATTAAATAAATACTATCTAAAATATGAGGATTCATTTCATTTTAGCAGTTTCTCACACCTACAATTCAAAATCTATTTAAACCTGGACAATAAATCATAAAAATATAAAACAGTTTATCACTATTATTATTATCAAAATGCTAAAAATAAGAAATGTTATGACATCAAATGAATAAGCAATACACAAAATATTATTTCTAACATAATTAACTTTAAAAAATTAGAGAAGAATTGATTAAAAATGTGTGAAAAAGTCACTAGGAGGTGTCTGCCAGATATAACGCCATTGATTAAAAAAATAAAAAATGTGTGAAATTAGCAAACTAGAAGCATTTTCACAAGTGGGCTCAGACTTTTGTACCTTACTCATATATATATA
>NW_015555735.1:265378-284192 GCF_001515605.1 Sinocyclocheilus anshuiensis | reverse complement strand
ATATATATATATATATATATATATATATATATATATATATATATACAGTAAAATTGTCAAAAATCAGTCATCATCCAGCATACCTCAGTGACCGGCAACTTTGACAGGACAAAACGTTTAGAAAAAAGACTTTGTGGATGTGGTCACGGACTTTGCTGAAACTACCATTCCTCAAGCCAAAGATAGTTGGTTTTAACACAGAAACACTTCTGGGTCATGCCCAGTTCACAACTGTGCTTTATATTCCAAGACAACTCATTCTGCTGTAATATCATTATTAACCCACTTATTTCAGTATAGGTGCTGTTGTGTTTGTTTATTTTCCAAGTGCTGCCCACAAACAGTGGTTTTCTTTTTCCCTTTATAACCTGAGAGATGTTTTTTCTCTCAATGCGTGGACAGAGGTCTTTTCATTACCGGCGGTAGGGCGAAGTATGCGTCAGTTCAGTCTAACTCCGGGGAGAGCCCGGCAATCAGAGGAGTATTTTTGCTCAGTCAGTCTGATGAGATTGTTGAGGTAAACCGCAGAACCGCCTCAGGGCTGTGGGTAATCTGGCCCTGCCCCACTGCTGACACTGGTCCACTCAGCCAGAAGTCAGAGATCCTCAGCAAAACCGCTGCTGTAATTAAACCATTCTCAGTCTGTCACTGCAACTACAATACCTTCTGTGGGTGCGGCCCACTAGCATATACAACTGACCACAGGCCTTTTCAAAATACAATACGCAGACAAAAACGGCTAACTGGAAAGATTTTCAAACAATCATCCTTCTTTCATGTGTTTTAAGCTAGGGCTAGGGCACAAACACACTTGCAGCAAAACGTGACCAAGAAGAGGGATATCATGGCTTATGGGCATACTTTTTGGTTTTAATCAGTCATTTTTTTGCCAAAACAGTACAATGACTACAGTGGTTGTACACTTTATCTCAAGCAGTAGTTAAGTACAGATGAGGACAGCGGTAACTATCTGATTGTGATTCTCTGCAGGACTTTCCCTCTCTAACACTTACCTCTCTGCACACTTGGCAGGAGGAGAGGTGTTTTGGGAAAAGGGAACCAGGGGAAAAGCTGCAAGAGGGAGAGGATGTGACTGCAATCACAAGAGACAGGGATGTGCATGTGTCACGTTTCTGTTAGAGCCCGACCGATATATCGTTTTGCCGATATTATATATCGGTATCGGCGAATATGCCGCCGATATGAACATTTTTTTTACAGAACATATAATGCAGATAAAATGCTTGAAATGGTGTAATTACTTAGTTTGTCCAGCAGAGCGCACTCTATTGTTTGCTACTGCAGACCCGGATGAAACGCTTTAAAGCTTAAGTCTATGGAAAACCATTGAAACTCAACTAACACCCCGTTACTTTGTGCATCGCACTCATCATTGTATGTATATACTGTATTCTATATATAGTACCAGTCAAATGTTTGGACACACGAATGGGAAAGTGTCCAAACTTTTGACTGGTACTGTACTATAATATACACAAAGAATATCGACCGATATATCGGTATCGGCCTTTTTTTTACTCCCTTATATCGGTATCGGCCCCAAAAAACCCATCTCGGTCGGGCTCTAGTTTCTGTACTTTTTGAAAGTGATGAGAAAGCTGGATTATTGCCTCCATTCTCAGACCACTACTTCTCAAACTGTCTCTAAGTATTGTTGTTTGATGTAAGATGATATCCCCATGGACATGATGGAGGATAATAGAGACAAAGTGGGAGAGATTATGAAGAATACAGTGAAATGTGGAAATCAGAATACTCTTATTTTTAGCTTTGTTCCAAAACATACTGAGCTAAAGCAGTTTCCTAATTCGGAACTAATAGGAACTAATTTGAAACATTCTATACAGGCAGCAATTTTTGCACACAACAAGTGAAACACACTGTAGACTCTATTCTCTGACTTCAGAGAGTAGAGTTTGAAGTTAGCATGTTGCTAAGCTAACAGTGACACTTTAATACACACAAAAACATAAATATTAGGTAAAATGGCCTAACATAAATTGGACTGAATAATTTTTACCAATACTTTTCAGTTCTGAATAAAACAACTAGTTAGGTCCGTATATACTGGCACAATTTTCATAATTGTGGCTCTGAATGCCACCAGAATAGAATTAAAATCCAAAAACAATCAAGATGAAATGGAAGTGCAGACTTTAAGCTTTATTCAAGGGATTGAACAAAAATATAACAAAATGCTTAGGAATTACAGTAGGAGTTTCCCACAGAATTTTTGGGAGAAGAGTATTAAAATTAATCACACAATGCAATTTACTATCATTTGTGCTCGTCAAATTACTGGTATTTGCGCCATTATTTAACGCCCAAAAAAAAGGAACACTCCACTATTTTTGAAAATAGGCTGATTTTCCAGCTCCCCTAGAGTTAAACAGTTGAGTTTTACTGTTTTCGAATCCATTCAGCCAATCTCCAGGTCTGGCGGTAGCACTTTTAGCTGTAGCTTAGCATAGATCATTGAATCTGATTAGACCGTTAGCATCTCGCTCAAAAATGACCAAAGAGTTTCTATATTTTTCCTATTTAAAACTTGACTCTTCTGTAGTTACATCGTGTACTAAGACCGACGGAAAATGAAGAGTTGCGATTTTCTAGGCCGATATGGCTAGGAACTATACTCTCATTCCGGCGTAATAATCAAGGAACTTTGCTGCCATACCATGGGTGCAGCAGGCGCAATGATATTACGCAGCGCCTGAAAATAGTCCCCAGCACGCTCCCTGTGCAAGCAGGTGGTCACGTTGGTTATGCTGATGGAAGTTAGCCTATTTTCAGGTGCTGCGTAATATCATTATTCACAGGATCCTCCGATCATCCCCCACTGTTGTCCTCCACGAACATCCAGGCCTTTTATGTTGCTGAGCTCACCAATGCGTTCTTTTTTCTCCGAATGTACCAAACAGTTGATTTGGCCACTCCTGATGTTCCTGCCATCTCTCTGATGGATTTGTTTTGTTTTTTAAACCTAACAATTGTCTGTTTCACTTGTATGGATAGATCCTTTGACTGCATGATGTGGGTTCACAGCAACAGCTTCCAAATGCAAATGGTACACTTAGAATCAACTCCAGATCTTTTACCTGCTTAACTGATGTAGAAATAACATAGGAATAGCCAACATCTGTCCATGAAATGGCTTTTGAGTCAACTGTCCAATTTCTTATGGTCCCTTGAAAAAGGGGGGAGGTACATTTTAAAGAGCTGTATTTCCGTAATCTTTCCTCCAATTGTGATGAGAATACCCTCAAATTAAAGCTCAGTTTAGTAAAGTGTGCACTGTAGTTCTATAACTGTAACTTAAATATGTTTTGGTCAACAGCTAAAATAATAAAAATTGTGCCTGTCTAGACACATATAACTAGAAAAACAGCACAAATGGACACGAGTTTTGTGAACATTTGCTTATAATCTGGCCAAAAAGATCTTCAATGAAACTAGCTATACCACACACAAAACAAGTACTTAAAACCTTGCTTTGAGTTCTCCTTCAGGACCGCTCCCAAGATCCAATAAACACAAAGCATGTCAACAATCAAGACTTTTTATCTGTCTTCTCAAACAAGCTCGCAGAACTAGGATTTGTTCCAGTGCACCAGTTAAGCTCTCAGAGATCCGGTCAGCAGTATTAGGAGGATGATAGATACAAAGTGGAAAGTGCAAATAAAACTTTACAAGCCCCAAACAGACGCTCAGGAGAGGAGGACTACACAAGAGAGCGCTTCTAAAATATGGAAAACAGTTGGCAATGGAGACATGTAGATCCAGTAGGTTAAACGTAAATTCACCCATCAGTGACAATTATCTCCAAACAGTTCAATATTGTTAAAGGGATAGCTCACTCAAAAATGAAAATTCTGTCCTTATTTACTCACCATCATGTTGTTCCAAACCTGTAAGACATTCGTTCATCTTCGGAATACATTAAGATATTTTTGATGAAACCTGAGAGCTTTCTAACCTGCATAGAAAGCAATGCAACTGACACATTCAAGACCCAGAAACATAGTAAGGACATCGTTAAAATAATCGATGTGGTCGGCGCCAATAGCCTGGTGGGCAGCAATGTTGACATGTAGCACAATTGCGCTTCGGGTGTCCCATGTTTGAGTCCCGACTCGTGGACCTTTCCCGATCCCATCCCCCCCATCTCTCCAACTCTGCTTCCTGTCTAACTACTGTCCTATTAAATAAAAGGCAAAAACACCAAAAAAATAATTTTTTAAATAGTCGATGTGACATCAGTGGTTCAGCTGTAATTTTACAAAGCTACGAGAATACTTTTTGTGCGCAAAGAAAACAAAAATAACGACTTTATTCAACAAATTCTTCTCTTCCGTGTTCGTTTTCGATGTGCGTTCACGGCAGTACCACAACATATGCGTTGCATTCCTCTGCTTGCAAACAAGACACGGCACATCTGGGTTCTATGTCAGAATGTCAGAAAGCTCTCGGATTTCATCAAAAATATCTTAATTTGTGTTCCGAAGATGAACTAATGTCTTACGGGTTTGAAATGACATGAGGGTGAGTAATTAATGAGAGAGTTTTCATTTTTGGGCGAACTAACCCTTTAATGAAACTAAATAAAAAAAGGGGGGAAAATTAAACTAAAAAAAATAAATTTTTAAAACTAACTTATAATACCACCTAAATTAATTTGTGGGTTTTTTTTTAAACCTTTGCAACTCATCAGCATTAAACACAGAAACGCAAATAGATAACAATAATACTAGACTGTGCTGAGAAATTTACCAGCATTGAACATATTTAAATGATACCAGCTTTAACTTTGGCAGGCCATACTAAATCTATTCAAAAGTAAAAAATATTGGGAGATATATTCATCTATCAGTACTTTTGCTCATGACACCAAGATCCTACCATTAAAGTGCAGGGCTCCAGACTCATGCTTCCCACTGGTCACTCTTTTGTGACTAACTTTCTCAGTTGGTCGCACGAGCACATGATTTGGTCACAATAAAAATTTTTTGCGCTACAACATGGGATTAATCAATGCATACTGATGAACTTTTATCATAGTTTATAGTTATATGGAAACGAAAGTGGTTAACATTCAACCCTTTCTTTTTCAGCAGTAGTATTATTTGTGATTTGAATTTTGTGAACGGGAGTTCCTCTTTCGCCAAGTTATAAGCCGGGCTTCGGGTGCTTTCACTTTCGAATTTGCGATCTTGTTGTCAAGTTTTACAAGAAAAGATAATTGTCTGTTTTGCTTACATACATCCACACACCTTTCACTTTTTAAGACTAAAACAAAAGATGGATTCATTGTTATTCTTAATTAAAAAGCACAACAACAATAAAACAGTAAGATACAATGACAAACTTGCTTACAAAACGTTTAACAAAAACGAATAAAATGGCATACACCACATATTATATGCAGACTAATAAATTACAGAACGTTTAGCAAACACTGAGGAATCAAATAAAAAAATTAAATAAAAGAGAGCCTCCATAGCGTAACGTGAGGTAAACAGCAAAGATAACAAGCTTAAATAAAAACAAAAAGAAAAGTAAAACTAAACTTTCTGTCGGTGACAGTGCTTGCATGTTTTTTTTTTCCCACAAGAATACCAACATGTTCACTTTCTCTGGTTTAAGAAGCGGTCTTTTACTTTAGCTTGAAAACAATCCATCGTTTTCTCAGTATTCGCATAATTTTTGCTGCGCGCACCTTCACGCTCCTGCTGACGCGGCGAGTATAAACCAGGCTCTACACTCGAAGTGCTGCGCAGTTCAAACGAGTAGCGCGGTTTGGTTATGCTTTCAGTTTCGTTTGCCGTTTGATGTTTCTCATATGCAACAGAAATGGCAGCGCTTATGATTTGAACAACACGGTGGTTGCTCCAGTGCGACCGCACACAAAATCTAGTCACACAGGCAGAAAAAATGGTCACAAAATGTGAATATTTGGTCGCAGTCTGGATCCCTGAAGTGTCCAATCACTGTAGTTGATGGTTGATAACCATCAACAGCATTAAGTGAAAAGTGTTAGAGGACAACATGTTGAACACTGTTATTGACTCTGCGTTCCTAAATCTTTCAACCAGACAATGGCATTCTCAGCACTCAGGCCACCGACTGTACATAAAAAAGCGACAAAAAAACATTCAGCATCTAAATTTAACACACGATCACACAGCGGCGGCGAGCGACCACGAGGAGGAGAGACTGTGACTCTAATTGGAGGTTTTGGGGTCGTTGGGGGGAACAGAGTACACAGGCAACTTTTCCCACAGAGCTTGCCTTCATTCAAAGCACACAAATATTTCAGACAGAGATGTGGATTGTTAATTCAGAGCCGTTTTTTTCCAAACGCACAGCCAAACTACTGAAAAGTTTTGAAGGTGCAAATCAAGGGGGACTGTTAATCATTTCAGAGCATCTGAGTCCATGGTGGGGAATCAAGAAGGCCTTTATTTGTTCCTCTGGGCCTGCACCCAACTGCAAACATCAGGAGCATCCCAAAAAGGTGCACCAGCCAGGACTCCTCACGCTAAGCAAACCAACATCACGCTGCAGTCATTCGAAATATCACAATCCCGCTATAACAAATGCTGTTTCTAAACAGGGCTGGGAGACGTCCAGAAGGCCGGCCAATGACTTCAGTTTCATTCATTTGCACTTTGTCTTGGGGAACAAAAAAACGACAGGAGTGTTTTACATCCAGGCACCTTCACAGGTTAAAAACATTGATCTTTTCTCTGAATTCTGGCTGAGGCAGTTTAACCAATTTACAAGTTTGTCCTCTGATGTTACTTTTCTAGGACAAATCGGAGTTGAGCTTGGCGCTGCAGAATGGGGCCAGTTTCTAATGAGGTGAAATTCCAAAGAAATGAGGCTAAAAACCAATCATTCATACATCACCGTCGTTCAAAGTTTCCCGTACCCTCCAGGCTGACAGTGGGGTGGAATGTACACCGTAATTTTCCACAACAACTAAGAACGGATCTGCTTTACAGACAGTATAGTGGGGAAAAACACTGAATGGAAGTGGAAAAGGAACCGCCATGCTTTATCAAATAGCAACATGTATCCATGTGCACAATGTATTGCTGCTTAGAGGCTGTAATCATAATATCAAACTTACGATTGTGAACATGCTCCTGGTTCATCCCATAACATTACTCACAATAAACTTCAGCACACCCCACTTCAAAGACTTTAAGCACAGATTCATCTCATTGTTTATCTCTGTTGTCTTCGCTTGGACTTTTGTTGCCTTTGGAAATTTTGGTAAAAGGTCATATTGGGGTATTTACACCAAAGTAAATTAGTAACATTTAATATTTGACCACTGAATACCTGGAATGTGAGACTACCTACACATGTCTTTTGGAAAGCATTATCAGATTGGAAAATATTTGTGGCCTACAACCTCAGGAACATCAGGGCCTGCACTCAGGGAACGAAAAAAAAATAGACAGAATGACTAACCCTTCAACTTTATTTGCTTATTGTGGTTTGTCTGTAAACCTCAAAGCTGACTTTGATTTTTTTTTTTTTTTTTTGTGCCATTGGACAAAATCCAAGACAGTGGGCACCAGAAGCGAAGTCTAAAAGTATAATCATCCACAATTGCGGTTTAATTAAAACATAATATGTTAATAGCCTAAATTAGTCTCAACGTTTAGTAATTATCACAAGCAGATCATCTGGAGATTACAAAAGTACAATATATTTTCTGTAAAAAAAACTGAGATATTGAAAAGTATGAGTAAAAATGGGCCAACAACAAACTAGTTGACTAATTTATCTAGATTTTTTTTCTTCAGGATTTTTTTCTTAAACATACTCTTTTTCTTAAATTATGTAATATTTTATTTTATAAATAACATTTTTGATTTTATTTATCTTTTCAAACCCCACCGGCCCATCATGAGTGTAAGATGCTGTGTTAAGTTAAAAACACCCAAAAAATAAATAAATAAATAATAAATAAATAAAATTAAATAGTTCTTTGTCCACCTATTTTTCAAAGAATGAATGCGTCTTATTTAAACACCACAAAGAAATGCATCCATTTTGGTCACACAAACCCACAATCAGCTGAAATATTCAGACTTTCCTTAAAGGGATAATTCACCCAAACATGACAATTCTCACTTACGTTCTTCTGTGGAACAACAGAAAATATTTTTAAAGAACAAACAAAAGAAATGAAAGTGAGCAAATTATGATAATTTTTGGGTAAACTATCCCTTTAAGACAATTAGTCAAATTAGTCAAACCCACTGACTAGTTGTGACAATTTTAAGTTGTGGGTGGCGAGTGATAAAAAAAAAATGGGAAACCACAGAGGTCGCAGACAGGAAAAGGGAGAAAGACCTCCTGGGCTCGTCTCATCTGGGGTTCCCTATCCGAGCCAGCTGCTGTTACCTTTCTATGTCCTCTATATGGCGGCAGTGAGGCCAGCTGTGAGAAGTCTCAACATCCCCCTCACAGCGCACCGCCCCTCCAAATCAGCTCCAGGCCTCGGCCACACATTCCATCACCTTTTAATTGATTTCATCTGCAGACTCGTCCTCTGAGAGGATATGGGCTCGTAAAAGACTTGAGTTCTCAGGTTTAACTCGGGTCTTTGGAGCCCACAATGGAATTTTGGAACAGAGAGTTGAGATTTTTGCTCAAATGACAAGTATATCAGGGTGGTTCTTATTACAGTGCAGAAAATTTCTGGAAGTTTCACCAAACGCGGCTACATAACTCTCTGTTATGCATTCTCATGGAAATTCTTGAAGGTCCTGTTTGTAATTACAAGTTGTAGGCTAAAATACAGAGAAAATAAGCAAAATGAGAGAGAAAAAAATGACAAAGAGAAAGAAAACGAGAGATCAGAGGCAACGCTCAAGGCTGGTTCTCATCAACTTGCACTGCTCTCCTTCCTTTAGGAATGTCCGTCTGCCACACAGACCTGCAGGTGACAGTGAAAGCTAAACACAGTGTGTAAATTACACCATCGAAGTCCAATTTCTAAATAAAATAAAAGGCTCAGCAACTCTTCGAAGGAGTAAATAGTCAACTGAAAGTAACAATTAAAGCAACCCATCAAGGGCCATTCACACTGACAATGAACTGTAGCATAAAGCAAGTTAAAGTCATTCATATTTTCAGAAGAACAGACGATTTGAGGCAACATGAGTGACTGTTGGTGATTTGATGTTAGTATGTCTAATGACGCAAATGACAATGTAGTGTACATCTGTCTCTGCACAAAGAAAAATATGTATTAAATCAAATTTGCATAATCATTTAGACTACCTTTCAAAAGTTTAAAGTCAGTTAGATTGTTTTAGAAAAGTAATACGTTTTTTAGCAATGGCACATTAAATTGTTCAAAAGTGGTGGGAGTGAAGACATTTGTGGTGTTACAAAATATTCTGTTTCTTTTTTTTACTTTCTATTCATCAAAGAATACAGAAAAAATGTATCTCAGTTTCCACAAAAATATGAATAACTTACAGTAATACGTAAACATTAACAACTCTTTTTAACATTTCTAATAATAAGAATAATATTGATTTCTGAAAGATCATGTGACACAGAAGACTAGGGAACGACTTCTGAAAATTCAGCTTTGCCATCACATGAATAAACTACATTTCAAAATTAATTAAAATATAAAACAGTGATTTTAGATTGTAACAATATTTCACAATATTGTTGTTTTTACTGTATTTTTACTACAGTAGACAACAAAGAAAGTTGGCGAAACTTCTGCAACAAAGCAGTTCTTATCGCTGCATTTTGCTGCCTATTCAGCACAACAGTGCGGTACCCCTAGGAAGGGATATGGGGTACATGATATGGGGTATACATGAGGGTAAAGTGAAGACCAATTAAGCTACATTCTCTTCTCACAGAGCTCCATTTCTGTGCTGAAACCCAGTATCAATACAGTCCAGTGACCCATCTGAGGAACATCACACTGAGCAGGTCGAGGGTCCACCTCATTTGAAACTTAGAAAAGTGCCTTTGAAAACACATTGAGTGTACTTACACACTGAAGCGTGCACATACACACAAACGACAGGACAATACGGTCCAATAGGAGCATCCTATGAGTACCAGGGCACCGTGTACTGGCCTGCTGCTCACACATAATGTGACCAGACCCTCTGAACAGTCATTCTGACTGTTTAGTGACCAGATGTTCACGAGAACACATTTCTGCTCATATTCTGCCTGCTTTTTATAAACATTTTGAAGCATACTAAAACAACAGTGTTAAAAAGCAACTTTGGGAGAGATAAAGCCAATAAACTAAAGGTGAATAAACTATTTGGCTTATGTATGTTTTATGATGATACCATGCAAAAAACTGGATTCCTATTTATAACTCCTTAATTTGAACAAAAACACAAAGCAAATTTTGTACCCATGTTTGCAAAAGTAATCTAGAATTTGCTACACTTGAATTCCAGTCCTGTCTCTTAAAAAGGACATATATTCCTGGCCAAACCTTCAATTACCTAGGTAATTGTGCTAGGCTGTGTATCCAATCCCAACAAGTTATATTCTCCAATGAGGAAATAAAAGGCCTGAATAGCCAGTTCTTTATATGGCTTGAGAACATACCAAAAGCTTAAAGATGGCTTCCAGTTACCAGGTTGAATAAGAGGTCTAGACCAGACAAACATACAGTTGAAGTCAAAAGTTTACATACACCTTGCAGAATCTGCTAAATGTTAATTATTTTACCAAAATAAGAGGGATCATGCAAAATGCATGCTATTGTTTATTTAGTACTGACATGAATAAGATAAAAGATTCACATAAAAGATGTTTACATATAGTCCACAAGAGAAAATAATAGAATTTATAAAAATGACCCTGTTCAAAAGTTTACATACACTTGATTCTTAAAACTGTGTTGTTACCTGAATGATCCACAGCTGTTTTTTTTATATTTTCTTTCGATTTTAATTTAATTTAGTAATTTTAATTATTTTTTCTGTTTAGCTTTGTTTTTATTTCACTTCAACTTATTTTATTTCAGTAAGCTTTTCATCCAATATTCATATTTTACTTCAGTTTTATTTCAGTGTTTTATTTTAATTATTGTTAATAGTTAAAAGTTAAAGTTAAAAACAACACTGGCTACAATATGTAGGAAAGAAATATAACAAGTAAAGAATAGGACAGTAAATTAAGTGTAAAAGTGTGTGTAATTGATAGAAGACTGTTTTATACATTAAAGTGTGCCCACTCATAATTGTAACATTCATCATTATTATTATTTTTTTACTTTAGTCCTATTTAACTGGGTTTCACCAGTAGGTTGAAATGTAAAAAGTATTTTTGTAACCTATAATTTGTAACATTCATCATTACATTGTCATTATTACATTGAAGGGAAGTCGTGGCCTAATGGTTAGAGTGTCGGACTCGTAACCCAAAGGTTGTGAGTTTGAGTCTCAGGTCCGGCAGGAATTGTCGGGGGGGGAGTGAATGTACAGCGCTCTCTCCCACCTTCAATACCACGACTGAGGTGCCCTTGAGCAAGGCACCGAACCCCCAACTGCTCCCCGGGCGCCGCAGCATAAATGGCTGCCCACTGCTCCGGGTGTGTGTTCACGGTGTGTGTGTGTGTTCACTGCTGTGTGCGCGCACTTAGGATGGGTTAAATGCAGAGCACTAATTCCTAGTATGGGTAACCATACTTGGCCACATGTCACGTCACACTCACACACTTTTTATTTACACCTATTTTACTGCAATTTTTTTTACCTTTAGAAAAAAAATGCAATAAAAAACAAAACTGCTTCATTGCAGCTTCCTCCTCTGCACTAACAAATAACCTTTTCATGAAAGGTCTCACCCTGCTCCTCATTGTGTATTGATCAACTGATTCTCTTTTAACATAACATGTAGCTATTATTTGCTTAGCCTTCCTTTCAGTTAGACTTTTATGCCCAGTTTATGCCCATTGCATTTACTAAGCTATCAAAGAATTTCTAGACTTAATATACAACATGTCATATGTGACACAAAGAGCAACGGACAGGATTCACCAAGATTGCAGGAGCTGTCTAGACATGTTCCCAGGTGTAAACTACCCATGAAACTATTAAAGGGTGGGTATGATGTCCACACAACACCTGTTTCTTTCCTAATACCGGTCATTTTATATAAACAACATGATGACTGATTACAAGTCAGCCTTGATTAATGACAAGTCATTTTCATGACCGTCAAATGTACATTTCTAGTAAACTGCTGTTGTACCTGTAACTTTAAGGCTGAGTATTTTATTTTTTTTTTTATTTTTTTTTATTAACAGATCTGGCTGTCTTTAGTCACAGCACAAAAGATGATTTGGATCTGAATTGCTTTCACACATGAGCAGTTCTCTGACGGCCAGATGTGAGAGACGGTGAAGAGTGTTAAAACACAATACAAAAGCTTCAATGGACTGAGGTCATCTGGAACATAACAGAACAACAGATGGAGAATAGATACTTAAAGAAACAGGTCACACAAAAATGAAAGTTCTTCTGTCATTATTATTATTTACTAAACCCCAATACCTTCACAAATCCATATGATTTTATTTTATCAGCTGAACACAGAGAGTTTTTTCTGTGTGTGCGTGATTTTGTGGGATGCCTTGGCTGCTCTTTGTCCATTCAGTGAAAGTGAATGGGGAAAGGAGCCGATGAGCTCCAAAAACAACCCAAAAAAAAGGTCTTGGAATATATAGCACATATATGTCATATGTGTTACTTTTAATGGTTTATTGTGATTTATGACATTTTGGAACTAGCCCCTGTTCACTTTTCACTGTGCAGAAAAGTGCAGCCAAACATTCTGCACAATAACCCATTTGGTGTTTCATGGAGGGAAAAAATTGCCAAGTCTTTAGGGTGAGAAAATGATGAGAAATTTCATTTTTTGGGTCAACTATCTCTTTTACACTGCAACAAAACAGCTCTATTTACTGACAGTACACTAGGTATTGCAAGTAAAACTACACTACTGTTTAAAAGTTTGGGGCATGTTTTCCCCCCAAAGAAACAAGGATGTATTCAAATTATCAAAAGTAATCACGATTAAACGCATCCAAAATAAACGTTTTTGTTTACGTAATATGAGTGTGTATTGTGTATATTTGTTATAAATACACACATTCATATATATATTAAAGAAAAATATGTTATGTTTATTTTGTGGGATGCCTTGGCTGCTCTTTGTCCATTCAGTGAAAGTGAATGGGGAAAGGAGCCGATGAGCTCCAAAAACAACCCAAAAAAAAGGTCTTGGAATATATAGCACATATATGTCATATGTGTTACTTTTAATGGTTTATTGTGATTTATGACATTTTGGAACTAGCCCCTGTTCACTTTTCACTGTGCAGAAAAGTGCAGCCAAACATTCTGCACAATAACCCATTTGGTGTTTCATGGAGGGAAAAAATTGCCAAGTCTTTAGGGTGAGAAAATGATGAGAAATTTCATTTTTTGGGTCAACTATCTCTTTTACACTGCAACAAAACAGCTCTATTTACTGACAGTACACTAGGTATTGCAAGTAAAACTACACTACTGTTTAAAAGTTTGGGGCATGTTTTCCCCCCAAAGAAACAAGGATGTATTCAAATTATCAAAAGTAATCACGATTAAACGCATCCAAAATAAACGTTTTTGTTTACGTAATATGAGTGTGTATTGTGTATATTTGTTATAAATACACACATTCATATATATATTAAAGAAAAATATGTTATGTTTATATATTAAATATATTTATATATAATCTAAATTATATGAATATAAATGTATACATGTAAATACATAAATATTTTCAAAATATATACCATCAGTGTGTGTATTTAAATATACATAATAAATATACACAATACACACACATATATTATGTAAACAAACACTTTTATTTTGGACGCGATTAATCGCAAATAATCGTTTGACAGCACTAATATACTGGTATTTTGAACTTTCTCTTCATCAAAGAATCCTGAGAAAAAATTTTTTATCATGGTTTCCATAAAAATATTAAGCAGCACAACTGTTTTTAACATTGATAATAATAATGAAAATGTTTCTTGGAAACCAAATCAGTATATCAGAAAGATTTCTAAAGGTGATGCTGAAAATTCAGCTTTGCCATCAGAGGAATAAATTACATTTTAAAATAATAAGAGACTTCTTTGAAAATAAAAAAAAAATCTTAATGATCTCAAACTTTAGTAACAGAGTAACATTAGTACATATTAGAGCCCGACCGATATATCGTTTTGCCGATATTACCGGCCGATATTAGCTGTCGCCGATATATATCGGTATCAGCGAATATGCCGCCGATATGAAATTTTTTTTTACAGAACATATAACGCAGATAAAATGCTCAAAATGGTGTAATTACTTAGTTAGTCCAGCAGAGCGCACTCCATTGTTTGCTACTGGCGACCTGGATGAAACGCTTTAAAGCTGAAGTCTATGGAAAACCACTGAAACTTTGAATGGCCATATCTCCGTAACAGCGTGGCGAATCCGCACCAAATTCGGGGGATCCCTTCGGGGGAACCCTCTCGAATGTGAATCGAGTGTACGTCTAGAGGCCCGCTTTCGAATGAGACCCCAGGGTTTGGGAGTTACGGGTGGTTAAATTCCCGGTCCGGCGCCGACCGATCAAGCGATCCCGGGGGGCTACCGACGCGTGGAGGGTGGCGTTCGAGAAGGCTCCTCGAGCTGAAGGGTTAAACTAAACTAAAAGCGAGTTTGAGTAAATGATTATAGCAGGGCACAAGATGGGAATAGTAGTAGTAGTAGTAGTATTGAGTAAATGATTATTGCAGGGCCCAAGATGGCGATAGTATTAGTAGTAGTAGTAGCCTAATTCATAGTAATAATACATGGCTCAAAGCACCTTCTCAAAACAGTTCTGAAGCATGCTTTTTGTTTATATTTGCTGACAGAGACTTGCAAATGCAAATTTATTCTCTGCCAGCAGGAGACGCTGTTGGAGCGGAGATATAGCGGTTTCCCCGGCAACGGCTGTAATCAAATACAAAACGCTAGGAAAGACAAAATGAAAATGACATCAAAGCGCCCGATTATGTCAAACGTCATACGCTCACTGGATGTCATGACAACAAATGTCATGAAGGAAAAGTTTCAATATCTCGCCTTCGCTTTCATTTCAGACCATCTCCAAAAAGACCTTAAAAAACTAAACATATGATTTACAAGTTTACCATGCGCTTATCAAAGTAGGAAATAATTAGTGTTCTTGAAATACGAAATGGAGACGTGTCCGGACTTTGAGAAGCACTGAAAAAAACCCCCCCCCCCCCCCCCCCCCCCACCAAAATGAGCAAAACTCTACCACAAACCTGAACTCTGTATCTATACTCCACATATACTATTTATAGAAACATTCCAAGATCATGTTAAATACTTGTACATAACCCAATTCATATTCATTGAGCTAAGTATTGACCATTCTGAGTCTGAGACATCACAATCAGCACCTCAAACAGCACTGACAGTATGTCAAAGATGCACTGAACCCTTTAACTGAGTAAGCGGCCACATTTGAATTTCTGCTGTGCAGTGGTTTACATCAAATAAAGGTTACGTAACAGACTTTGCCATTGCAGAAATCCCAGCCTGAATGAGAATGTTACCAAGAGGTTTATAATGTAGCTCTATTCAGATGGGGCAGAGATGGTGTGGGAAAAACTAATGGTTGAATGAACACTGAATGTATGAATAGATGTATTAATGTATGAATGTAGGAGGATTCATGGACTTATTTCAGACTATAAGAGGATTGTAGAAACCTCCGGAGTATCTGAGCCACAAAGACAGATGTGTACATAAGATGAAGCACTGATCAACAAAGAGCGAAAAGACTGGTTGGTTATTATCAGCGTTAATATTGTTAGAGAAAACTAAAAAATTAAAACTGAAACTACATTAACATACATTTAATGACTCCAAAACTAACAAATAAAGAACGAGAAATACTTTGTGTTTGTATAGCCTAGTCTTTATTAAACACAAAAATACCACTATATACCAATAACACTAGACTTTGCTGAAAAAGTTTTTAAATTACACAAATTTAACTTTGCACATTAACTTTGGCAGCCCTAAAATCAGTGTTGTTATTGTTAACTAAAAAAACTATGAAAAATAATTATTTAATGAAAATAAAGCTGAAATTAAATCAAACGTAAAATAAGTTTGGAAATATTTAATTATAAGCTAAATATAAAAAAATAATAATAATAAAAATAAAAAAAAAAACGCTTATAACTACTTACTAATTAAAACTTACTAAACCTAAACTAAAACGAAATGAAATCTGAAAATAACAGTCCAATTAAAATATTAGTGAATAATATAACAGTATTTAATTATCACTTCCTAAAAACATTATTCAAACTTAATAAAAATACAATTGAAAAAAACTAAAACCTATAATAAACCATTTAAATTGTGAACACTAACAAAA
Organism: Sinocyclocheilus anshuiensis; assembly: GCF_001515605.1. Taxonomy (NCBI): domain Eukaryota; kingdom Metazoa; phylum Chordata; class Actinopteri; order Cypriniformes; family Cyprinidae; genus Sinocyclocheilus; species Sinocyclocheilus anshuiensis. The sequence continues at coordinate 267,647 of NW_015555735.1, read as the reverse complement.
AAATAAACTGAAGAGACAAGCTAAAAAAAAAAAAAGAAATCAAAAAACTTTAAAAATTAGTATACAGAATACAGTAGTACAGTAGGGTAAACGTACCTATTAAGCTCACCTGTTAAGACATGTTTAGTGCAAAAGATATTGGTTTCAGTACAAAAAGTTGTTAAAATAAAATATTAATCTCTCACACAAAAATATTTAATTTTATTTTAAATGATAAAAGCATTTCAATTAAGATATACATCATTTACATGCATTTTTGTACCCTTTAAGCACACCCCTGTTCCCATTAAGCTCACATCATGCTTTATCCAAACTTTTGACTGGTACTGTACTATAATATACACAAAGAATATCGGCCAATATATCGATATCGGCCTTTTTTTACTCCCTAATATCGTATCGTGCCAAAAAGCCCATATCGGTCGGGCTCTAGTACATATAATTGAAAACAGAGTGAGAGAAACAAAAAAGTAAAAGAGAGAAATATATGAAAGAGTTCTAGCACATGAGTGTGGGATGTTGAGAAAACATGACAACTGTCCTCAACATTTGAGCAGCCATGTGTTGCGCCTCACGTGAGGAAGGAAGAAGGCAATCCATTAAAACCTTCAAAACATCAAATCTTCAGACTCGGAACGGCCAAGCATTACACGCATGTCTGCGATAGTCATGACCTAGTAGTTGACAGAAGCACTTGATAACTCGCTTATGTTCCCTGTCACTGGCCCATCAACAGCCCCCATCTTTCCCTGTTTTTGCTACATGAAGCCATGTCCTCCTGGGAGTAGCAGTTAAGTAGGGTAAATACTCATGTCGCAAACCAAAAACAACAATTACAGCACACTCAACTCACTACCATCAACAATATCCTCCCAACCTCTCACACAAGGAGGAACCATGCCATATTTAGTCGGTTATGCAAATCTGGGTTTAGCCCTCAGTCGCAGAGGAGTCTACCGTGTTTCCCAGGGAGAGGGGAGGTTAAAAGAGGGATATTAGAGCCTCCTCAGGCCCTGGGTTGTAAGACTCCAGCTGAGAAATCTAATGCTATTACACTGTGCTTTTCTTATTTCAAGAGACAATTCTTGTACGGTGACAAAAATAAACTGATATTCTGTCAAAACCGTGAATAATTTTAAAAAGGAATGTTCCGGGTTCATTACAAGCCAAGCTAACTTAACGGACAACACCAGAAGCAAACAAAAATCACGTTTAAGGCACATGTTGGCTGTTACTATGCTTTTAAAGGTCTGAAAGCAGAAATATGAAGCTTATTTTTGTTATAAGCACTCATTAACTTATTCATTCCAAAATGGTGTTATCTGAGCTGTAAAATGGTTTGAAAAGAAGTAGGATTATTCTAGGTGGAGTTTTGCTCCATCACGTAAACGTCGGATAGTTCAGTGTTTCCCCTGCCATTATATTAGTGCCGCCCCCCTAACGGCACCACCCTCTTGAAGGTCAAGTTAATTTTATTTAATTATATTTTCTCTATATCACAAGATATTGGTTTCAGTACAAAAAGTTGTTAAAATAAAATATTAATCTCTCACACAAAAATATTTAATTTTATTTTAAATGATAAAAGCATTTCAATTAAGATATACATCATTTACATGCATTTTTGTACCCTTTAAGCACACCCCTGTTCCCATTAAGCTCACATCATGCTTTATTAAAATTCTTGTTTATTTTAAACAACCTTTTTAAAGAATAACTGAAAAATATTTTTTGAAGGTACAAAGTCAATCACAAAAAGAAACAGAACACTAAAATCAAGCAACAAGGCATTCAATTTGATCAGTTATTCATAATTAAGTGTCATTTAAGCACATTGCAACATCTAGACTAGTCCACGTTCAGCTAGTAACACATATTCAAAAATCATATAAAACAAACCAATAAAACATTTCATTCATGGGGATGAACACAGAAACTAGCCTCATTATGAAGCCTCTTATTAACTGGATGTCAACTTATCTGTAGTCTCTTAAGGCTGGAATACACACGAACACAACTGGGTTGCCTGATATAAAGAGACGTAATCCCCGAAACAGAGCTTCCCACTTGTGCAATATGGAAATATCTGCTAAATGTGCTACTTCTCTTTGTGAACCTGGCAACCGTGTGCACGCGCAGTCTCTCTTTACCGGTTAGCTTGCAGTTTAGCGATCTCCACTTTAATATTCTATTCTCAGAAAAGTGTAATTCATCACGTGTTCATTTATGAGAGAGAGAGAGAGAGAGAGAGAGAGAGAGAGAGAGAGAG
>NW_015555735.1:262978-265325 GCF_001515605.1 Sinocyclocheilus anshuiensis | reverse complement strand
GATGTTACCAGCTCCTTGTTGAGAAAGATAATGTAGCTCTTGAGCGATTAAGCTATTTAGTTGATAAAATTGCAGGGCAGCGCTAAAAAGTTTGTTCTTGAATGTCTGAGTGCGTGCGCAGCGTGATCTGTGTGAGTGACTGAGCGTGTGTGTGCGTTAGATACAGAAGACAGTGCATTAGTTTAGAACTCTTCTCATTTTTTTTTTTTTATCGTAGAGATTGTGTTAATTTGTGCAATGATAACCTACCAGCAATGTAAATTATTTTTTTATATATTAGAATGAGTACATTACAGTATCAATTTATTAGGATGAGTACATTATTATTTATAGGCTTAAAAACACATACTAAATTCTGCTGAGGTGAAATTCAGTGCAGTCCCGTATCGTGATACGTATCGTATCGTGGCATCTGTATCGTATCGTGACTTTGCTGGTGATACACAGCCCTAGAGTACACTACATGATTTTTGCCCCGATTTTCCACCGATTTACAGTCTGGAGAAGTTGATGCTAGTTGCCAAAGATCAGAGCCAGTCTGTAGATTTGAGTTGACAGAATCCAAAGAAAATCGATTAACTTAACTTAAAGTGACAACCATCAGTTTATGTAAAATCTGTTTATGAAGTATTTACATAGACGTTCAATGTGGAAGAGCATAAAGAGAGCACACTGAGTTTAATGGGAGCAGCAAACGTTTTTAATAAATTTCATGTAATATTTATTAAAACGACAAGATTTAGCAAAATAAATAATCTAGGTCATGTATTAAGTTCATACATATTTTATCTGCTCTATGTTGCTAAAACTATCTTTTGGATCTAACTAACTGTAATTATTTCCCACTTCCAAGTTCCAGGTTATAATATGCAAAAGTCTAAACATTAATCTCTTAATTTTACAGTAAGTAGTGAAACTTACCCAAAATAGAGGCTTAAACAGCTAAAAAAATGCACATTTAAAGGGCTCCTCTTTTGGTGAAAGTTTTCAGACGGCTTTCAAAATGGCCGCCGGACAGTGTGAACACATGGAGACACATCCAGTGTTGCCAGATTGGATGGACGATTTCCAGCCCAAAACCTCACAAAAACCCACCCACTCCAACAAAAAACCGCCCAAAACTTTAACAGTCAAAATAATGTGATAGAATATGTAAATCAAGGTTGATAAGGGCCATTTTAACTCCTTAAAACAAAATAATGACGATAAAATAATATAAATATAACGTAAGATAAATTTCCCAGGTAAACGGATCAAATTGGGGAAAACAGCCTACATTAAAGAGAATTACCGAACATGAATAAAATATGCAAGCAGACACTGTCAAAACAAGAAATTAACCGATACCCTCGAAACAACACATGCATCATTTTCAATGTCAGCAGTCAGAATAATCCAATTTAAATGCAAAAAGTGCCCAATACAAGTGATAGGAAAAAGCGTAACGTAATTAGCAGATATTTCACACACGTTCATGCACACACCATAACAGTCAAAACTGTGTCATTCATTGATACATACGGAACTATAATCTGACAATTAAAAAAGAAAATTAACAACAATAATGCGCTTACCTTCTTGTCGCTCTATAATTTTATGCAGAACTAGAGGAAGCCTCTTATGAAGTTCATATTGTAGAACATAGGCCTAATACAGAACTTTGCACAGTCAAAACTAATTAAAGTCTAGCAGTTTAAGGATTTGACAGGATCAAAGACAGGATCGTATAAAAAATATAAAGATATTTAGTTTCGATTTTGATTAATTAACGTTAATTCAAATTAGGGCTGCACGATAAATCGCATGCGATATATAACGCGCATCTTATCAGTAAAGCTGGTTCTGTAATCAGCGGTAAATCTCCATCACCTGCGTGCTTTCACATTGAGCAGCAGAACCGGCTTTCTGACAAGATGCGCATTAAATATCGCATGCGATTTATCGTGCAGCCCTAATTTAAATGTGCTCTGATTTCGGAGTTGCAGTGATAGAGTCTTCGTGTCATCTCACTCCACAATAATTCACGTTTTGAGAGTCGAGTCTCTCTCCCACTCTTTAACTTATATTTAGGCATTGTGATTACTTGAATATACAGTCATACAACTAGAGGTCAACCGATATGGGTTTTTCACTGGCCGATGCCGATATTTAGAAATCAGGGCAGCCGATGGCCGATATATGATGCCGATTTTTTTGGACAATATGTTTGGCCGATTTTCTTTTTTTTTTCTTCTTCCCCTTCATCTCATAAAAGTAAGTTTGAGTAAATGATTATTGCAGGATACAAGATAGTAATAGTAGTAGTAGCCTAATTCAAAGTAATAATACATGGCTCAAAACTTAAGCA
>NW_015555735.1:233254-240550 GCF_001515605.1 Sinocyclocheilus anshuiensis | reverse complement strand
TCTCAAAACAGTTCTGAAGGATGCTTTTTGTTTATGTTTGCTGACAGACACCAGTGTTTCCCACAGACTGCAAATTCATTCTCTGCCAGCAGGAGGCGCTTTGGGAGCTGGAGATATAGCAGTTTCCCCGGTAACGGCTGTAATCAAATAAGCGCAGCTCACAAACGCTATCAGGCATTACAGGAAAGAAGAAATGAAAATGACATTGAAGCTTTTCTGAAGACAGTCAGTTCTTTTCAAAGATACATTCATATAAAAACACCCGCACTGCATTTTAATTTTGAAATGTGAAACACTCATTTTATTCAACGAAGTATAAGCCTTTTGGAAAATCTATTTGTGGCGGTCAGTTTTGATATTGTGATGAGCCAAAGTCGCGCAGGTAAAGTCGCAGGTCTTTACACTCGTTGGTCTTCACACAAGGAGGCCTGAACGCTTCCGCTGATGCTTCCGCGTCAGCGCACAGACATCAGATAAACACACAGTCTAAAACACTAAAGTGAAAACAGCTGTGGCCACCTTCTAATTAGCACAGCCAATAACCTATAGCAGGGCAATTGCTCAAATCATTTATTCAATGAAGTATAAGCCTTTTGGGAAATCTATTTGTGGCGATAAGTTTTGATATTGTGACGAGCCGCCACAAATAACTCAATGTATAGGAAACACTGGACACTGCTATAAGTCAAATGGCCATAGTGATAACAAAAATAAAAGATTTCACACATATTGCACTGCCTGCTGCTCATAACTGCTTAAGAGTGCGCTGGCCACGAGCTAATATATAACATCGTGGAGGCTATTGTCGGACCCACAGACACATTTCATGAGGAAAGTTAATGTGTACGTTATAATCAGCCCAGAAGTTTCATCTGATTTGAACGTGTTTCTACTTTCAAATGCAAATGACTTGTTGCACTTATGAATATGATAACTTTCCGGCATCAATTCTAGTAGGGTAAAACGTAATCCCGCTTTCGAAACGGTCTGTTTTGCCCTGCCATTAGCTGAGGTTGTGTGTGAACAAGCCGCGGCTGCTGCAGCCTGTTAAACGGTCGACCTCTACATACAACATTCAAAATCAGATCCGTTATCATGCTAAAAACCTGTCACTCGACTCATGAATCATCACGTCTGCTCTGCTGATCCCTTGTGATTGGCTATAAGTGCGGCCGCGACGTCAACATCAGCACCAGTCATCTTTGCAATGTACGTGTGTTTACTATAGTACCGTCCGTGATGACTGATTGGATGCAGTACATGCACACTTGGGCTTGTTTGTTAACCAATTAGCCTATGCAATTTATGTTTGAAAATCGCCAAGCTGACCACAAACCAGCCCAAATTTTGTCCACCCACCCAAGCCAATTTTTACCCGCACAATCAAATTCAAAACCCCCCAATCTGGCAACACTGGACACATCTCTCAGTGTGCAATGGTCTTATAGACTTGAAATTACAGGAGGTCTGTAGTAACAAACACATCAACTGGTTAAGACATCAAGTATGATAATACATTATTTTTTCTTTTTATAACCTGAGCTCAAATATGGAAGTGTGCTTAATGGGTACATTTACCCTATTTACAGACATGGTCTAAACCTATAAAACGTTCTACTAGGATAAATAAAAAAGCATCAGTTCTCCTGCTCCAACAGTGATCCACACAGAGCCACGAGTTCCTGCTGTAGTCATTGACAGCAGTACGATTCCAGCTCGGGCCCACTCACCATCTACGCCTGAACCACTGCCAGGGTCACTCTGCATTCCATGCAGCCAAATGCTAACATGTGCATTAAATCAGTGCTTAGCATCACATGCCAGAATGTGATCCAACAGTGAAGCAATGCCTCTACACACACATACTCCCAATCCTGTAAGCCAAGGCCGGTCACTAATGGTCTGCTTTCTCATTCATCCCCATATAACGTCTAAGCTAATAGGTCTCCTATATCCAGATGTCCCAGAGAGGGTGGAGGTGGAGCAAGATAATAGAGCACAAGAACTTCAACCCTGCCTCTGTCCGCTAGACCATTTCCTGCTCGTCTTCCACAGAGCAGACAAACTCCCAGGTCATTTATATATCATAAAACCTACGTTACTCTCATACCACGCCAAGGAAATCTTGTCTCATTATTTTAGAAGTATACTGAGTGAGATGACGTTTGTTCGAATATAGAATATTTGTTTATGACCGTTATCTTTACTTTCCAGTATAATAAAAAATACCCACATCCCCCAGGCTCCGAATCCTGTCTAGACAAGATAAAAGATCATCTGAGGTCTACTGAGGTTCTTTTTTTGTGGTCTCAACTAAACCTATTATCAGAGCTCGACAGAAAAGACTCCTCTGCGACAGTCAAAATCATCTGACAGGCCGTCTGAGGTGGCGTCACATGGTCAATGACTCAATCACATGACTTCAGACACAACTACTCATATTTAGTTATTGCATCAACAGTCATATAAATTACTTCCAAGTTTCCTGAAAGAACTGATGATTACTGAAAATTTTAAATTTAAAGGGACAGTAAACCTTAAACATGACTTGAACATTTTGTTGAAGCCAATGGGGTCCAAAAAAACACCGAACTCCACTGACTTTCATTGTATGGATATTATATGGATAAACCATAGAAGAAAGGTTCGGAATGACATGAGGGTGAATAAATGATAACAAAAATTACATTTTTGGCTAAACTATACTTTTTAGACAAAACAGCAGGCTATTCTTTACAGTTAACGTGTAATGCACTGCCTAGTGAATGACTAAAAGTTAATCACAGTCTTCTGAACTTCTCTTCATCAGGCCTACATTATGCACTTATTTCTTGGGCATGAGCATTACATTTGGATCGGCATAATTTAAAATGTGGGCTATTTGTAGGCCAGTTTTCTGAGCCATACTAAAAAGGACTGTTGCATAATTCATACAGATGTCACAGAAAACTATCTGGAGTATTTATTCAAAAGGCATCCGGTGTGCTTTGTAGGCACCATTTTCCTAATTTCTTTGGATAGTTATTGTTAACATCACAAATTTGAAAACAAATGCTATAAAAGGAATAACTAGGTCAAGCTCTTTGTGTCCAATCAAGTTTTATAGTACAAAACATTTTAAATTTCCATCTGCCAACAAAGACTTGTTTTGTGGTATGCTCTAATCATCAAAAAACATGAAAATTCTATAAACATACAATAAAAATAGAAATATTAGGCTATAAAATAAAAATCAGACTACATTAAATTGTAGCATAAACACATTTTTACCATTCATAATTTTCTAATAAAAAATAACATGTCAAGCATATGACATTAAGAATATTTTTGTTTAGTTTTGTGCCACTTGATTTACAATGTAAAAATCTGACGCTTGAAGTCAAACTAAACGATAAGCATCTAGTGTGCACACTCTGATTCAAATCGCTTCTACTACCCAAACTAACTGAGCAAACTTGGGCCAAGTACTGATCAACTGGCTTTAGATACCTGATTTTGGAGCAAATTAGGGATGCACGATATATCGGCCACCATATCGGTATCGGTAAATAAAGAATTATCGGTTATCGGTATCGGACAAAATTTTCATATCGGTGCATCCCTAGAGCAAATAAGAGCAATTACACTCAATATCTGCCTTAGATAATAATGTTTACGTCACGCAAAACAAACGCTAAAGAATCGACAGGACTCTTTTGTGGGCGACCAAGAAGAAGCACTAGCAGAGGATGTGCCTATCCATGCACTTGAATAGACCGCTAAGAATGCGGGAATATGGAGCATGTCCACTGCATGCAAATAGACCTGTGGCGAGCTCGGCTTGCACTCATACGGTAACAATTCATGCAAGCAGAGGAATACCATATGATAGGCGTTTGAATTTGTAAACGACTCCGGCGATTGCACGGGCCTATGAAGCTATTACGAAATAACTCAACTCCCACATCTCCAAGCTGTCCCCATACGACACGTTAAACGCGTTAAAAACCGTCTGATTTGTGGCTTCTGTGCACAAATGCTGATAACGCGAATGTTTCATAATGAATTAGCGCGAGTCTGGATGTGGATAACAAGGACAGATGTAGCAATCACAGCACAGGTGATAGCAAAATTGCGCAAATGCCCTCCTAGGCATATTTACTTATTCAAAATCAATCCTGCAAGCCTGAAATGATCACACTGCTGCCCACATAGTGGGTGTCGAAAGCAGCAGCCCACACGTTGCCTGGTCACTATCACCAGGCCATGTCTGAAAACTTTACAGACTGTCTCCTAAATGCATGCATGGACAAAATAACACGTTTAATCGTGGTTACTCACCTTCAGTAGCTCTGGTGGGATCTACAATCTCTATTGCACAAACTAATCCCAGGTAAAGCAATCCAACAGCCAGCATGTTTGCATTGCAAGATGACATTGCCTATGGAAATATCACAATTGTTCACGTAAGGCTGGATTCAAACACCTCATCCAAACCTCACGATTGTCCGCCGTGGTCTGTTGTTTCTTGCGCCCTCCGACACGCTAGCAAACGTAGCTGAGCAGACAATATGCACAGCAGAGAATGTGTCATTAAAATCGATGCATAAAAAGGCTTTTCCAGCCTAAAAAGACGAGGTGTTGTACAATGGCACGGTCATGTAACGTTATGTTGCTTACTGAATAACAGCATGCAAACAGAGGTATGTGGTGTCTTTTTTTTTTTTTTTAAGAATCCTTAAAATCAAAGCGGTCTTCTCTGTGATAAAAAAAATTATTCCTTTTGCAAAATCAGGATCATACAAATGCAAGATCGTCCGTTGGCGTGCCTCGCTGCAAAAATAAAAATAAAAAAGGCTCCTCTCTTCTGTGCCCCACCGCTTCTGATGCTGGTGGTTACAATTTGAGTGAGGGGGAAAAAAGTGGAGCCTCTACTGGACTGCTGCATGACGTCATCCACCTCGACAGGAGTCCAAAAAAACTGAAAGCCCGACGCGGCACTGGGCTCCTGCGCATGCGCGGCTCAGCTTACGGCTGACCATTTGTTTTCCCCCTCAGTCGGTGGAAACTGATCCGGCCACGCAGCCATCTTGGCTCTAAAATGATGACTCAAAGTAGGCCTAATTAATTAGTATTAGTTGACTAGCTTTATGAGGAATTGCTTTTGGCTAGATAGCTGTTGCTACTAAATAATGAAGTTTTAAAATTCAGGTCTTGTGCAGGCTTATTACTTTATATTGTACATTTTTCTTCTAATATGATAACATTACGAATGAATAATAACAAAAAACTACTTAAATAATAATAATGCAAAATATGTCATGTTTATATGTAACTATTATTATTATTATTGGTCATAGACAGTTCTGACGGAAGTTTAGGTGGCTAGGATTCCCCTGTTGCTGTTTTGCTTTATTTACATTTTAAATTTTAAAATTATTAAAGCACACTAAACTGAAATGTAATAAATTGAAATGTATTTATTAATACAAAGAGTAGCTGTGTAATAATTAGGGTTAGCTATTGGTTCCCCCTCTGTTTCTTCCTTTGTTCATGTTTAGGTATGAGTTCTTTTGTCTCTTATCTTAAAGTGATATATGGGTCCATCTAGTGGGCAATAAAGGTTATTGCATGAGCGGAGTTGGTTCTCATTTTCTTGGTCGTTATATCATAGATAAAGTAAAAACTTCATGGGTGAAAAAATTTTCATTCTAAGAAAATTAGCATTTGTAAAATCAGTAGCACTAATAAGTGGGGCGTTTCTTTTTGTGGGCCTTTTTGTGCCTTCTTGCTGTCTTAAATCCACATGTCTTTTATCCTGGAGGAAGTTTATTGGAGGTCACAGTCCAAGGAACAGATAAACACATCTCTAGACAGTGTGGAATTATCTGAAGCTTGGAAAATCCACCTCACTAACAGCAGGATTTTATTTTATATATATTGTATTCTTTTATGCATTTGCACTTGGAGCACCAACCATGAAGAGAGTGATTCAAAAGAGATCATTTCTTCATGGTAGACGCCTGTGATGGAACATCTAACCAGTGGAAAATGCAACATCTGCTAAGCCTATGGTTTTGATAACCAGGTGTATTACCTGATATGGACAGAGAGGAAACAGAGAGACCGACTGCAAGCTCGTGGATGAGTCCATGCAGGGATTGAGCCTAACTGAGATATTTTATAATGCCACAACACAATCACATTTAGTCTTATTGAAGGCTCATTTAATTATTTATTTTTTAATGTTATTATCTAAATTAATTATTCCTTTACAGTTTCAGAAATTGTCTGGGCTCTACAAAATTTCAACATTACTAAAGCATTCAGGCACTTATAGATAGGTAATAAATAAATTACTTAATTAGCCTAATTAAAATTACTTAATTCAAAGTAAATAAATATTTTTTTCAAAACAATGCAATCATTTAAGACAATTAATTAAATATAGATCATTTAAAAATAATTATTAAATAATTGTAATGTAATAATAATTATAATAAAATTTAAATATATATTTTTGAAAGCATTTTTTATCATTTTAAAATTTTGCTTTTAAAAAAATTACTTTTCCCATGCTCCTCACTACAAATGTTGTTATTGTTAACCAAAACTGAATCTATTACAAATAGTTTTCATTAATTAAAATGAAGCTGAAAAAGAAAAAAATAAATATCAAAAAAACTCTTTACAAACTCATTAATGGAAATTAAAAGTATTATATTAGTAACTAACTGGAATAGAAGTTAAAGTAGGTCTACAAAATAAAATGGAAATACATATAAATCAATCAAAATATGACCAATACACACAACAAAATGTTAAAACTTAATTTAAATTTAGGTTAAAAACTGAAATTATAAAATTCCAAATAATAATAAATACTATAAAATAATATATAATATAAATTTACAAATACTACTACAATAAGACTGCTCCCAACAGCCCAAAACAAGTTAATACATGAAATACCTAATTTAGTCCATCAAAGAATGGGTGTCCTCTGGGTGGCACTAGACACCTGTCTATTTGCACTTTTTTTTCTCCAGCCAGTGCACATTTTCTCATTTCAGGGTTTTTGTCCTCCACCCTCTCTAATAAATCCCACCGTTATATAGTGACCAAGAAACCACACAGTTCTTGGAGATTTTACAGCTCCCACCCAAGCGTAATATACGTGCAGTGATTCATGGAATACCGCCTAGACTTCTCTTTAAAGAAGGACTGTTGAAATGATCTAATAGATCAAACGATGTCACGTAACACATATGAGTCAGTGTTTAATGAACGTACGTAATCACTGCTAAATTCGCCATG
>NW_015555735.1:210848-233074 GCF_001515605.1 Sinocyclocheilus anshuiensis | reverse complement strand
TGCCATTTTTTTTTTTTTTTTTGTATAGTTTCCTTGTTTTATTTGGTGCACGGTGTACTTTAATTTCGTTCTTTTAAATGACCGTTTTTAATCTTGGTAAATAACTTTGGTGTCTTTTTAACATTGGTGAAGCCAAACCCTTTAAAAATCCTACTGAAGGAAAATAAATTCTTCATCTGAATGACATCTGCAATCCATAGAGAGGTCAAAACAAGAGACTCAGTCTGTGATGTGAGGACATTCATTCCAGTGGAGTCTTTAGGGAAGATGTGCAACCGGCAGATGTTGTGGAAGGAGAACAGCATTCCGGCTATGTGGAGCATCTGGGAGTAGTGTAGCAGGGATGTCTGGCCGTCCACGTGCCTCAACATGTATCTAACCTCATTCCCCATGCCTCACTGGGAGAAAGGCTTGGGGGTGGTGATAAAGCTCATTGTACATTAGGGTATAAATCCAGCAAGCTCTTCCTCTGACACAGCATGACAACCATGCATGCTTAATGACCTCCTCCCCCTAGGCATCTGTGAAAATCTGAGTCTCTGAAACGCACCCAGCGCAAGATTTGGCCGCCAATTTGAGTAAAGCAAGTGCTTTTTTTCCAGTTTCAAGTGAGCCATTAGATTTGTCATCTTGAGCCACTATATGAATTTGTGGGTTATTATGCCATCCTGCATCAAAACATCTGGTCCCATCCAGGAGTTTCATTAAAGGGAAATAGTTCACACAAAAATAAGGCTGAACCCTAATGTTTTCCAAACTCAATTTTCTTACACACACACACACACACACACACACACACACACACACAAGATTTCAAAAGAATAGTTCACTCAGAAATAAAAATTTGCTGAAAATTTACTCACCCTCCGACCATCCAAGATGTGAAACACCTTAATGATGGATTTTTTTCTTACAAACATGCAGCTTTTTACTTCACAAGATTGAAGGACTGGAGTCTTGTGGGTTACTTGTGGATTATTGAGATGTTTTTATCAGTTGTTTGAACAATTATTCTGACGGCACCCATTCACTGCAGAGGGTCCATTGGTGAGCAAGTGATGTAATGCTACATTTCTCCAAATCTGTTCTGATGAAGAAACAAACTCTAATCTACATCTTGAATGGCCTGAGGATGAGTACATTTTCAGCTAATTCAAATTTTGGGGCGAATGATTCCTTTAAGCAGGATGTTCACTATGCATCCATATAATGAATGTGAATGGTAACCAGGGGCTGCCAAGCTACAAAAGTGACAAAAATCCAAAGAAAAATCCCCAAAATACCATAATACATCTTCATATTCTTGTCAAGTCAAATAATAGACTTAGCCAGGAACAGAACGAAATTAAAGTAATTATTCACAGAAAACCTTTCTCTCCATTGTCTGAAATCTTATTTGTGCAATTTGAATATGCACATATTAAAATGTGGCATATTGTGGTCAAGTCACAGTACAACCAATCAAATAAAACTCTCATTCTCTCATTCTCATTCTCATTCTCATTCATCATCACTTGATGCTAAACACATTGTGATGTGACGTATTTAAATGTAATATGCATTTGTGAATGAGATTTAAGAATAAAATGCAACAATCGAGAAGATAATCTTGAATACATTTGACTGTTCTTTAAATTTTAAATACAGCACATGACAAATTTTATTGTGCCTTTTTTCCATTTTGGTACTTCACAAACCATAGTCACCATCCAATTTCATAGAACGGAAAAGAGCAGCATGAACATTCTGCTAAACTTCTCCCTTTGCGTTCCACAGAATAAAGTAAATCAAAGGGTTTTTTTGTTTGAGTAAATGATGCCAGAATTGGCATTTTTCCACAGACTATGCCTTTAAAGTCACACTGAAACAGAAGTAGCAACAGATCTTTCCATATTGTGATGTACATCGGAGAGTAACAGATTATTGAAAAAGAAAAAATGTAGGGCAGGGACTTGGTTCAATCCTTAAATTGTTGATTGGATTATAAAATGTGGAGAGGGGTTTAAGTGGACTAAATTATTTGATTGGAGAAGTCCTGCATATGTCACCAGAGAGAAGATCCAGTTATGATATATTGCATAAAACTTACAACCTCAAGAAAACAGACATGGTTGAATCGTTCACAATAAAATGTATAATATACATTTAGAAAATAAGGTTCATTTTCATTTCATGCCAACTTTAACAAAATTAAGTTTTTACTTAAAATATATTTGCTTTATTTTGGTGAATGGATGCACCTCACATTCAACAATTGACACGAAGATTGATGTCGCAGTTAGCAGAAGGGCTCCTGAGCAGCAGCGGGGGAAAGAGATCTGTGTGTGTGTGTGGTGTCCTGTGAGGCCTAACATGTTGTGTGGGGGTTGATTTGAGACAGTGCCAGCGTAAACAGTCCCAGACCACATGTTCTCTCAGGGCAAAGCGCCTGGCCACTCTCCAAGCACATCTGCACACAATCCCCCGCCTTCACCATCCACAGCGCTGGAGACTGAGCTGGTTACAATGGGGGGGAGGGAGAGGAATGGACTGCGTTCCCAGACTCCACCAACCTGCTGCAGACAGGCGGGAGTACGAGAGACGAAATTACAAAAGGTCCATGCAATGATTTATTGAACTGAATCACTCCCTGATGATTTGGTTCTCGTGCTATTTTGCATACATGCATCTAGTTTGCATTATATATCTATACGAAATGAGTTTCTAGCTAGGAAATGGGGCTGAATACGTGACAACTCAGTAATAGCTCACATTGCATTGCTGCATTGAGCTTTGCTTCTGTTACCTTTGAGCATCACTATAATGTGTGAGAGCGCTATGAATAATTGGCAGCATTTTTGTGTATGCGTGTGAACATTGGGTAAATTACATCACACATCTTGGACTGTGGGATGTCTGCTAGGCCAACATTACTCCTCTGGCCCTCAGCCTTGAGCGAAGATGGATAGTTGCATAAATCAGGCCTGTGAATCTCCCAGCCCTGCACTGCAGATGTCACCGAACTCAGAATGTGATCGCATTTGCCAATGGTGACACTGGAAAGATATCGTTGCTGTGTCCTGTTTGTGTCAAACAAAATCTTTGCAACAACAACATATGGAAATCCTTACAACAAAAGCTGAACGTGTGCAAACTAGAGGTAACAATGCATGGTCTTTCTGTCCAAAAAAAGGTATTTCCTTCAAAGGAAGACGTCCTAAATAGCAGGTAGGGAAGTGAGCCAGGCTTCCACAGGGTGATAATTACCGCAAGGGCCATGCTGATAACACCTGAAGAATTCAAGGTATGTGCAAACAGCAAAGATATTCCAAACCCCCATCAAGACTTCGTTCTCCAGGTCCCTCTGAAAGACAGTCGGTGTCTGAGCAAGATTTCATACTTATTTGCTCTAGGCATGTGAAAAAAAGCTGGTGAAATGTATTAGGCCTCCATCATTTATGATGCAGTTGTCAATTTTATTTTAAATATGTGGAATGTTTATATATGTACAGACATTGTATATGTGCGCTTTACTACTTTTGCTTATATAGTCACCCAGAAAAAAATATGTATAATAATGGAAAGAGACAGAAGAGAGAAATTAGATAAACATTTAGTTGAATACAATGTATTATAATTATTTGTATAAATATTAGTAAGAAGTCTATTATTACAATTATTTTTAAAATATTATTATATACATTGTTTAAAATTAGGCGGTCACTACAAGTTTTTTTTTAAATGAACACTTTTGTTCAGCATGGATGCAG
This sequence comes from Sinocyclocheilus anshuiensis, assembly GCF_001515605.1. Classification (NCBI taxonomy): domain Eukaryota; kingdom Metazoa; phylum Chordata; class Actinopteri; order Cypriniformes; family Cyprinidae; genus Sinocyclocheilus; species Sinocyclocheilus anshuiensis. The sequence goes on along the minus strand of NW_015555735.1, from coordinate 229,325 downwards.
AAAATTGATCAAAACAGTAACACATTTATAATGTTACAAAAGTTCTATTTAACTTAATGCTGCTCTTTTGAACTTTCTATTCAACAAGTAATCCTAAAAAAAGGATCACAATTTCCACAAAAGTATTTTGAAAAGTAATTTCTGAAGGATCATGTGACACTGACGACTGGAGTAATGGCTGCTGAAAATTCAGCTTTGCCAGGAATATATTACAATTTACATATTTGTATAAAAATAAATAAATAAATATATATATATATATATATATATATATTAACATTTATTTATAATCAATATGAATATTTTTCCACAGGGTGTTTGTAAGTATCTATCAGATGTTCGATTTGCTCTGTTGAAGGCCAAACTGTTTATCTTCTTGTGTACATATGCAAATCAATAGCTCAATGACCTTCATTTGTCCAGGACAGCTTACAGGCTTGGAAACGCTTATTATTCTGTTTAAACCCAATTTTCTGATATTACTCAATCTGAAATGTTGTATACAAAATGAACTGCAAGACTAAACTGAACTGAACCCTTGGCAAATCATAAATCATTTGTGAATATGGATATATACATTTCCAGTCCCGTTTTTTTAATTCTCTGAGAACACCCAACAAGGCTTTAATCATTAAAATGTACAGAAAGTGTAACACTGTACCAACACCGTAGGAATGTAGCAAGTAGCTCTTATCTAAACATAAACAAGCAAATTGCCAGAGACCTGTAGACAGAGCACTGGAAGCAAAAAGATTTCATCTGCAGTGGCTAAACAAAAAAATCAGAGTTTTAAACAACTACCCTCCCACATTAGCCACTCATCTGACTTCAGATAAACACTGTCGGCTGTGGCTGTGATGCTGGAGGAGATGACAGTGGTTTATGACTGGGTTCTGCTGTGGGCTGACTCATGATCCCAAGTGTCTTTTGGGCTTTGCTGGCAACATGGTGTTCCTTTGCTTACGCTGTAATAAGAAAAATAGTTAAATAGCAGGTGTGGTTGTTCGATTTTCCCCATAAAAATTATGTTGACAGTGTTTCAGGGATTATGGGAGGCATTTCGGTGGCTGCATATTTGCAGAAAAATCATCTTTGCCATCACAGGAATAAAGTACATTTTAAAATATATTCTGATAGAAAACAATTCTTTTACATCACAATATTATTAATATAATTTTGCATATGTGACCCTGGACCACAAAACCAGTCATAAGTCACACAGGTATATTTGTAGCAATAGCCAACAATACATTGTATGGGTTAAAATGATCGATTTTTCTTTTATGCCAAAAATCATTAGGAAATGATGTAAAGATCATGTTCCATGAAGATGTTTTGTAAATTTTCTACCGTAAATATATCAAAACTTTTTGGACACCTTTAAAGGCGATTTTCTCAATACTTAGATGTTTTTGCACCCTCAGATTCCAGATTTTCAAATAGTTGTACCTCGGCCAAATATTGTCCTATCCTAACAAACCATAAATCAATGGAAAGCTTATTTATTCAGCTTTCATATTATGTAAAATGAAAAACTGACCCTTGTGACTGTGGTCTAGTGTCACATAATGCTCAGTAATGTAGGCTATTTGCTGTATTTTTGAACATACTTGTACTGTTTTAACTAAATGAAAAGAACTCATAGCTTTCGTTTACATACAAAAATCTATTTAACAATATTTTACTTTGAAAGTACATGTATTACCTTCCTAAATACACATTTTCACTGGGAGTTCTTTTCACAAAACATCATCTTTACAGTATTTTATAGGAAGATTGCATATATTACCCCATTAAGTTTGATATAATTTTGAATTTTTGTGGTGTACTGCACCCTAGTTGTGGTGGACCAATCATTTACATTTGCTAGTGCTTTTACTGACTATCACAATAAGATATATGTGAATTTGTGAATGTCCAGCTTCCCAGAGGTGGTGCATATATAACCAGTGAATATCATATGTAATAGTGTTTGTGCAGCTGGGAAAATTCAGCATCGATTTCCAGAAAGTTCAAGAATGGGTCTTTCGGTTGATTTCCTCCATTACGATCCTTGTTTAAAAAAAAGAAAAAGTTAATATGAAATCAAAACTCTTATTAGTCATAAGAGAGTATAGCTTTCAATATAATTTATAACGGAATAGCGCGTACTATTGCTGTTTTCTTCCTGTGTGCTAATGAACAGCAGTGTGTGTGTGTGTGTGTGTGTGTGTGTGAGCGACTCAATCTCTTCCACAGACTCCAGGCTGAATGTCCCGGTGACGTCAGCTGACTGTTTTGGCTGTACTAGGCGCTCCGGACTGCTGCTGTAAAAATGCTGCTCTCTGTGCCGCCAAGGACAGGAATCAACCCATATAACGGCTATCCCAGCAGAACCAGTAAAAAGGTAAAGCCCTCTTCGTATGCGGTGGCGTCAGCTGGCCGGGCCGGCGGAAAACGCTGATTTCTGTCGCTTATCTCTGTTGTGTGTGTAACTGCATGAGTGTGAGCTGCAGTGTCCTTGAAAGTGGAACCGTGAAAATACTGAAGTGTATCATCGCGCGATCGTGCCGGGTAATCCTCCGCTGTGGAGCGTGATCCTGAAGTCAGCGTGTAGCTATTTAAAAAGTGGGCATCTTAATGTAGATTCATCTGAGAAGTCACAGACAGTACGAACTTGCGGTCCGAAATGTTCACGGATAGCTACTTATTCATGGGAACTCGATGCTTGTGGATTATTTGCAGTAAATCAGTAAAGAGGACTGTTATTTGGGATTCATGAGGAAAATTGCTTGATGGGGAAAAAAGAAAATTAGTTGAAGTTTTACGTTGAGTCATTCGCCCCACCCCTATAAATCCCACTACTATTACTGGAAACATTTAGGTTTCGGATTGACTTTGCAGAGACAGAAAGTCAATGAATCCGACATAGGATGCCTTTGATTTACGGCCTATTTTTTTCGGAGGGACAAAGGTCAGAATGAGAGAATAAAACGCTAAATTTGCGTTTATAACATGTTAATGGCGCAGTTCATTTGTAATAACGAACGCTTGTCCGACATAGCCTGTATGATGTTGGTTACATGCAGTGAATTATTCTGTATAAATAAACTAATATAATCATATCATATCGTATTGTTTTTGTTTTACTACTAGTGATTCTAATAATTAAGTTTCCAATAACATACATTCAGAAACGATTTTTAGTTAAGAGTTTCTGTTTTTTGACACAAATAAATCTTCTAGGCTAATAAAAACGTAACATGCATTACGATTATTTTAATAGACCTACTACTATACATTTTTAAAACAGATTATATATAAGTTTTTAACCTTTTTTTTAAGAAAAAAAAGTATTTTCCTTTCTGTTTTTAATTTAAGCTCAGAATGCTATGTATTCTGAATGCTATGTATGTAGCTGGCAGCCATATCACCCTGTAGCCCAAGACTGGTCACCCACTGAAGCCAAGTAGGGTTGAGCCTGGTCAGTACCTGGATGGGAGACCTCCTGGGAAAACTAGGTTGCTGCTGGAAGAGGTGTTAGTGAGGCCAGCAGGGGGTGCTCACCCTGTGGTCTGGGTGGGCCCTAGCGTCCCAGTATAGTGATGGGGACACTATACTGTCAACAAGCACTGTCCTTCGGATGAGACGTTAAACCGAGGTCCTGACTCTCTGTGGTCATTAAAAATCCCAGGATGTCTTTCGAAAAGAGTAGGGGTATCACCCTGGCATCCTGGCCAAATTTGCCCATTGGCCTCTGACTATCATGGCCTCCTAACAATCCCCCATATCTGCTGATTGGCTTCATCACTCTGTCTCCTCTCCACCAATAAGCTGGTGTGTGGTGGGCGTTCTGGCGCACTATGGCTGCTGTCGCATCATCCAGGTGGATGCTGCACACTGGTGGTGGATGAGGAGATCCCCCCTCACAATGTAAAGGGGGTCTAGGCTTTGAGTGCCTAGAAAAGCGCTATATAAATGTTATGAATTATTATTATTATTATTTATCACTTAAGATGAATTGCTGTTGAGTTTGGGTATGCAAATATTAGCTACATAAAGTAAGTTACTTTACCTGTGAACATTGTTTTCCTGTTGAACCCACGGTGATACAGTGGTGTTATTGTGTACTACTATTTTTTGTCAATCTCTACCTGACATGATATTAATACTGTGCAATGACATGCACTTAAAGTTGTCAACCATATATTTTTAACATCATGAATCAGGTGCGCTTTTTTGCAAGTTTATTCAAAACACTCCGTCTTTATCATCTGCAATCTTCAATGCCCTTACAAAATGGTCATCATAATAAATAGACTGAAATAAAATGACAGTGCAAAGCGAAGAAAGGCTATTAACGTGTTGACCGTTTTATAAATTATTGCCTGCTAACTTATAAAATACTAGATAAAGGGAAGCCGTTTCTGACTCTGACATTGAATATGATGGTCTATCTACTCATTAACAGCTTCATAAGCATACACCCTGTGATCTGATCCAGCTTGGCTCTCTAAATGTTATTTCAGCTTCACGCCCATGCTCACGAAATAATCCAGAAACAACGCAAAGATTCAAGCAGACCGGGTTGCTGATTTCATCTTACCTTTCAGTTTATGAAGAAACAAGAGAAGACCACGGCTATTGAGATTCAGAGTTACATGTTTAACCACATTCATTGACCTCATTTTCCTTTTGTTATTAGAGCTAACCATGGACTCGATTTTTACAAAACCAACACTTTACTTATAAGTGCTGCTCTAGAAAACATAGCAGAGCTTCCACCAGCCCAGCCGCTGAGCAGGCAGGTGTCCGAGCCCATGGTGCATCTTTTCTCAATAACTCACACAGCGGGGCGAGTGCTGGGGGAGGAAGTGTAGGTAGTAGTGTGAAAGGAAGTAAGCTGTGTTGGGCAGGTGGGCATCATGTCCCTCGGTCATAAAGAGGACATGTTTGTCATTACTGAAAGGTTGTATATTGCCATGGAATGGAGATATTATGCCATGTATCACTCCAGGGATGGCAGTGAAGATGGTGTTTTTGGAAGCAGTTTTGGGCAGAATTGAATTCAGGGCATCTGTTTATAATGAAAAAATAACCTGGTGATGTCAGGTAGCACTTCACCTGCTGGAACGGACTGGATGAAAAAGTGTTCAGTGGGTTTGAGTAGGGGCTACTGGCCAAAAGCCTAGAGGTGGTTGAGTATGGATGGCTGTTGTTGCTGCCCAATGGAAGCCCAAAAGAGCAATGACAAGTCCAGTTTGGACAACAACTTCAGGTTTCACTTGAAATATGTTGGACGAGTCTTGGCTGTAGTGTTTTGTGAAGCTGAGGAAGCACTCTATATCGATTTTTAGTTGCTGTAGCTATGTACAAATGCAGAGGGAGAATGTCAGGTGTGGGTACAACTACCAAACAGTATTTCTGCAGTGACTCTCAATGAGTGTGGGCCAGGAGGAAGATGAACCAACTAGTTGTGAGGCTAAAGGTCTGTTTATACCAAGAACGGAATGAGAAGGCTAACCAAAAGCACTCTTTTCCATGTATTGGAAATACTGCTAAAACTATGATTTTATTCTTGAACTTTAGAATTTTTTCCTCATTTTGGGTCATGAACGTGATTGCAAAGTGTTGACACTCCACTGTTTTGTGGAGTGTTTGCATGCAGAATTTCTATTATGAATATTATATTATTATTATGTTGGCAGTTGCGCAGACCTGAAATAATAGCATTCTTTGGTTTATTTTATGTCATGTCAGTTTCTCTGCCTCTGAGGGTATTTACCTTTACATTTATTCATTTGGCAGACACTTTCATCCAAAGTGTACATTTTTATCATGCTCAGCTTGCTGGAAAGTGCCATGCTGTACTGTTTGAGCTTTACGAAAGCACACACTTCCTGTGTTTAAAATGACAATGTTTTTTGTTTTTTAATTGTTGTAATGTGTGAGAAGCATTAATGTTTTAAGGCTTGTTGCTTTTACCATTTTTTAAATATATAAGGTGATTTTAATTTGAATTAATCTAAAGTCAGTATCAATCTGACCCCGACCATAATGATTTTTAACCCTAAATGCAAGATAATAATTCTAGCAATGCAACTTCTCATGCTTTAATGTAAGATACGTATCTGATAATACAATTTTTTTGTTCTTGGTGTGAATAAGCTCTGCAGAAAATATAATTTGAAACACTATTTCCACAGCCTACGAGTTATCAGGGGACATTAATTTTTCCAGAATTTCTGGATTGTGAGAGTGTGCAGCCACTGGTCTCTAATTTCCTCCTTAAGTGCCCCAAACTTAGATAGGCTTCCTAAGCCCTGCAGGTCTGTTAAGCACTGCTGCACTGACTCACCCAACTGCTGTCAGCTCTGGCGGAATAAAATCCACTGGAGAATGACACTCTGTAGGGCGGCAAAATGTTGCAAATCACTTTACACAGTATGAATATTTGAAGCTCATTAGAGTCTTCCAAATATTATGTGACCTTTCAGGTAATAAAACACCCTTTTTATGCGAATCACTCAGTTTTGAATGTAAAGTTGAGGGCTTTGAGATGCACAGTATAGAAAGGAACAATGAGAGCCAGCTGTGGAAACGAAAAGAGATTCTTATGCTTCAAAAACATCAAACCCAATATATGCCAGTTGCAAAATATTAAAGGGGTCATATGATGCTTTTTTTAAAGATCATTATTTTGTGTATTTGGTGTAACAGAATATGTTGACATGCTTTAATGTTCATGCACAATCAGCTTGTAACACTCCAAAGAGAAAGGAAAACTTGAAATCGCATCATATGACCCCTTTAACAAAGCTCAACTTTTTTTTTTGGCCACCAGTTTAGATTTTTTAATTTATTTTTTTTATTTTAAACATATTCACTGGTCCAAACACAAAATAGAACTAATATTTCTTTCTAAATATTTAAATATATAAAAAATATATTATTAAAATATTTATAAAATTATACTCATAAATTAAAAATACATTCTTGAAATATTAATATAGTTAATATTAATATAGCCTATACTTACAGTTTAAGTTTCAACACTGGAAAATGAAATTATATGATGCAAAACTATATTCAAGAATAGTTTAATGTACTAATAAAAACACTAAACTGCAAACTTTGACTTGTAACATTTGTAAACTGTAACATTGTAAAGTTTTCTTCAGATTATGTGATTCTACAAAACTATTTGAATCACTCAGTAACGCATGCTGAAGATTCCTTGGGACAGAGTCTGTTTCTGTTGGTACTGCTACAGAAATGTGTGTTCACACACGCACTTACTTCGAAATTCTCCTTCACGGGATGGATCACTGCTGAAAGACACAGTTTTGAAAACCAAGCAGCCTAGAAGAAGAGTCTTTCCCCTCCTTCCTGCACTCTTGGCAGGGATGCAGATTGCTCAGAGATAAATGACTTGGAATTCCTGGAATTCCTGTCTCAAACATTGTGCGTGGATCCTGGGTTACTGGCTGTGGCTACGTTTTTTTCCCTCTTTAATTTCTGCTAAAAGTTATAGTTTGACATTTTTGATCTCAGAAAATACCTGACCAAGATTAAATCCTGATTTGTGAGTATAACTTGAAAAGGGTGGAGAACTGAGCAACTGAGGGCATTTTTTCTGCTGTTCTCAGCCCCTCCCCCTCATCTTTAATCCAGTGAACGATGTTTGAGTGAAAAATTGCATATTTCACAAGAAAAATGAACTTTTCCACGACATTCTAATTTATTGAGATGCACCTGTATGTGATTTAGAAACCGAAGCTCTATTAATTTCTCTGAGGAAATGGGAGTGAGGGGAAAAAAAATCAGTATTCTGAAGTATATTTTACCTAATAATATTGTCTAAATATTCTCATGCAAAGATTTTATTTTTAGTTACATTTTTTTTTTTTTTAAACGAATCCTTTTTGCATTATGTATTATATTATTAGGCAAACACAGTCTGACTCTAACATAAATCTAATCTAATCTATTTCTCACACCACAGAGAATTTTGATTAACTACACCTTAAAAATTATCACAATATTATTGCATTGTGACCCAGCTATCTATATATGATTTTGTATATTACGTATTTTTTTAAATTGATTACATCAGAATTATTCAATGAAGTTACAATTATTTGACTGCCATCACAAAATATAAATAATGTTTTTTTTATTAAAAAAAATGTAAATGTGGTGTAAAAATAGCAATATATTGTTTTAGAAATCATATTCATATATTCTTAAAATATTCACATAAAAAATTTTAAACAATCAAAATCTAGATTCTAATATAATTTCTCAAACCACAGTACAATTTGACTAACTACACACTAAAAATAATCACAAAATTATTGCATTGACCCAGACATCTATATATGATATTGTATTTTATTATATATATTATGTATTTTCAGAAATTGAAAACTAAAAATAATCTGAAATGCACCTTTTACTTTGTTTTATTCATTTTATAAAAACAAAAGGATTGCCATTGTGCATATAGCTCCTTTCCAACGTAACCGTATATAAAATATATGCAAGTTATTTTTACTTGCTATGGAAGACTGCATTATGCCGCAATGTGTGTTGGTAGGGCATTAAACGTCCATATTCCTGGCAAACCCAAAAGCGTGCATCACAATACTGTAACCTATGCAGGTTAGAGCGATAGACAGACTTTTATTTCCATCCACAATCACACCTGGTACCAGCTCTTTAGAGCCAGATCCCCTGCTAACCCTTCAGAGCTGCTTACTGCCTCCTGTGACCTCTATTTCTGCAAGCCTTCCCAAGAGTCTGCCCTAGTGGCACTGCAATGGAGTAATCAAGAGAGGTGCAAACCCCGCCATGCTCTCATTACCACACTGCGCATATCTATGGAAATGAAGAGGCGGCCTATCGCCGGTTCCACTGCAGTGCTGTCCTCAAGTGCAAATAAGGGAGGACTCTCGGGTTTCATTATAGTGCAACTGAGATGTTCAAGGGCAGGTTTGCTGGTATTGAGTAGATGTTGACAAGGATTTGTTCTGCACTCAGATACATTGAGCACAATCTGAAGTAAACAGAGCAGTGAGGATGGTCGCGATGCGTGAATTACTGTCAGCGCGGTTGTGGACTCGGAGGAATGTCTTCACCTAATATATCACATGCTTTGCATGAACAAGAATTAAAGCTGTAGGTTTAACAGATGTACATGAATGGGAGTTGTTTGTGTAGAGTCCACATGGGTCATGAGAAGTCGGGAGGAGAACACATGGCACGCAAACTTAGTTAAGCAGAACTAAATTGCATAGCTACTTGTTCTTCCCAGAATGCAAGCATAAAGTGACCAATTTTACAATTGCACATATGTTTGTAACATTGCTTGTCTTGCCAATTAAAGTACATTTAATGTGCACACTGAAAAAAACAAAAATTGGCGTTTAAACAATTTTCACTGAATTTGATATAAATTTATCATTAATTACAAGGAAATGGCAAGTAATTTTATTAAAAATTTTATTTTGAAGTAGAAAGACTGAAGTAGTAGTCTGTTTTATTTACAACTTTGAAAACACCTTTTTGCATAGTTTGGGAACACAATTTTCTGCAGAATTGAGCAAAACCTGACAAAACCTCCCTTATATTTCTATATTATATACACAATTCCATTCGAACATTTAGGGTTGGTAAGGTTTAATTCATGTTTTTGAAAGAAGTCTCTTATGCTCACCAAGGCTGCATTTATCTGATAAAAAATACTGTAAAAATATTATTTTAAAAACCATTTAAAATAACATTTCTATTTGAATATATTTCAAAGTGTAATTTATTCCTGTGATGACAAAGCTGAATTTTCAGCAGCCATCCTTCAGTGTCATATGATTCTTATAATCAATGTTGAAAACAGTTTTGCTGCTTAATATTGTTTATATAAACAGTGATGCATTTTATTCTCAGGATTCTTTGACGAACAGAAAATGTAAAAGTAACATCTAAAATCTTTAACATTATGGTTGTCTCTCTCTCTTTATACAGTATATATATATTACATTTAAAATATTTACATCTAAAAATGCTAAAAAGCTAAACATAAAGATATAAAAATAAATGCACATAAGCACTTTAAAGTAACACACTTTTAGATAAGTGAAAATTGGAAAATAATATGGCATGATTTGAACAACACATCTGTCTGGATGGATGTCATTAGGGGGGTTTGTCATTTTTAGCATGTAGTGTTTGTGTGGGGAAGACTGGTGTTGTTAGGTGTGCGGCTCTACTCAACCTTGTACAGCATTGCAGGGCAGATGGGCTTAGTGGGGGGCAGTGGTTCAGTCATCTGTTTTCCCATGCAGAGGCAGAGTTAGCCGAGTAGAGCAGTCCTAATGAGACAGTGCTTTCTGACTGCACCCAGCACATGAGAGGGATTAGCACTCAACGCTAACAAGCTCAGATCTCAATTAGACAGGCTTCTATAACTAAGTTCACCCGGCTCAAGAGGAGAGCAAAAGACAAGAGCCCTATATATGACATAGTTTGTACGAGCACTTCTGGATGTGCCCCGCTCCCCTTTTTCCAACAATCTCAGGCCAAACCAATGAACTTATGGCATGTATTAAACTGGCCCATTGTTCCCTGTCTGAGATTTGATTTCACAGGCTTGGCTAATGAAATACTTCATCCTTGCCTGCCCCTCTGACTGATGAGGAGTTAATTAGAGAACTAACAGAACCTCTCAGGAGAGGGAAAGCCCCAGGCTTTGGACACAACAACAATTCAGAATCTGCTTGTTTTTGTAAATCAAATCACATTTGTAAAGGGACAGTTCAACCAAAAATGAAAATTCTGCCATTATTCAATCACCCTCATGTCGTTCCAAAATTATACCCTGTAGTTTTATCATATTTCAAGTGTTTTTGAGCCTTACAATAGCTTTAACTCAAAAGCCAAATCATTGAACCAGTGAGAAACTGATCAGTCCGATTTGTGAAGTGATCATTCTTTTGAGAATGTGGCTGCACCTGAAATCACATACTTCCCTATATAGTAGGTGATAAACAGTATGTGAAAAGAACAGTATGTCTGAATTTACAGTATTCATAAATTAGTAGGTGAAAAGTACCCGGATGACCTACTATTTCGGACAAAGTGTGCTTCAGATGGACACTTTACAGGACAGGAGTTGTTAATGGCAGTGAGGTGGCACAGCTGATGCTAATAGGTCACATGATAATGACAATGTATCATTCAAACAACACATACTTGTTTAATGGTCACAAAGTAATTATTTATTCAAAAGATATACCAAAGTACCTGAAGAGTATGTGATTTAGGACACAGCCAGTTACTGTTTCAATGGTCCAGTCAAAATGACTTCTGAGTTCACTTGAAGGGAATTAACAGCAAATAATGTAGCAAATTTTGTTCAGTTTTTCCACACAAAGCTTTTGGATGGTTTCAAGAAGACTTGGAATATAGCACACAACTACGTTTATGGGTCGTTTTTTGCCACTTTTTTGTTTTGTTGTTGCATGGAAATCTCCCTTTGTGTTCCATGGGGAAAAAAACAGAATATGGGTTTGAAATGACATCAGGGTGAGTAATAATTACATCATTTGAATTTCTTAGTGAACTCATTTTTTAAAGGTTATATTCATGTTGCGACAGCATCATTTTGATATTTTAGTAGGGTGACCATACGTGCCATTTTTCCAGGACGCGTCCTGGCCAGGATTTCTATAATGCCTAACATATCTAGGTTTTGGCTTTGTTTGCATGTGCAGACCGATCGATGTATGACATCAAAGTACCATACAGACGGTTATGCTTTCGAAACGCTCTCGAGGTACTTTGATGTCAAACACTGATCGGTCTGAGCCGCACTGCTTTTAAGTCGAACACACCTAATATGTACGCGTAATTGCATCGCTTTGACTGTAGATCCCACCTTCTCACATGCCATGATTGGTCCATTATGTACAATGCTTGCATGTTATTGGTCAAACTACTTTTCGATCATTACCTTCAGCAAGCATGAAAACAAAGCCAAAACAAATCCTGGCCAGGACGCGTCCTGGGAAAATGGCACGTATGGTCACCCTAATTTTAGTGTTTTGCTCTGCATGTGGCAAGACTGAGTCGCTAATGGTCAGCACACTCCTTCCACATAAGTCAGAGGACATTTCAAAGGAAAATTAAATAGCTATATTCAAAATCTAATAGCACTGTATTGTATTTTGTCTTATCTGTTTTGACAGCAGGCGTATGCGTCCTCCACCCAGCAGATGGCGCCGCCCAGTCCCAACACCACCACCACCAGCAGCAGTAATGGAAGCAGCAGCGGTGGAGACCAGCTGAGCAAAACCAACCTGTACATCCGTGGTCTCCATCCAGGAACCACAGACCAGGACCTGGCCAAGCTCTGTCAACCGTGAGTGTCCTTGTTTCACGTGGAAATTAATTTAGAATTAGAAATGGCGGAGACAAGTAAGGTCAGGTTCATAATCAGCAGTTGGAGAGGGTGTATAATAAGAGCAGAAAATGCATTAAAAAACAGAAGGAGTGTGTGGGAGAGAAAATCTCAGACTTTGAGCGTCCTGATTTGACCCTTTATGATGAGGTTAGAAATGCACTGCTGGCAGATAATTCACATTCATTTCAACATGAAGTGTTTTTGGATAAGCCTATACAGCATCTTGATTTAGTGGACGCTGTGTAAATCACACATTTCTATTCATGAGACTTTTTTGATATTTTATAACATTTTGGTAGGACGCCTGAGGGGTGCTCGTTCTTCATCTTGGTATTGGTTCTCATTCCGTGTTTTTGTTGGTACATCGGGAATTCATCTTTTGAAATAAATCTCATATCACTTTGTCACTATCAGATCTGTGCTTTCATGTTAGAAGATGTTTTGGTGGAATGTAATGACATAAACTCAACAGAGGTTTGGGTTTCAAACAAAGCTCTTTTTTGTTAACCAACTGCAGTGTTTCCAACAGCTAGGCACGACGGTTCCCCCTCCTCGCTCTTTCCCTGCCTGCACCTCACTTCCTTTTAGGGTTGATAAAAGTAAGGAAGAGAGAGATTTTGGCTTCGGCTTAGATCTCCCAACGCATTCACAAAAATATTTTATGTTTAAAAATAGTTGTTTTCATCTAGTTAACCTTTTAACAACACTTTCGTTCATTTCTATTTGGCTTTGTGTTTTAGAGGTTTGATTTGATTTCCTTCATCAGTAAGTCAATTTAAAATGGTTTGATTTTAGTTAAAAGGTCAACTTTTTAAGGTTTTTTCAGTGTTTATAAATCTATAACTGCAATGCAGTTTTAACTGTTAAATCTATTAAAAATTATTTTCAGTGATTGAAAAAAGCTCAAATGAAACACATAAAAAAATAGATGAAAAACTTCAGCAAACTTGAATGAAATTGAGAAATGTTACCTTGGCAATTAATTGAAATAAGTGAAAGCTGAAGTACTAAAATGGCTAAAACTAAAATTGATATAACAAATAAATTCAAGCTAAATAGAATTAAAAAAATTAAAAATAATAAAAATGACAAAAGCACCTAATTTCTAAACTTAAACTAAAATGAAAATGAAATTTGAAAATAAAAGCCAATTCAAAATATTAATACATTCTATCATTTTACATAAATAACGTTATCATAAATAACACTAATTGCAAATCTAAATGTATTAGCTTATGTTTTTTTTATTTTTATATTAAATTGCCAAAACAAAAGTGAACAACTCAATGTCTTTGATGCCCAGTTTGATGTAATTTATTTTGGCCAATAAAAATGTGATGTATTTTCTTAAGCTTTGTTGAAATATATATTCCATTTTAGGACAAACTGCTCATATATTTAAGATGGCGTAGAAAGAACGTGCACATAGAAGTATAAAACTGGAGATCGAGGCCCTCTCTGGAAGAAACGGTTGAGATTAGGCTGCCCAGCCCTACAGGAAACTCTGAGCCCAGGGGGAAAGGGAAAGACAAACAAGGGCAACAGCTGGGAGGGAGAGGAGATGAAAAGTTGTTGGTGATGGGGTGGGGAGAAGCTGTGAGAGAGAAAGAGAGATTTGGGGGAGTGTGAGAAAGAGAGACTGAGAGAGTGAGAGATAAGAGCTAGTCAAACATATCAGGTGTTTCTTAGCAAAGAAGCTTTTGGCGGGGGAGATGTTTGGTCAAGTAATTCCTGTTACCTTTATAGAAAGCGAGAGAGCAGATCACAAACCAAATGGTTTCAGAACTCTACAGCTTGTTTTACAAAGTGAATGCTGTGGATATCTCAAGCAAGAACAGTGAAAAAACGATTTCTGATATATTTAAGTATTATCACGAGCAAGAGTGCTGTTGTTCTGAATATCAGCACTTCAGACCAACAGCCGAGAATGCGATTGTGAGAATGATATTTCTTTAATATACAAGAAATTAAAACTGAGTAATTTGCATTTAGGCAATATTGCTAGTTGCTTTGTCTGCTTTTAATCTATCAATGACAATAGTTCCAAATGGAACCAAAAATTTTTACTAAATCAGTTGAGTGAATGATTTGTTGACTCACTTTGTTTGGTTCCTGAATGAATCAGTGTTTTGAATGAATCAATAGCGTGCTGAATGTTGCTGAATGAATGAATCAAAGTCACTGAAGCACTATAGAAGTAAAGCCCTTTCTTGTCACTAATTTTAGAGCTAAATGCCCTACCAATGCTGCGACAGGTTCGATATGAGTACTAGTTTTTTTGCTACACTAATATCTGCAGCCCATCTCGTAGTGCTTACTTGACCATGACTCTCGGTTGGATCTCACACATGACTAACTGTCTGTTCACCCCTGGGCTGCACTGATAGTGACATCAGGGAAAAACAAAACTAAATGCAAATAATAAAATGCAATTAACCATGCAGTCATGCATATTTAGGATGGAAAAATAAATAGGCTTACAGTATGTTGTGGCTTGTGTGCACGAAATAGGCACAGACACAGTCAAAACAGTCATTAGAGAAGTGCTAAAACTATTTTATTCAATTTAGTCAAATATTATTTTAGCCGAAACTGATTTTTAAAAATATATATTTTAAATATTGTAAACATATTGTTGAGCCTAAGTATATTATGTATTACAGTATGTATACAAAACTATTTCAGCTGAAACCAAAAATATTTTTTTTGCTATTTTGGCTCAATATTTCTGGTTGCTGAAATTTCAGTGCATTACAAATCAAATTGCCTATTCCATCTATGTCATTGTTTATAATTGTATTACATATTGTTGGGCCTAAGCAAATCATGGTATTATGTATGGCATTTTTAAGTTGTTTGTTTTGGTTACATTTGTACAATAAACAATTTTGGCAGTGCATTGGGTTGCTATCTGTGCTGTTTTATTTATTTTTTTATAAAAACATACGCTAGGCAGACATATTTGACTTAGTGATTGAAGATGTCTTATGAAATTCAAAACTTTTAAAAGCATGTCTCAAAACACCTGTGTTTTGTTCCATTCCTTGTCCTGCATGAACAACCCTTAAAGTTCAAATGAATAAAAAACTGAAACTACTGTAATTTTCCAATATTACTTTAATCTGTACTATAATTACATTATATAGGTTTAGTTCAGTCATGAACATCAGCGTGAGTTTCTTTGTGCAGGCAGTAGGACCCAGATGAGGAGTGCGGTGGAGGGCATTGGAGGTTGATTGTTGTGGATCTCAGCCAGAGCTGTGCAGGGCAGACAAGGAGAACTCTCAGGTTACACTGCAAGCACATGCCTGGATCGAGAACACCTACCCCCCTCCCCCTCCCCCTCCCCGTCTCTCAAACACCCGAAAGCCTCCAGTAAACCACAGACGTGTACACAAACCTACAGCTCTATACCTGTATCATGCTGTGCAAATGCCTTTTCCCATGCAAGGCAGCATGAACATGATATGGAGTCCATTATTCAAAGAGCATTACCATTTGATCAGGGCTTCTCCTCCACGCCGGCACCCTCATGAAGATTTAATACACATGATTTCTGGATATGGGGGCCCATTGAGTGGTACATTGTGAATGGGGCAGCGCTGGGGCCCTGCATTTATGGGGTTTTGTGCCTCCGCTGCTCATCTGTTTCTGGCTTAGATTACTTTGGCTCTTCTAAACTGTGTTTGACCTTATAAAATATCAGATAAACATCAGCAAGTCTTATGAGTTTGGATAGGTTTATCATTATTAAGCTGCTTAAAAGCTGTTTAAGGTGTTTATCGGTTCAATTAACCCAAATGTTTCTTTTTGTGTTTGTTTTGTATTGCACAGCTATGGAAAAATTGTGTCTACTAAGGCCATTCTTGACAAGACCACCAACAAGTGTAAAGGTAAGATGTGCTGTATAATTTCAGCTTTGAAGGAATAGTTCACCAAAAATTGAAGAAAAAGAGAAACTTTAAATATTGAGCTTTTCTGTTACTTAAAATGACAAGAACTCCAAAAATGACAAGAAAAAAAAACTTTAAACATGCAGTTTGTTGTATCATAAAAATATTCCATACAACTTCTGCCCAATATTCCAAGTCCTCTGAAAAAATGATATTTTTTAAAATATCAAGACTGAAATTTAAGTTAACACTTACAGAAAATCTTGCTTGAAAGCTGTGGTCGCCATTCACATTTATTGTATCAAAAAGAGCAGCTCGGACATTCTTCTAAGCATCTCCTTTTTAAAATATTTTTTTAATGATTGTTTTTATTATAACATTTGTGGGGGTTGTCATTATTTTATGACAATTATTATTTATAAATAATTATTTTAAGTTTGATATTTATCCAGTACTTTGTTATTTTTATATGAAATATTAATTCTGTAAGTATTAATTCAATCAAATTATTAATTTTATTTTTAATCTTACATATTTCATGTAATATTCATGTTATTTTATATTGATATTAAATATTAATATTTATTTGATTCATATTATTTTTTACAAAATAATAAAAATCATTACAAAATGAAAAATCCAAATAAAATGATTTTCCTATCAAAACTCACATTACTGCAGTGGGCCATTTTTGTATATATAAGAGCATCTTGGACGTTCCTCTGAACATCTGCTTTTGCATTTCACAGAAGAAAGAAAGTGATACACGTTTTGAAAGACATTTTGAGTGAACTGTTCCTTTTAACCCGTGAGCGCTCTTTCAATATACTTCATCTATTTTATCTCTATAGCAAATGTGTGCTGATGTAACAGGAATGAGATTGGTATTGCATAACCCTACATCTGTCAAGTGGACCAATGCTATTACATTTGTGTGTGTGTGTGTGTGTGTGTGTGTGTGTGTGTGTGTTTGAATGAACTGTTCCTTTTAACTCGTGAGCGCACTTTAAATATACTTCATTTATTTTATCTCTTGCAAATGTGTGCTGATGTAACAGGAATGAGATTGCTATTACATTTGTGTGTTTGTGTGTGAGAGAGCGAGCGAGAGAGAGAGTGTATAGTTAACTTGGTCTGATAGCTCTTTTCTCATGTGGGACAGAGAGATTACCAGTGTGAGCTAAGGTGCAGAGGAGTGATAGGGAACGCTATTGGCTTAACATCTAAACTCTAAGCAGTGATCACTGATCCTCTGTGTGTGTGTGTTCAGGCTATGGCTTTGTGGATTTCGACAGCCCGGCCTCTGCACAGAAAGCAGTGACGGCACTAAAGACCAGTGGAGTTCAGGCTCAGATGGCAAAGGTAAGAGTCAGAGGAACTAAACACCTTGTCCCTTAACGGCTCTTACTTGCTGTAAACCTTGTATGGCACGTTGAAACAGCTTCAAACGAATTCCAAACACAAGCATCACTATTATTACTATGGCTCATACTTAAGTTTGGGATTTGAACAAACTCCTAAGCCAAAGTATTCAACTTTGGCGCAGATTTCATCCAGCATGGTTTCTGCACTGGACACGAATGATGCTTCAAATCATGTGGATTGATGAGGAAATGTATGTTATTACTTTCCTTACTGATTTTCAGCTAGTAGACGATAAAATTGACAAAAAAAATGCCATGAATTTAGACTAAAGAAGGGAACTCTGGTGCTCAAGAAACATTTCTTATTATTATCAATGTTGAAAACAGTTGTTGCTTAATATTTGTTGTGGAAACCGTAATACATTTTTCAGTATTTTTGATTAATATAAAGTTCAAAAGAACAGCATTTATTTGAAATATGAATCTTTAATAACATTATGTTTTTTTTTTCTTGGACCAACAGAATATTGTATCACTGATTCAAGGAGAAACTAATTGATGGTGACAAACATCACTGCAACACTCCACCGATCTGGGCTTTATGGCGGTGTGGCCAGACTCAATCCTCTCCTCAGTGAATACACATGAAAACACACTTGGAATTTGCAAAAAAGCACCTACAGGACCCTCAGACTCTGAGAAACAAGATCCTCTGGTCTGATGAACCTCAATTCTAAGCATCATGTTTGAAGGAAACCAGCTCTGCTCATCCCCTGTAGAG
>NW_015555735.1:210111-210372 GCF_001515605.1 Sinocyclocheilus anshuiensis | reverse complement strand
CGACCACCTAGATCGCCTATGCCTAGAAACGGCCCTGCTCTGGTCTGATGAAACTCAATTCCAAGCATCATGTTTGAAGGAAACCAGGCACCGCTCATCATCTGCAGAGTACCATCCCAAAAGAAAAGTGTGCTGGTAACAGCCTCATGCTGTGGGGCTGTTTTTCAGCAGCAGGGACTGAGGGACTCATCAGAGTAGAAGATAAGCTCAATGCACCAAAATATTGAGATAGCCTTAATCGTGGGGTATGTATTTTTTCAA
>NW_015555735.1:209148-209569 GCF_001515605.1 Sinocyclocheilus anshuiensis | reverse complement strand
TGTATTAAAAATAAAAAACTTAAATGATTCCATTGCGTAAGTATTCATACCCTTATCTGGGACAGTTAAAATTTAGCTCAGGAGCATTCATATTGCTTGTAGATGTCACTACACTTCGAGTGAAGTTAACCTGTGGCAAATTCAATTGAATGGATATGATCTGGAAAGGCACACACATCTTAATAGAAGGTCTAACAGCTGATAATGCATATCAGAGCAAAAACCAAGCCCTGAGGTTAAAAGAACTGCCCTGTAGAGCTCAGAAACAGGTTTGCGTCAAGCCACACATCTGTGAAAGAGTTCAGAAAAAAATTCTGCTTCATTGAAGGGTCACAGAAGTCTGTTACCCTTGTTACCCTTAATGGGAGAAGTTTGAAACAACCAGGACTCTTCCTAGAGCTGGCCTCCTGGGCAACTGATG
>NW_015555735.1:208315-209067 GCF_001515605.1 Sinocyclocheilus anshuiensis | reverse complement strand
CAAACATCACTGCAACACTCCACCGATCTGGGCTTTATGGCGGTGTGGCCAGACTCAATCCTCTCCTCAGTGAATACACATGAAAACACACTTGGAATTTGCAAAAAAGCACCTACAGGACCCTCAGACTCTGAGAAACAAGATTCTCTGGTCTGATGATTCCAAGCATCAAGCATCATGTTTGAAGGAAACCAGGCACCGCTCATCATCTGCAGAGTACCATCCCAAATGTGCTGGTAGAGTAGAAGAAGAGCTCAATGCACCAAAATATAGAGATAGTCTTAATGAAATCCCAGTCCAGAGCATTCAGAACCTCAGACTGGGCAGAAGGTTCACCTTCCAACAGGACAATGACCCTAAACACAGCAAGAGTGGCTTATAGACAACTCTGTGAATGTCCTTGAGTGGCCCAGCCAAAGCCTGGGCTTGAACGCAATCAAATATTTCTGGAGAAACCTGAAAATATGCATCAGCCCCCATCCAACATGACAGAGCTTAAGAGGTGAAGAGGCGAGGAGAAGAATGACAGATAATTGCTAAATGCTGATGTGCAAAGCTTGTCGAATTAAACAAAAAAAGACTTGAGACTGTAAAGGTGCTTCAGCTAAATATTTAGTTAAGGGTATGAATATTTATGCAATGTACTTATTTCAGTTTTTTTATTTTGAATAAATTTATGAAGTTGTGACAATTCTGTTTTTGCTTTGTCAGTATGGTGTATGGAGTGTAGATTGATGTGGAAAAAAAGTAAT
>NW_015555735.1:176476-208248 GCF_001515605.1 Sinocyclocheilus anshuiensis | reverse complement strand
CCCAGTCCAGAGCATTCAGAACCTCAGACTGGGCAGAAGGTTCACCTTCCAACAGGACAATGACCCTAAACACAGCAAGAGTGGCTTATAGACAACTCTGTGAATGTCCTTGAGTGGCCCAGCCAAAGCCTGGGCTTGAACGCAATCAAATATTTCTGGAGAAACCTGAAAATATGCATCAGCCCCCATCCAACATGACAGAGCTTAAGAGGTGAAGAGGCGAGGAGAAGAATGACAGATAATTGCTAAATGCTGATGTGCAAAGCTTGTCGAATTAAACAAAAAAAGACTTGAGACTGTAAAGGTGCTTCAGCTAAATATTTAGTTAAGGGTATGAATATTTATGCAATGTACTTATTTCAGTTTTTTTTTAATAAATTTACGAAGTTGTGAGAATTCTGTTTTTGCTTTGTCAGTATGGTGTATGGAGTGCAGATTGATGTGGGGAAAAAAAAGTAATTTAAAGCAGTTTAACATAAGGCAGCAACATAACAAAATGTGAAAAAAATTAACTTTTGCAAGGCACTGTATATATAGTAATTCTCATTAGCTTGGCATTACTGCAGTACAGTATTTTTGATAGTTTTGTATTTAAATCATTAAGGGACTACAAAAAATAAGCATGTTATTAATTTCTTTGAATTACAGTAATAGCATTGATGTTTTTTTGCATTGCGGTAATGAGAAATGAGGAATGGGTGTGCTTAATTGTGCTAAAAAATAATGTCACAATACAAAAGTGCAACAAAAAACAGGATTCAATTTCTTTTCCATTTTTTCTCTTTAATTTTGCAGTAAATGTGACCTGAACATATTCTTGAAAGATTTTGTGAGATTCACCTATTTAATCTGTAGATCAGCATGAAAGGGCAACCTCTTCACACAAGAACATCACGAAGCACCCGTCTTAATTACAGCCGTTTTAGAGTCTTTTAGCGTTCTGACCTATTTAAGAGTTTGTTGAGGCAATTGCCGTGGATTTTCCTCCTCCCATTCACTCTGGAAAAATGCAGCGTCTCACGGCGTGATTAGATCAGTACAAAAATCACCTTCATCGCAGGTCACTGCAATTAGACATTCATTATTCATGGTGGTGAGATGAACTGGTAATGAATTTACAGCTCACATTTTAATCTCATCTGCACACCAAAGCAATGAATATGCAAATCAGCAGCGGGTGAATTGGAGGTTTGCTGTCTTGCAGCATCTTTACGGTCTTTCTGATTTGTTTAGACAAGTTAACACACAACTCTTGCTTCAATGATAATGAACTAAATTAATTTGAGCCGTATAATATGATTAAGGGGTTTTGAGATCCTAATATAAAACCTCCTGCTTACGCCTTATGCAGGAAGTGGGTAATCTGTAGAAGACATGCAAGCACAGGTTTGTGTATCTGTTCATTTGAGGTTAGAAAGGTGTCACTTTGTACTGTATGCATATTTGCTGTCATGCCTGCAGCTTCAAATTAAGCTAATTAGGTGTTTATATGGTAATGAGCTGACTCAGTACTGGCCTTGAAAACGGTCATTTTGACACTTTTTACTAAAAAACATGTTGATGTTTAAAACTCCAGCATAATTATGCAAAGGTAAGAGACAAATATAGCGAAAAATTTGCTTCTATTTACACTGGTGGCCAAAAGCTGGGAATAATTTAAGAGTTCTTAATGTTTTGAGAGAAGTCTCTTATGCTCACCAAGGCTGCATTTATTTAATCAAAAATTATGTAAAACAGTAATATTATTAAATATTATTACAATTTAAAGTAACTGTTTTCTATTTTAATATACTTTGAAATGTAAGTTATTCCTGTGATGAAAAAGCAGAATTTTCAGCATCATTACTCCAGTCCTCATTGTCACATGATCCTTCAGAAATCATTCTGATATGCTGATTTGGTACTCAAGAAGCATTTCTTATTATTATCAATGTTGAAAACAGTTGTACTGCTTAAAATCTTATGGAAACCACTAAATATTTTAGTGGATATACTGCCATTGAAAAGTCTGGGGTAAGTACAATAAAAAAAAACTATACTTTAATTTAGCAAGGATACATGAAATCATTCTTATCAAATAATCTGGAAAAAATGTATCACAGTTTCCACAAAAATATTAATCAGCAGTTTTTTATCAGCTGTTTTTCAGACTCTAAAGATAGGAGTAATGACTGCTGGATATTTAGCTTTGCCATCA
Source organism: Sinocyclocheilus anshuiensis (assembly GCF_001515605.1). Taxonomy (NCBI): domain Eukaryota; kingdom Metazoa; phylum Chordata; class Actinopteri; order Cypriniformes; family Cyprinidae; genus Sinocyclocheilus; species Sinocyclocheilus anshuiensis. The sequence goes on along the minus strand of NW_015555735.1, from coordinate 206,051 downwards.
CAGGAATAAATTGACATAGAAATTGACATTGACATAGAAAATAGTTATTTAAATCGTAATAATATTTCACAATATTACTGTTTTACTATATTTTTGGACAAATAATTGCAGCCTTACTAAGCGTAAGAGGCTTCTTTCAAAAACATGAAAAAATCTTAATTATTCCAACCTTTTGGCTGCCAGTGTGTATTTTTCTATTTGTGTTTCTTTTTTCTTTTTTTGGTTCTTTTTTTTTTGGAAAAGAGAAAACTTCCAACAAGCTCCATATTTCATAGTTGAAGTCGTGGCAGAAGCTGAACCAGTCTTATCTCTCCAATCTCACACAAGTGCATCAATGCACAAGGCTGCTGGTTCAGCAGTTTGTCCTACCTGTAAACTTCTGAACTCCTTCACAGTCATTTCTATTTTCCTTTTGATTTCCAATACATTTTAAAGCTGGAATGTATCATTACTAGAATATCAAGGACATTCCAAACTTAGTATCTGTATGCAGTATTTGTGGCACGTGGCATTATGTCGATTACCACAAAACCGTGAAGGGACATGGAAAGGATGTGACATAACTCTCCGTAAAGCGCTCAGTGTTTGATGGTGCTTTGATTTGGGCCTGACAAGGTTGATGAGGCCCTAACCTCAACTACCCATAATCCTAACCTTATTGAGCCTGTAAGGCTGATCAGTCCTTCAGGAACAAAGCAGGGCACCTTGCAGATATCCTCCAACAGGAATTATGTCAATAACACAAACCAGAAGCTTCTCCACCTAGAAGCAGTGAAAGTGAATGAGGACTGATGCAGTCAAGCTCCAAAATTACAAAAAAACACCATAAGGGACTGTTCACACAAATGGCGCTTTTCCACTGCATGGTACGGCACGGTACGGCTCGGTACGGTTCACTTTTGGGGGGTTTTCCACTGGGTACAGTACCTGGTACCTGGTACTTTTTTTAGTACCACTTCGGTTGGGGTTCCAAGCGAACCGTACCGTTACCAAAACGTGACGTGTAAACTCAGCTGATCACGGATTGGCCGGAGAGAATTGTACCTACCTGCATCACTGCACTTATGGGGCAACGTGGAATGAAAAAGTTTTTTTAGGAGTCGCGGTAGTAGATGCGGCGCAACTATAACGAAATGTGAATAATTCTGCCCACTCTAAAGCGATACTAAACTGCAGTGGAAACGCAAACCGAGCCGAACCGAGCGGTGCCGTACCGTACTGTACTGAGCCGTACCGAGCCGAGTCGTACCACGCAGTGGAAAAGCGCCTAAAGTGCATTTTTGCATTCAACTCCACTGCTTTTCTATTGTTTTCTGTGTAAACTTGAGCTCGACGGACATGCTTGGGCATTCTGCTTACTCGTGTCTTTTGCAGCAATGACACTGCATTGTATAAATGCAGCACAGAAGTTAAAAGTTATCTTACACACTAGACCTGGCTTTTTTTCTATTCCACTTTTCTGTGTGTTTTCCTTATGAATGAGACCTGGCTTTTTTCTATTCCACTTTTCTGTGTGTTTTCCTTGTGAATGTCCCCTAAAGCCATCATAAAAAAGAATGTGCTATATTTATTATTACATTTATCATAAGCTATATGATGGCTTTGTGTAGAAAAACAGGTTGAAATTTAAGTCTCTATTCGCAGAAATGATGACAGAATTGCTATTTTTGGACAAATTAATTCTTTAAGTTGAAAATAACCCAAAATATTCCTTTCACTAGTCATGTCCATGTATTTTAACATTATTAGTAGTATTATAATATTCATACATATGTTCAATCAGTTTTGAATCTATTTGCCATACTATTTAAACGCATTTTCATGAGACCGGGCTCTCCAACCCGGCATAAATAGTATGCCAAATAAAAACAAAAACTTGTGGTATTAATACACAAAAATTGACTTTGGTGTGTATATGCTATGCAGTGGGTAGGATTAGGGTTGTGGGGTAGATGCGTTTCATATGTACGCGAAAACTGCATATTATATGCACGCCAAAGTCAATTTTTATGTATCAATACCACGAGTTTTTGTTTTTATTTGGCGTACTATTTATACGCATTTTCATGAGGCTGGGCTCTATATTCAGTTTTCATTTCAATGTGCTTTTTTTTTTTTCGTTTTAATAGATTCCGGTTTTTTTTTTTTTGCTGTGTTTATACACACACACATATTTATATATATATATATACTGTATATACATATATATATATATATATATAGTTCCAATTACTGAAAATAATTTAATAGTTGTAGTTTACAATATCTCCTAGAGATTATTTCCTATTCAATGTTTAACACATTTGTTTCTCTCTTCTTGATGCAGCAACAAGAACAGGACCCCACCAATCTGTACATCTCTAATCTGCCTCTGTCTATGGATGAGCAGGAGTATATAATTAATAATAATTTATGCATTTAGCAGACGCTTTTATCCAAAGCGACTTACAGTGCATTCAGGATATACATTTTTTACCAGTATTGTATATATAGTATATATATATATACTGTATATACATATATATATATATATATATAGTTCCAATTACTGAAAATAATTTAATAGTTGTAGTTTACAATATCTCCTAGAGATTATTTCCTATTCAATGTTTAACACATTTGTTTCTCTCTTCTTGATGCAGCAACAAGAACAGGACCCCACCAATCTGTACATCTCTAATCTGCCTCTGTCTATGGATGAGCAGGAGCTAGAGAGCATGCTCAAGCCCTTCAGCCAGGTCATCTCCACACGCATCTTACGCGACGCAAACGGCACCAGCCGCGGAGTTGGTTTCGCCAGGTACGCCTGACCAGCTCTCATACGTAGAACCTGACATTATCATCATTAATATTCCATTAATAATGCATTTGCAATTACTCTATGTCAGGATGGAATCGACTGAAAAATGTGAGGCCATCATTCAACATTTTAACGGCAAATACATCAAGACTCCTCCTGGAGTTGCAGGTACTACATTTGGGTTGTTTTCATATTGACCAGATGGTTATGACAAATAAATAATGAGTGATATGTTTTCCTGAAGTGCCTACAGAACCCTTGCTGTGTAAATTTGCGGATGGGGGACAGAAAAAACGTCAGAATCAGGGGAAATATCACCAGAATGGGCGGCAGTGGCCGAGAGAGGGCGAGACTGTGAGAGAGCTGCTTTTTTCTACTTTTTTTACATGTTGATTTCAACCACAAGTCTTAAGTCAACTGTCACTCTCTCGTTCTTACACACATACAGGGCGGGATGACGTTAACATATGACCCTACTCCTGCTTTACAAAATGGGTGGGTTCAGAAATTATTACTCAAGAAATGTTGTACTTTGTGCTTTTAATTTTGACACTGCATGGTAACAGCGCTTTCTTAAAAAAGAAAAATGTGTTTGTCGCCCCCTGCAGGTTTTACTCTCCTTCTTACAGCATTGCTCCTAACAGAATTATTGCTCAGACTTCTATCTCTCCCTACATGCACTCACCTGTATCCACCTACCAGGTACAGAGAAACCATTTGTTTTGCAAGAGCCATACTACTGCTCAATATTTCAATTATTTTGAAGATGTACAGTTATTATATATGAGGAATTTAAGATCTTGTTTATGGAAAAATCTTCACATTCTTTCTAGCTTATTAGGTCTAAATAGATCTGAATGATATAGAAAAACAACACAAATCGAAGTTTAAAATGTGTCTCGTTTTAATGTCAGGTACACAATCCCTCCTGGATACATCACCAGTCTTACCTCATGCAGCCCACAGTAAGTTGCAGTTGCTGCTATTTTTCCTAAAGCACTTTTGCTTGTCTAACTTTCTTTCTCTTCTGTGCGCAGGGTACCGTCCTCACGCCCACAGTGGACCACACCATGACCATCCAGCCCACTGCCATAATAGGGCCTCTCACACAGCAGCTCAGCCATCTAACCCTGGGCAGCACAGGCACGGTACGTCCCCCACAGATAATTCCTTACAAATGTCTTGAAACAAATAATGTATTGGTCTTAATATTTTATGACCGGCAGTGAATTAGTTTAGACTTTTTTCTATTTGTCTATTCTATTTAGTTTTGGTTTTCATTGTTAATTTTAGTTTAGTTTGAATTTTTTTTAGTTTTCTAGTTTCACATTATTGCATTTTTATTTTAGTTTCAGTATTTTGGGGCTACCAGAATTCATATGCTAACTGGTATAATTTTAAATATTTAACTGCGTTACATTTCTGGTGACAGGTTTTATAATATTACCATGTATCAAAAACGTGTAATTGTATTTTAATTGTATTGCAATTATATTTTATTTTAGGTAGTTTTGGTGTCATGAAAATTTCAGTTTGGTTTCAGTTATTAATATTTGTGGTAGTTTTAGGGCTGAACGATATAACAATATAAAATCAATATTGCAAAATATGCAGTGCAAATAAAAACATTTTGACAGATTAAGGTTTGAAAATGAAGAAATTGAGACATAAATGTTAGTATTGTATTTTTACAGTGTACTATAAAAAATATTTGTATTACTTTTATACATTTTTCAGTTTATAGTACAATGGTTTTATTGCAATATATTTCTTATTTTTTTATATTTTAAATAATAATCACAATAAAAATCATATTTTATCAATTTTAAAAATATATATATATATATATATATATATATATTATGGTCATATTAAATGAGTCAAAAACACTGATAATAGGGACTATGAAAATTCCAGTGGAAAGAGATTTTTTCCCCCACTAAATTCATTAAATTAAATTAATGATATTTTTCACGTTTTTCCCAAATTGTTCAGCCTAAAAGGATAAGCCTAAGTCTCAAATTAAAAATAATTTTTCAGCTTTTAAATTATTTTTATTTTCTATGCAGCCCCAGCAAAATCATCCCAATCATCATAGAGTGACTGATTCAAAAATCCAAATGTAGCTATTTAAATCAAATGCTGAAAATTCCAATCTTTTTTCATAGTGCAATATATATCACAGAAAAACAAATTATTCCTGTCAGTTTTTAACAATATCGTGCAGCCCTAGTTTTTATAGAAATTGCGATGTACGGAATTACAAGAATTATCAATAACCATATGAGCAAGAAGTTCATCCGTCCAATGTGTACTATCTGTGGATATCACACGTTTGTCAACATGTGTCCATCTGTCCTCAGTATATGCCTGCAAACACAGCTATGCAAGGGACCTACATACCACAATATGCCCAAGTGCCTCCTTCAAGCGTTACCGCCGAGGTACGAAACCCTTGCATGCTGAATTATTCCAAGTGTTTCAAAGCCTGATTCACTGTGATGTATTGTCAGTAATATTGACCTCATGCCACTGCAGGAAAATAGCATCCAACAGCAGCAGGTTGCCATAGAGACACCCACAGACCACACAACATACTCCTACCAGCATGGCAAGTGAAGAGGAGGTGGGCTACTTCCTGTTGCTTTGGAAATGTTGTGGTCTGTAATGGAAAGAGATAGTGAAAACAACATTTATCCATAAAGAACATTTTTTCATGTTGTATTGGCATATCTACTGTATCCAAGAAATTATAAAATCAGTTCTTCTGAACTAGATGGATGAGTAACTCATGTTACAGTATAAGCTTCTTTTCCTACTCTAATATATATCTTTCTCTTATTTTAGTACATTCATAGGAGTGATGGAGGACACTGAACCACCTCTCTTGACATAAAAACAAATGGACATTGTGAAAAGGAACTGAGAAGCGTCTCTTTCCAATGGAAGAAAGCAGACATGTTTTTTCTTGGAGAAGACCAACCGATAATGAAGCTAAACCTATTTTAGTAAGTGAAAGACTTGGATGGAGAAGGCTATGACTACAAGATGTCATATAAGTTCACAAAATGCAAAGTAAGCTTTTTTTTTAACACAAAGACTCACACATTTGCACACACACACACTCCAACACACTTTGAGAAATATTTTTTTCTGCAACTTTATTTTCTAAAACATTCTGCAAAGCCAGAATGAAACAACTACGATGTTACAGCACCATGTGTCATTTTAATTTGATTTAATCTTTTTGTAAAATTCTTCAAAGATTTTGTTGACTGCTTTTGAACTGTCTGCTGCAAAAGGAATTTTGTACATAAAAAACTGTTTTTGCAAAGATCTTGCTGCATTTTTCTTGAATATCGATTTAAGGAAATACTGAGGAACCTGCTGAAACCAGCAGCCAAGTTGTTTTGATAGATCTACAGAAAAATGTGCTGTATCGAAGAGCGTTGTAAATGCACTCATTGTTTTGAGCAAGTTTGTGCCAGCGAGACGAGACTGAATTCTGAAACCAAGACCTCATATCCCCTCACAAAAAAAAAATTCCTTTTTTCCCTTCCAAAATGCTGCTTTATCTTGTAAGTTAGGTTATGCTCTGTTTAAATGTTGAGATTTATTTTTGTATTTGAAGAATTTTTTAAAGAACATTTCAAAGAGAAGCTATTTGGATGATAAACTTTTTTTATGGCTTTGTTTTCATGTCAATAGTTCTGTCTTGCCTCTTCATACATATGGATTATGTCTTTTCTTTTACACATTGTAAGGAGTGCTCCTCCAACCTTGTAATGTAGGCCTGTAAATTAATTTTTCTTGCCTTGGTGAACTTTAATAGTGACGAGTGTGTTCTTTGGGCTGTGTCCCCTGAGATATAAAAATGGCAATATAATGAAAACCAAGAGAGTTCTTCCCTTATTAGTGGAACACTCCCTCAGATTCCTTCCTTCTGAGGTAAAAGATTCTGAGACTGGAATAGTGATTATTTGTGTTGTGCTCTGTGCATAAATATAAATCCAACATGCTGAAAAGTAGCCTACATGTAAATTTGTTGAACAGGAAAATAGTTCAGTGATGTATGAAATCAAATATAATGCTATAATCTAAAAAGTATTCGGATAAAGAAGGATTATACTGTCTCATTAGCTCTGTCTCTTCAAAAACAGAATCACGTTTCACATATTCACACTTTGAGATACATTTTTCAAGAAATGTCCAGCAACATATTATAACTTAGCATTTTTTTAGTTTCTAAAAAAGCTAGTCTGCTTCTATCACGTTTACAATTTTAACATTTTATCTTTCAGCCAGTAATTAGGGTTGGGTAAAACTATCAATTCCCTGCTACCGTTATACCTGAACGATATAGATTCTTAAAGCGTCTCTTCGTTTGGTAAAAACCAACTTACTAAACTGCATAGATAAACAGAGCCCCACTGTTTTAGTGTTTTGTAATGTAGGCTACCCAGTAAAACGGTTTTTTTAGGTGGGGGATGTAAAAAAAAAAAAAAAAAAAAAAAAAGAATCCTCAGCGTCAAGGTAAAATAAATCATATTTTACCTGAGCTGTGAATGAGTTTGCAGGCTGTAATGCGATAAACTGAAACAACATCGAGGAGAAAGGCGAGGTCGCTCTCCGAGTTGCGTGGGGTATCACGCGCGAAGTGTAGTCCGATTCAAGAACACGAACGATTCACGTGGTTCAATTTAACGAATCAAAAACATACAGCGCAAACCTATGAGCCGGTTCTTTTAAAGGAAGAGTTTAAACCAAATAATCGGTTTGAATAAGTCTGCATTGTATTATTTACAGCGTTATAAAAAACAGAAATTCATATGTACCGAATACATACACCCCAAATGAAGATGTAGTCTTATTTAGCGAATCATGGCACGAGTCGGTTCGAACTTTTGATCAAAATAGTTGTCGGTTAGAATCAGTCTAACCGGTATTGTTTACAATTTTATCATAAAGAATTGCATATGTAAATAAAACATAACTGAAATTTCCACACAAATAACTTAATTTCATTTCTAAAGCACATTTAAGACAACGTTAGCTTGAGAGACATGACTCAAACAAGGATTCATTTGAAATGATTTAATTTATCCTGATACACACATAACCTCAGGAATTTACTTCCAGTAAGATCTGTTCCACATACAAAAACAGATAAGAAAAGGTACAAAATGAGTATTAAATATGTCTTCAGCTTTACCGTATACTCACTGTATATACAATAATTGTCAAATGTCCTGCAAGAAAAAAAAACCTAGAAACAGTTGCCAAAAATAGTTTTCTCTTACACAAAAGGAAGAACAGAGTAGCCTCAAGTAAGAACAGAACAGAAAAACAAGATGTATGACACTGCTGGGTTGTGAAAAAACAAATAAATGTTAAGTGCAGCCTGTCTGAGATGACCGCAATGATCATAAGACTCCAAGTGATTACAAAGCCACCAAATACTGATAAAAAAATAAACATATGCCTGTAAAGGCAGACCTCCATCTCAAAACATACTGAAGTCAAAAGCATCTTTCTTACTTAAAATAATTTTATAGTTAATTATTTTGACAGCATCTGTATAAAACATACAGGTATCAAATATCACGTAAACTGCTGTTTTTCATTAGAAAACCACTGAGTGAGTCTGTGATTGTCAGTTCCAACTATTTTACTAGTCCTAGAGTGAAAAGACATCAATGTAAATCTCACTCATCATATTACTGTAACATTTATGACTTCTGATGATTTGAGATCAAAAACACTCCCTGCCAATTAACACAAATTATCATTTGAAATCATCTTAAGACAGGCCTTATATTGACAGCTACTGCAGAAGAAAAGACTGAAAATATGAAAATAACATCCTTCCATAGTCAGTCAAACAACATTTGCTGACAAAGCAAAAGCATGTCAAGTTATAGGGAACTATAAAGGGGCATAAAACCATTGCCCTGACTCTTAAAGGCTGAGACTGTGTCACACTTCCCAGGTTTCATTTAGACAGCATAGAAACGACCGGTGATTGAGGGCATCCCACATTTGTCTCCGGGTTCCTGAAGTGCACAGAAGCCCTCATATCTATACAACATGTCAAAATATGTTTTATACAAAATAATCATCCAATCACAACAGTTTCTGGTTCAGAATCTCCCATACCATTCGTCTTCTGAAATAGGGCATGTGTTTCTGTTTGAGAAATGAAAGAAAAGTTCAAATGAAAAATCTTTACGCAAGTGTGACCAGCCAATAATTTATTTCAAAATCTACGCAACTGATGCTCACCTGTGTGAATGTGATTGGCCGGTCTTTGGTGATGTACTCCGCATATTTGCATGTGAACATTCCGCAATCACTTCCATTCATTTGCTGAGGAATCTCCTAAGGATTCGGAAGACAAAAACCTTGAGATGACCCTGGAGCTTTTTTGGTCAATTTAAGCCCTATATAATGCTTATGTTGGAAAACTCACATTGGGTCTTTTACTTTTTAGAGTCCATTGTAAGGTATCAAAGTTTTGCCCCTTCTTGTCTTCACTTTCTTGTTTCAGATATTTTCTGTTATACAGAGACAGAATTAAGAGACTTTTGACAATGTCTAATCATGCATAATTTTTTCCGTTTATTTCTTAATGGGTTATCATGGGACTCATTTTGAAAAGGCACTTCTTGCAGACCCGTTTCATCATGTAATCCACAAGCAGCACTTACAATAATATCCTGCAGGCCTCGTCATTGTTTCCTCCCATTGAATCAAAGTAAGTGATGCTCTTCTTACGAAAATCCACCACCTATCAAAAGGAAAAAGAAATGAGAACAATTTTAAACAATACTACTTCTGACTTAAGAGCAAATCTATTTGAATTATTCATTCCTTTATTAAACTGACTGAAATGTATTATAATACTATTCTGAATTACTTGTAAATGTCAGGAAAGAAAGCAATGCATCTTCCATGTATTTGTCCTCAATGTGACCTTGGTGCTGGTTAGCTACTTACAGACAGGCACCAGTGCACCCCCAAGTGGACAGGCACCAATATGATGTCTACAGAAAAGATGTCCACTTTCTTGGTCCAGCGGCGGACAGCATTGTAACCGGAGCTCCGCAGCTTGGGAAAGAAGAAGGTGTTGAAGGTGTAAGCGGAGGGTAGGTTGGGCTGTTTACTGCGCTCCACCAGCAGGTTCATGTAGAAATTAATAACCTGAAATGGAGGAAATATATCAGTCAGGACCTCAAGTCATTGACAAACTGATAATTATGGCAACGCCTGACACAAAATGATTAAGAAGAGACTGTTCAAGGTTTATACAGAGACCTGAATGATGTAATAAAGCTCTGACCTCATCATTGAGCCAGTTGAGGTGGTTGAGCGTCTGCAGGTCCTTTCTGGTGATGGTGAGGCGGAAGCCCTCGCTGAGAACCTCATCCTGACTGCCGCCTCTCAGAGCTCTGCTCACCTCCTTCTCCATGTCCTGTGAGCACCATGAGCAGTAAACACACCACTAAGTACTTTTATATTCTGCAGAAGAAAGGCAGTCATTCAAGTTTGGAATTACATGAGGGAAGTGCTGGGTGATAAATCGATAGAGACAATTATAATGATATAATTTTCCTCGATAAAACGATAACAAGAGGTCGATAAATGTTCAATGTAATGTTTATGCGCCAAAAGTAGAAAACTTTTAAAAAACAACACCACCACTCATTTAAATTTAAACCATTTATCTGCTCCGCTCAAAGTTCAAACGGCAGTGCAGCGCAAGCTAAGAGCAGATGTGTTTACTCGCTGATAAAACTCGGTCACGTGAGCACTAAACAGCACTTTGAGATCCAGTGTGAAGCGCTTGAATTCAGCGAAGAACACAAATGACTCGGTGATTTTAACTAGTTTAAATCCAGATGAAACAGCGCTGACAAACAGGAGAAACAGGGTGTGCAAAGATACTTTTCAGACTACAAATCGCCATTATTTACCAAATATTTACTGTAGTAACACTAACTGCACCATTGTATTGTCTCAGAAATGTGGGTATCTGTATCGAATTTTATATTATTAATGTAGACATGTATTAAATGTATTAAAGGAGAAACAGAATATAATTAAAATATTTTTTGTGATGAAGCTACTTTAAGCGTTTGTGCATTTATACTAAATGTATTTAGAGCACTGTTTTTCCTACCTAAAACCTTAGTTATATTTTTACCATCGCATTGATGCTATGTGTGGTTTTAACTGTGATTATCATGACTTAAATGTATGCTACTATGGTAGACCAATGGTTAATTAAAAAAAAAAAAAAACAGTCCAAATAATTAAATTTCACCATATAAAAATGAGGTTTCTACAATTTTTACAGATGTTACTGATTTTGATAATGAATAAATGTACATCTGCATCCTAACTCAAGCTACTACTGCTATCAAATGTGCATTTCTAAGAGACAAAAAAGTAATATTATTATTAATATTATCAGGCAACTCATTAGAGTCACTCATTAGAACATGCAGAAAATAAGAAGTTAATGTAGTTTGTTAAGGAAAATTAACAGTCTGGTTTCAACAACTTTCACTTTGGAGCAAAAATCTGTCTTTAAACTTGAAAGAAATAAAGATTTGACAATTATCGTTATAATTATTGATATCGACGGATATTAAAAAATTATTCTGATAATTTTTTTGGTCATATCGCCCAGCCCTACATGAGGGTCAGTAGAAGATGACAATTTTCAACTATCCCTTTAGGAGCACTTACCTCTGTTAACTCTGGGAATTCTGGCTCCTCTTTAATAGGCTGAGGCTTTTGGATAACAGCTGCAACAGGAACCTCCTTCTCTAGAGGGACTCGAACCTTTAGCTCAACCCTCGCTGGGACAGCTCGACCCTCTCCAGAGAGGCGCTGATGACACAAATGAGAGCATGAGTGAGTTAGTCAAATAAAATGCAGGTATAGCATAAAAAGTGGAAAAACGTCCTCACCTGGCGCAGGAGCTGAGAGGCCAGAGCCTCCTGCTCTTCAATCAACCTCCATCGCTCCCGAGCTCGAGAATCATAGAGGCTAGTCCTGAAAATACACAGCAAATATGGACGATATCAGAAGCTATTCACTTCCACTGCACGGACACTTGTACATATTAGACAAGAGATAACAAGTACTCACAGTTCTTTGATCCACAGTTCAGCCTGGAAGTACGGCACACTAGAAAGGGCAAGATAGGGTTATGTAAAAAAAGAAAAAAGAAATGGATGAAAAGATGAAAGATAAACTCAATGTTCTCCTACCTTGAGCTTTCATGCTTCTTGCCCTGCTTCTCCATTACAAAAATGACTGAATCTCCATCATGAGCTAAAGAAAGTGAAACGACACATTAAGACAACCTTGAAGCCAGAATTACACTACAAACATGAGAAAGAAAGAAAGAAAGAAAGAAAGAAAGGGGACTCACCTGATGACTGTGTGTCCTGAGAGGAGGTATCCTGAAGGGCAGCTGGTGATGGAGCGGAGAGAACAGCTGGTCCTTTTGCGCTGGGCTCAAGGTCATGGGCACATAGCTGAGGCTCTGGAATGCTAGAGGACGCACCAGGACTGGGCAGGGCACTGGACGCCTGGCTGGACCCAGGCTGGGGACTGGGAGGCAGACTGGATAACCCGTAGGACGACGCTCCAGCGCCGGAGCCTGCTGGAGAGGCACAATGAAGACGACTTCGACTGTACGACAGGAAGCTGGAGCTGAAATGAGACCAAAAGTTTCACTGTAAATAAGAGAAACCATCAAAAATGATCTTAAAGGTATAGTTCTCCCACAAATGAAAATTCTGTCATTACCCTCATGTTGATCCAAATCCATAACTTTTGTTCATCTTCAAAAATATCTTTCCAATTTCACCGAAACTTTAGAAAGTTCATGAAGACATTGTAAACAATCCATACAAATCGAGTAGTTTATATGGTAAACGGAAGATCAAAAGTGCTTACTTGACGAGTTTGTGCTTCCGCAAGAACCAACGAGATTTGTTCTTGCATGTCAAGTAAGCACAGTTGTGCTTCTGTCTTTACCATTTTTAATGAGCTCTACGCATTTGTGCTGAATCTGCTGATTAATATTTATATGTAAATAAAAGCCTAAATTAAATCATATAAAGTGACTGTCTCCAGAAGACTTGGATTATAAATGATCTTATAGGGACTATAGACATTCAGTGGATGGACAATAAGAATGAAAGAATATAAAAAAATCAATATTAAAAAAGTTCATTTGTGTTCTGACAATGAAAGGAAGTCTTATGGGTTTGGAATGATATGAAGGTGAGCAACAGAATGACACAATGTTCATTTCTGTCAGGACCACTATTGTCAAAGATGACTGACAATTAGCATCATCTTCTCAATAACACCAGATAGACTTAAGAAAAACATGTTTCCTATTCAACTACAGCTTTAAGAACAAGCATGTTATGAATAACGACCGGATTGCTCTGAAACAAGCATGTTCCCAACAATACAGCTATAACTTAAGAACAAGCATGTTCCCAATAATGCCCAGGTAACTTAAGAACAAGCATATACCCATACGACTAGACAGCTTAAGAACAAGCATGTTCCGATTACGACTACAGCTTTTAGAACAAGCATATTCCAATAACAAGCAGATAGCTCTGGGACAAGCGTGTTCCCAACAATGCAACTATAACTTAAGAACAAGCATGTTAAGGCAGAATAGATCTCCTTCGCTGCCTTGATACCCACAATCCTGTGTTCTATCCCGTGATGGATGATCAAATAAATCATTGAATATTTGCTTAGTTATCACCAAAGCTCGTTCTATTTTTTTGTAGATCATTGAACCGTTAAGCTGCCTCAGAAGCATGCCCGACATCAGTTTCATGAGTTACCTTCATGAACAAACGCCGCCCGCAAAGCCACTGGCCGACAGGCGGCGAGGCAGCATGTCAGCAGCCCAGGCCCTCGGATGCAGAAGACTTCAACTGAACAATGACCGTTTACCATTTTCTCTTGGAGCTGCGCCACGGCAGAAATGATTCCGTTTGCACCATGGTCGTTATTTCCTGCTGCTTAAATCTGTGCTGTAGTGCTATAAAAATAAAGTCGACTTGTCTAGGTTAAAGGGGACATAACACACACAGTTTCGGCCAATCTCATGTTAATCTTGAGTACCTATAGTGTAGTATTGCATCATTCACATCTCCGAAGAGTCTTCAGTTGTATCAGATTTTAAAACGAAAGATACAGCTTTACGATTCTCTCCGAAAACAGCCGAGCTCCTGGAGGCGAGCTGTGGGTGGAGCTGAAGAGTCACGAGGACTTACGGGGTGATTGGCAACGAACATAGACATTGATGCAGTTTTACAGCAGTTCCTAGTCATGACCGGGATCTTTTATCGCTGGGACTGCTCCTTCTTTCAGTATCAAACGATGTGCAAATCCAGTGTCAGAATGTACCCTGTTATAAACATTTGTCACCGAAATGACAGGAACAAACAAACACGCTTGAGAAACTCCGTTGCTGCCCTGGAAAAACAAATTGCATCCACTGTTCACATACACTGAATAAGGTTATCTTTTCCTCACATCCAAAAACACACATCTTCAGAGACATTAGGCTTGTTCGACTTCATGTGGTGCCGCAAAGATCAGCTGCCGCCTGTCAAAAGCAATGCATTCTGGTTAGAAAATTTGTCCGACTTTGATCGGTGCTGCAGCCACCTTACGATCACATGTGCCATCAAAGTACCGCGAGAGCAAAACGAGACCAGCCGCCTAGGTCAGGCACTGCGAAAGCCTTGATATGACAAACTTTATTCTCGTTGGTTAGATTCTGTGATAAGCACGATGTGTGTTGCGTGCTTATTCTAACAATTCCAATAATGCTCACAACTCAGTGTTTTTATAACAGTAAAAGCATTTTTTTTGTGTAGTCGCAATGTTATATGAGTCACGTAAAAAAATAAAAAAAAAAAAATAAAAAAAACACTGATAAAATGGCATATACCCCCACTTTATTGGTAACGTTATTTAAATAGCATATGTTAATGTTGAACTTATTCATGAACAGATGGCGCTGTATTAAGCAGTATATAAAAGTGTTTCTGTTGCTTTATGAAAGACGTTTCTGAAACGTCTGTGTATTTGACAAATATTGCATATAATTCACTTCATCTGTGACAGAGTATGCAAACTCTGCCAGAGCGTCATTACCAGGAGAAGAAGTGTCCGATTTGACGTCTCTTTTTTTTTTCCTGCCCCGACTGCAAGCGGCTACTCTCTCCAGCCGGAGGCAGCTAGTGTAGTTCCTCTCTAACAACCTAGTCTTCTCGAGCAAGTAACTGCAGCGCTGCCGATGACTTCCGTAACCATGAAAGAAACGCGTTAAGTGGCGTGCTCTTTCTCTCGCTTGGGTCACTGAGTGTGTGCACGCGCATAAGTATCCAACTCTTAACAGTGTAAATAACTCAGAATGCATGAAATTACATTAGACCCCGTTAAGCGCAGCATATTGCTGCGATATTGCAGCATACTGCAGCGAACAGATAAGTACCGCACATTCGCATAAACTAGCACTAGCTGAAAACAACTAAATGAGCCTAAGCAACACGGATAGCCTTAGCAACACGCATGTTGCAGATAACCTGAGAGCATTAAATGGAACTTAGCTTGTGAAGATGTTCGAGAGAGTGAAACATAGCAGCTGTGAAGTGGATGCTTGATCTCTTGATATCCTTCTTGGGGATGAAGTTCCCATCTGAACTTGTTCTTGAGTCAGTCACATAACTCGTGGAGTCCATGTCAATAATGTAGCGATGCGTGAAGTAATGCTAACTCAGTCACTTCCGAATCAGTCAGCTTATGATAAATGCGGTGAATTCCCGTGTTCAAGTTAGGTGAGACCATTGGGGAAACGAATTCCACTTCTCTAAATTCCCGATTCCTAGTGATGATGGTGTTCTGCCTGCTGAATTCGCCATTTAATTAGCTATTGAGCAATACGAAAACTGCTGATAATACTGAGGGACCTTATATATGAATGCTTAGATAGGTGTCATATTCCCATAGGTACATGGGGATCAGCCGAGAGTCAGCGGATGCGAGCTTGACTAACGTGACCTGCCAGAACTAACGCTTACTCTTGATTTTTGGATAAACTATCCCTTTAAACAGCTCAGGTTTGTCACAGACATAAAGAACACACATTTTAAAGTAGCATGACACAGATACTCACAAATCTCGATGCGAGCGAATGCTGGAGTGAGAACTTCCATTGTGAAGGAAGGTCGACTGGCCACCAGACACCATGGCTAGGAGCTGCTTGTAAACCTCCGTTTCTTCCTCACGCACCGACTATAAAACAGTAAAAGCAAAGTCTAACTAGGGCTGCACAATTTGGGGGAAAATTTGAATCATAATTTATTTGATAAATTAATAAAAAAACAACAACAAAAAAAACAATATCCAGATTAGCTGTACTTGTTTGTAGGGCTACATAATTTGGCCCAAATTACGATTGTATATCAATATGACTATACAACAATAATAATAACATTATTATTTTTACTATTATTAAATGAAAATATCATAAGCTGAACATAATGAACATAACATGTAAATGAAAACAGTTCTGCTCTTCACTTTGAAACATACTGCTGCACATTATTTATTTGAACCGTATCCCTTGTTATTTGATTATTAGAACTCAGTTTTAAAGTTATTGTGCAGTCCTATGTCTAAAGAAGTAATTCTACCATTTTTTATGCCATGAAATATTTGGTTTATTAAGCAAACTAGTACAATGAGTGTCTAACCTCCTGTGCTGTACAGCGGGCTCTGGCCCGGAGGAGGCTGTTTGAGCTGCCATGTGAAGGACTCTGGACCACTCGGATTGGAAAGCTCTTCTCATACAGGCTAGTATGAGTGGCTTTTCCTGAATTGGTCTCAGAAGATGACAAAAAGCTGCAACAGAAACAAATTTCCTTCCAGTTTCATTACCTTGCATTTATTACACACTTTCAAACCAGAACAATATTACCTATCAACAAAAAAATTTAACAAAAATCTAAAATCATATTACTTAATTTTGATTCTTTCTAACATAAATGTTATGAATAGTTTAGATTTAACTGAACCTGTGTGGTCGGTGGTACAAGGATCTGCCCAAGCGGGGAGAGGGGGAAGGTTTTTGTGTGGAGGCAGGGGGTAAGTTAACAGAGTGTCCGTTAGCTTTGTGTGTCTCATGGGGTGGATGGTCCATACAAACTTGTCTTCTGCTCGCTTTTGATATGGTCACTGACTCCTCAGTCCATAAGGAATCTGTCAAAACAAAACAAAAAAGACTATGTCAGCATGTTATTTGCAGAAAGAAAAACAAAAATGTAACTATTTTTACCCTTACCAGATTTTGTGACAGTCCTCCAGTCAACTGAACTAGATGGAGCTACAAATGTGTCCTCAAGTATATCACGTGACTGATCCCCAAACTTTACGAAAAAGCAGAAAATGTATAGCACAGACAAAATGAATTAGACTGCACGACAGCTTTTGCTCTTCTGTTATACCTGATCTCAAGAAAATTAAGTAAACCCACTAAGATCTTGATGAGCAAAAAAGTACCTTGTTTTCCGCCCACAAAGATGCTGATGTAGCAGAATTGGCTGCAGGTTCTGATGTTATTCCTGTTTGAGGTGGACCAGGTGATGCTGGCAACAAGTTTCCCGGGTTAGGTATGACACTGTTCTTTACCCAGTATGCAACACTCGAACCATGGGTCTTCACTCCTCCGGCTGCATTTTTCACTGTATCCATAATATCCCCTAGAGAACAAGAAACAAAATGTTATTGTAATTGCCATAAATTTGTTTTATCATGTATTCAGAATGGTGTTATTTACCCATTCTGAATTTCTTCACCACTTTCTCCTCCTCCTGATCAACTGAATCTCCATCTTCCAAACTATAAGAAAATACAAAATTGAGACAGGTGTTTTATTATAAATGAACGTGCAATAAATATTTAAAAAATACAATTGTTCATTATTAATACTTATATAAAAATAAAATATATTCATAAGAAACAAAAATAATTGAATAGAATATTATAACATCAACTTGTTAAAGGTTGCTCAGTTATTTTATTGAAGCAGCAAACGCGCAAATATATTCGGGAAAACAATATAGTTTCCTATATTACAATAAACGACAAAAGAAAAGAAAAATAATCAACAAAAAGAAAGAAAATGAATGGTTTATCAGGAGCTCTAGACGCGCACGCGTTTCTAACGTCATCCAATCAAAACAGTTCGCGCTTTAATGAACGAAACCAAAACATTACGAATCAAAAACCAGTTTAAAGACCTAAACTTTCATTGTAAGCCCAAACAATAAATAAAAGAACAGTTCTTGGACTTACACGTAAACGCCTTACAGTTATGTGCACGTATAAACAATCTTTTTACCAGTCTAGTGGTCTCTTTCTCCGTAATGTCCCGTCCTGATCCACCTGATCCACAATGTCCCGTCCTGATCCACAGGAACCGGTATGAACCCCACCAGCTGGAGCTCCGTTTCGCAGACTGGCGATTCCGGTTCCGATCCATTCGTACAACGTATTAAACATGATGAAAGACTGAAAGCCTCGATTATAGCGGGTAACGTTAAGTCCTTAGGGCTGTCAGCGCAGTCCCAAACGCGGGCTCCCTCTGCCCTTCATCCGCATGCCACTGCTAACCAGCTTTGTTAGATAAAAGTAGCTGAATCCTTGACTTAAACACGATTAAACCAGTTCAGATAAACCCACACCGCTGATCTTTAGCTCAACCAGCTAACCAGCTGCTAACACGCGAGATACCAGCCCAGCAATAATTACATCTGAGGTGAAGCGGGCTCCAAATAGCTTCGCGCGTGTGTTAGTATCTGTTGTGGAACTGACTCGATTTTCTCAGAAGCCGTAAGCGATACTGTGAATGAGATATTGAGTACACAAAGTTGCATTAACGCCTCCCGCTTCTTCCTTATTTAAAAGCAGAACATTACCGAAGACCACATGTTAAAACCGCACTCTCCCATTGGATGAGCGGAGCGGAAGAGCGTCATAAGTACGCAGTGTTTTGAAAGAGGAATGGTGGGATCAAAAAAAAAAAAGGAATGGTGGGATCAAGTGCAAAGTGTTTCAGTGCTTTTATATATGCTTTAACTTTAAACACACTGCTATAGTAGAGGGGATTGATTATTCTCAGTGACTTCAATAGTTTGAATCATTTAGTGATTCGTTCAGTGGTTCTTTCTGCAGGTTACAATGTTATGCCAGTAGGTGGCGATAAATTAATGTTTGTGTTTTATGAGCGAGTCGCTGAATCGTTCATTCAACCGTCTTTCTATCTTTTCTTAAAATTGCGTGTCTACAAATTTATTACGATATCTCAGAAAGAGTTTTAAACATCATGCACATTTTCCCAATAAATTACAACAAAACGGGTCTATTAATTCTGGTTTTCTCTTTGACATAAATTAAATTTTAAGGTCCCCCCATATATGAGATGTAAGCTTGTTTTATTAAAAAGAGAGACAACTGTGCTGTCTGTCTATAATGTTATGATAACACACCTGCACACAAAGATATAGAAGGGATTATATTTGTGTTTTCAGAGAAATTCAAGAACATTCACATTTATTTACTCTAATTACCTCCTAGAGGAAATGCATCTTTTTTCTTTTTTACCAATTTGCAACTGAAACATACTTGTCATTTAATAATTTCATATTCAATACATTTTAATAAATTCCATTTATTGGTCACACACTGTCTCTATACTGTAAAGGCCACAAACAGGAAATATTTCTAATATGTAGCACTGCATTCTGTTTAAATCCAGCTACAGTGATTTTGCACTCTTTTAGTGAACACTAAATCTATGTACACATCCAAAATTATGCACAACTCATTTTCTTCAAAAATAGATATGTGCTATGATAATACATTAATAAACCTCTATGGAATGAAAAAAAAAAGTATTTATATTAATAACACATATAGTAGGCCTAAACTAAAAAAATGCTCAAAAAGCATATTTCAATCAAGCTGACTTACAATGGCAGCAAAAATCAAAATAGAAAATTCCTATGAAATATCAAGGTAAATTCAAATGGAAGCACTGATTATTTCAATCAAATTTGTACAAATTAACTCAGAAATGTAAGTGTTAGGCCTACTTTGATTCATGGTGCACTCCTAAAACCCAGCCAGCTATTCAAAAAAACTTGTTATGAAAATATTCATCCCAATATCTAGTTTCTCAGAATGATTAGTTAAAATGTCCTCATGCTGTGATATCACATATGAAACTTTTGCAGGGTCAGACACAAAGAGGAATGAGGTAGACATCGATGGATAAATGTGATGCTCTGATATTTCATGCACTTTCACTGCTAATGACATCAGACAGGTTTCACAGACAGCTGACGCCAGTGCATTTGTTATTTTCTTTTTTGTTTTCTATGACACCAGTTGTAAAACTAGCTGAATGTCGTTAAAGTTTTACCAGTGTACATAAGCAACGTATAATATGCAAGACCTCCTTCACGCTACAGGATAAATGTGTGGCACATCGTAAAAGCGGAGGTGAGCTTAAAAAAAAACAGCGTGCACTGAAGATCCATATCATGCTGGAAAGGCATGATCACTCAGATCAGAGAGACAAAAGAAGAGCCGTTGGAGCTTCAGGTTAACAGCACATTCACTCCCGTTCAGGAGTTCCAAACAACTGGAGAAAGAAAGAGAAGATGTAAACAACGTCCAGGTATATGCTGAGGGTGGCAAAGATGTATTCCTCAGGACTTATGGTGTATTGCTTTTTCCCCATCAGCATCTGTGTGTCAAATGCCAGGAACTAAAAGACAAAAGAGAGATTAAAATAATACAATGACAATAATTACTAACAAACACAAGGGATAATGTGTAGGGGTCCTAAAAAACCTTATCAGGATTTATTTTGCGATAATGATATGCTGACTGTGCATGATCCACTTTTTACTCTGTTACTCAAACAAATAAATAAATAAATGCACGGACAGTTAAACCCTATGAAGCCTACTGTTATCATATTTGTTACACTAAATTAAAAACATTCCTTCTTTTGTCTGATTGACAGTTTATACTTTTTTAGCAAGTAAAATGCCTTTCAGTAAATGTCTTTTTTTTCTGTGAAATCTTTACAGATTTTTATAAATATAAGAATAACTTTGATATTGTTAGTAATATTAAGATGAACACTTACTGGACTGAAGCAACTTGTGTATGAGCTCCATATTCTCAATATATCATGCCATAAAAGCCTAATGTAATGGATACTCAACAAAAAACATATTCAACATTTTTTCTCTAAAAGGCTTGTCTAAATGTTTCAAAAAACTGTTCCATTAAAAAAAAAACAACAGATTCTGATTATACCACATGTCAGGCTTTACAGGGGTTAATACTGATCGGAGTTTAAATGATTTTAGAATTATGTACCATGCAAAACAGTATTGCTCCCAAGGCAGCGTACACAGCATGCAACCATGGAACCTGTAAAGAGAAAAGAGAAGAACTTTGGTGAAAGAACATTCTTATTTCTGTGAATATTAAAATCCAGCACCCTGCTGAGAAATCATAAATCTACCAGTCAACTACTAACTTACATACGATATGTACTTACATATCCAAAGAGCAGGATGACTGCCAGGACAAGTCCACAAATGAACAATACTGTGCAGAAAACTAACAGCACGCCTTGGTATGAAGTAATATCAATCTGTAAAATCACAAATATTTGATCAGAATAAATATACTCCAGATTACAGTTAAAAAATGATTGCATTCAAGAAAAATGAAAATATCTGTTGCTTTTAAAAATACTAACCTTGGTTTGGAAGCTAAAGATAGTAATAGCAAGACACACCAAGGCAGTAATACCCAGGCAGATGATGACAGATTTAGTATTGTAGTAGCTAGAGAGAGGGGAAATATTTAAATAAGAAATAGGCCTATCAAAAACCTGACATCTTGTTATATGCAAAAATATTTCACTTGAATTCATTTTGTGACATAACACAATATACTGTGCAAGTATGACAAAGTGGAAATATGAATATGAACCCATAAAATATGCAGAACATGCTTAACACTTGTTGTTTGCGTGTATGTTAAAAATTCATAATAATACACATATAATGTGAGACTTTACCTGGAGAGCATTCCTGTCATGTAAGAAAGAGACAGAGTCTAGAACAGAAGAGGTGAGATTAATGTTTAAATAGAAGAAGACTTTCTTTTATATGTCAAAATAGGCTTGTTCTTGATCAATACTAGTATTTGTCAAATAATAGCTAGACTGATAACCAAAGACGTAAGGTTCTTTTGGTTGTTTTTATACTCACAAAAATAATCAGCAGAATCAGATTCCATGGGAACTACCTCCTGTAAGTAGAAAAGATAGAAATGAACGCATATTATATAATGTGCCAATTTTGCTCAAATAGAAGTTAATTGCTAAAAATATATATTAAAAATAATTTTAGATTATAAATTATACGATAATATCAATAAAAAATTATATTATATCATATCATATTATATATTACAATATTATACAATATTATATTATATTATATTATATTATATTATATTATATTAATATGCATTTGTATCTCTACAAATACACTCACCGGGGTCCACGGCAGCAGGATAGGGTCAGATATGTGACAAAAAACACTACACTGTTGGGAGAACAAGACAATAAAGCCATTATACATTTACAGTGGATAACAGTGCATAGCAACACATAAAGTAAGAACTTGCACTGTTACTGAATTACTGTATTATATGCTGTCTATATTCAAACTGAATTTTAAGATGTGCATTTACAATGTCAACCCAAAATTATAAAGTGTACTTACTATGATGCCCAGTACCAGCCAGGGTTGGTCTGTATGTAATATTTCACAGGTTCACTACAAGTTAAACAAGACATACTTGTTAAACAAGCTTAAAAAAGGAATAATGCATTATGAACGTTTGTTCAGCTCATACACTCACCAGAAAATGAAAACAGCCACAAAGGCTAATGTGACAGATAGCTGGAGCATCAGGATGGTGTACACCTACAGGAAATAATATTACATTAATTCACTCCATATTGTCCACAGCAGCTCTGAACTGCTAAACAGAATGCAACAATACCTTGCGGATGAATATCCTCCTGATGTTTTGGTCATCCCAGCTGAATTCTGTGAGCATCTCACTATCTCCAGGATAAGCTCCACTATAACAAGGGCTTCCACCTTCCAATAAAAAAAAGTTAAAACATCCACCGTGACTGTCATGGGTGATGAATGCCATTAGTGTTCTATAGTATATAGTGTCCAAAATACATTTGCATTGACTGAATTAAAGGGTTAGTCCACCCAACAATCCAAGTGTCCTTCAAAACCTGTATGCATTTATTCGTTCTGTCACTGTGAAACATAAAAGAAGATTTTTTTGAAGAATGTTGGTAAACAAACACTTTCGGACCCATTAACTTCCATAGTATTTCATGGCACCCAAAACTGTTTGATTACCAACATTCTTCAAAATATCTTCTTTTCTGTTACACAGTTTTAAATTACATGAAGGGGAATAAATGATAACAGGATTTTCATTTTTAGATGGACTACCCCTTTAATAATAATTTTAAAGTGCAGATCAGTTTAAAAAGGAAATTCATTAAGGAAAAAGTAGTATTACCAGCAGTTGCCTCCTCATAACTTGGAGGAGCTGAGGCCATCGGCTGAACATCCGAGCCATTGTTTGACTTGTTTGTCACTGAAACCTGTAAACATATTAAACTTTATTTGTTATATGTGCACTTATGGCAATATATTAGCTTTCCATTAACAATTATAGATAGATATTATAGAACAATTCTTAAAAGGAGCCTGTATTGCTACAGAACCTATTATTCACTGTAATTTGTTACATTATTCATCTGTCAGATAAATATTATTTATTATAACAATATTTTTGAGTTTATTTTTTATATGGCTATACTGTGCATGGATTGGTTAATCGATGTGCATAATGCCATCCAAAAGTGTGTGTTTTATGTAACAGAATGGAGAGAGTGAGTAAATTATCTGGCCATTACTTATCAATGACTAATTCACTGTAATAGGAGAGTTTGCTGTTGGTAAATGACATCACAAGGCACCTTAAAAGATGCTTTCCTCCTGTATATCCTGATCCATTTAATTCTAGAAGCTAAAAACTAACCTTGTTAACAGAAAATATAAAGATTTCTTGCATATAAAACTCAACAGAACTATAATAAACATATCTGTTTAATCAGGTGTATTTACAACACATGAAACGTCTTCTAGACATTATTTTCTAACTCTACCTTTGCAGCTTGCGCATGCAGTTGTGAAACATTATAATAGATGATACCAGCAGGCTTCCAGAAATCAAAAAGAGCTCCTAAAGCAACAATATCTCCATTTAGCGCTACAGAAATCAGTCCAAAAACATAAGGAAACAAATCCAAGACATGACAAAGCTTATTTTAGTGTCACTGGATCATTATTAATCATCATGGGGGACAGATGAAACCAGAACAATGCTGACAGACTAGTCTAGCACATAATAGAAATTACAGCTATTCAGACCACTGAATTCAGACAAGAAAAAAACTCTTTCCTTTTGGTTAATAGACAGCAATTAAAGTCAAATGTTACAATCTTAAAGCAGTGTAAATAATACAAATGCTTACCTTTCCCTGGGTCATGGTCTCAGTTTTGAATCTAATTTGGCTTACTTCAAAAAGTCTTTGCGTCTGTTTTCAGAGTCTCCGCACCTGTCTGAGATGCTGCACACAAACGGTGATGATGCTGAACTGCTGTAATGACCGCAGCTCTCATAAAAGGCACATTCTAGCAGCATCGAGGTTTTAAAACACCATTGACTGAGGTTCGGACTGTACCAATCAAGCTGGCACCAGAGGGGGACAGCCTTTCCCCCATGACGCACATTAAAGTGTGATAACTACTGCAACATTTGTCCAGAGAGATCCAGAATTTTTCCACAGCACCAAAACAGGGAGAAGTGTAAGAGGATGAAAGACAGTAGAACATATTTTATTAGATATTTAAAGGAATCGTTCAGCCAAAAATGAAAATTTGCTGAAAACCCACTATATATAAAATGCAGATGAGTTTGTTTCTGCTTCTGAACAGATTTGGAGAAGTTTAGCATTCCGTCACTTGCTCATCAATGGATCCTCTGCAGTGAATGGGTGCCGTCAGAATGAGAGTCCAAACAGCTGATAAAACAAACATCACAATAACCCACATGATGACTGCAGTCAATCATTAAACGTTGTATGAAGCGGAAAGCTTTGTGCTTGTAAGAAATAAATCCATCATTAAAGCATATAGCTTCAGGCCAAAATACAAGGCCATACTCCATAATAACGGTTCTTCCATCGCCTGTTGTCCTCTCACATCAAAATCCATATTTGAACATATTCTATTTGGACTCTATTTGGAAGCAATGGTTTGAAGTTGAAATCATTATAAGGATGGCTTTGTTTATTACAAGCAGTGGACTATAACAAATATGCATCCACAGTCTGGTGGATTACTTGTGATGCTTTTATCAGCTGTTTGGACTCTCATTCTGACGGCACCCATTGACTGCAGAGGATCCATCGATAGGCAACTGATGTAATGCTAAATTTGTTCCAATTTGTTCCAATGAAGAAACAAACTCATCTACATCTTGGATGACCCGCAAGTTAGTACATTTTCATTTTTGGGTGAACTGTTCCTTTTAATTTGGTTTACAGTCTTACCTTGAGATAACAAAATCAAAACATCTACTAGAGGTCCTCAATTCAAAGCTATTTATT
Source organism: Sinocyclocheilus anshuiensis (assembly GCF_001515605.1). NCBI lineage: Eukaryota > Metazoa > Chordata > Actinopteri > Cypriniformes > Cyprinidae > Sinocyclocheilus > Sinocyclocheilus anshuiensis. The sequence goes on along the minus strand of NW_015555735.1, from coordinate 180,327 downwards.
CATTCAAACACCATAATGTATTAAATAAAAATACACCTCAGTGATGTGTTGTTATACTAACAAGAACACTGTGTCATACAGTACAATATCTCATAACAACGTTGCGTTATGCTTTCTATGGAATACTGATGTATTAAGCATAATTGCAATGATAATTGTCTAAAATCATGTTTAATTGACACATGAAATGAGTAATGGATGTGCCCTCCATGACCAGCATGTCCCATCGTTTGTATTTTAGAATTAATTTACATCTAATTTGCATTGTTCTTCAAACCTGTAAGAAATACTTATAACCAGCCACATATTTATTTGAATGCATCGCTCAAACATCAATCCAGTCTTATAATATTATAAACAGTATATTTTAGATCCTTTTGGGTTTCTAAGAACAGGTGGTGTCAGTTTTCCTTTGGCAAACTGATTAGACTCTTAACATTCATCAGTGACAGACAACAACTGCAAACTACTAATCTAATAATGGCATGTATGAATGAACAACAGAACACATAAAATGGTCCTATTAAAACACAATGCAAATATATAATTTACACAAATGCATCACACTATAATTCTCTGACCTCAAATTGATCAGATTTCATAATTTTGTTTAAAATCAATAAATAGGCCAATTACAAATATTTAAAATATTAGTGTCATGAGTAACTGTTTATGTTAAAAGGCAGCTCAGCTGATGGTTGCAGGTTGATTACAGAAAGCAGCAGCAGACTACCATATAAGCTAAAGTTATTGTCAGGTTTACTATTCCAGCTCTGTATGAAGCCACACAACGTTTGAAGGCAATAATAAGGTTCAGATGTGACCTCTCAGATTACAGATTGTCATTTTAGGAACACCAGCTGCCTGCCGCCTCACTTGGATGGCTAATCTGTCATTGATCTCACAAAAGATATGTGAAGCTTGTTGTAGTGCACTTGTAGCATTTAGTTCTCACACTAAGCATGTTGTTTCTGCTGTGGAGGGAGACCTGGAGAAAAAGGCATTGGGTACCAAACAACGTAAGTCACGTACCACCCTAATATCCCACACAACGTCCCTATAACCTTGTCAATAATATCATGGAAATACACAGAAGTGCATCCGAACATCCATATCCAGATGGCCACAATCGCATTGAGTGCTATATAAAGACAATCAAGACGAATGTTTCTGTCACTCTGCGGTATGTGTAACATGGGCACCATTTCCTCCACAATCACAAGAGAAGAGTAAGTCAAGATGAAGGAGTGTCCTGATATGTCAAATCCATCCCAGATGAATCCGGCCTTCTTGCACGCTGCCTTTGTGGTAATGTCACCATGGATAACTTGCATGGTGTCTGACTCATAGCACGAACCAGTAATATCTTCAATGTAGAAAAAAGTCCCAGTGCAGGTGTACCAAATGAATGTTGCCACCAGAAGTGACGTCAGCCGCCTCAACACAAATGTGTGGCTTCTGTTGTAAAGGTTGGAGTAAAAGATGAAAGGCAGAAGTAAAACAATGGTCCATCCCCAAGAAATTTTCACAAAATATCTGAAAGTAACGAAAAAAGGAAGTGAATACGATTAAATGACTTTGGAGCCAAACATCAATGTCATAGTATGTTGTCAATGGCAAGCATTGCTTTTTAATATCGTTTAAAGCATATTGCTTTTATATAACATATTATTGTTATCAACTAAAATAATTTAGTTTTACAGTGTTTAATTAAGTTCTAGGTAAGGTTGCTACCATATAGTTACAGTAGACTTGTACTCACAGATTTAAAACATTTCTGCTGTTACTGAAGTAGCTCTCCGGCACGAGGCCCGTCGCTTTCAAAATCGATCCTGTAAACGAAATACAAACGAACAAATGCGGTAAACAAGTACGGGCACACTGCTGTCTCCAAAGACAAGCCAAACTGTTCACTAAGCTGCCTACTGCAGCCATGTTGTAATGTGTGCTGCTGTGTGTTTGATTGCGGAAACAGAAACCATCACGCTACTCCGAATCCTGCTATTATGACGGGGTGTCGATTAATATTCATGAGCAAGCCTTCGCCATTGGAGAACTATTAAGCAAGGTCGCCATTACCTTATTAAATATCCAAGAGAGAGACGTCCGCCATAGGAAGGTTCCTAAACACGTCGGCGCTGTCTGATTAATATGCATGAGCAAAACCTTCGCTCTAGTAGCGGGTGAGTTGCTGCTATCATCATTAATCATCACGAAAAGTAAAATCTTTCATCGTTGCATAAGATTATAAGACAAAAACGGCAGAAAAGATGCTGTTTTGGTTAAATGTGTATTTAAAGGTTTGAAGAAATATAGTTATTTTAAAACATATCAAAATATATTAACATTAAAAAAAATCTTTTTAGAATGTAGAATGGGTGAGTAGTTTTGTCTAGGCTTTCACTGTCCAATAGGACTATAATATAGTCACGAAAAACCTCTACTTTTTTTTTTTAAAGAAAAACACGTAGCCTAAAAGACACTTTAAAATTGTCACCTAAGAAGTAACATATCTTCCCATTTAATACATTTTTGCACATATTCTTGATGTGCACTGTTTTCGAACCTAAATATCTACAGATGTACTTGAGAGAACAGACAATGTTCAGTTTGCTATTCTTAATTAAAACTCATTTTAAAAATCTCGATGTTTTAAAATAATATGTTTGGAAAGATTAAAAAAATTAACTTGGAAAGTTCCACAGGCTTGCCCTTGTTGCACTCTATATTGGCAAGAGTGTATTTATTCAAAGGCAGTGTTTCCAAGTATTTGTGCCATTTGGCTAGGTTGTCTCTCCATTCTGCTTCCACATATTGTGCCAGACAGAGCAGTCTGACAGGATGTTAAATACTGGTGTTTTAAAACTGATTGCCATGGATTTAAAAATCATTTGGAAATCTCTGAAGCAGTTACAACTGGAAACAGTACAGGTGCATTTAGACCCTTATTTCAATCATTAAATCCAGTTTGGACTCTCTTGGATGCAATTAAGAATCGTCAAGAGAATAAACGTAATATGATTTTAATGAACTAGAGATCTGTTAGCTGAATGGACCTAAAATGTCTGACAAAATATTTTATTAAAACATTTTTTTTTTAAATAAATTCTTTTAATTTTAGATTTATTTAACATCATATAATCTAAAGGGGTTTAAGAGTATGCTGAAGTGGTTAAATTTAAACATAAAATAAAAGCTATAAAAGTGCAATTGTTTAAAATATTTATACCCTAAATAGTAATTTAAATATTTGATTAAATTTGATTAAATATATTTCATTTATTTACATATGTTAATTGTGTGTGTGTGTGTGTGTGTGTTTTCTGAATAAAGCAACTGAGCAAATGTATATGTAACATTAAAACAGTAATAATACATTGATTACGCAAACGTTTTTTTTGTATTACCACTCCCTTCAGATACCACACTTGTGTGCGTGTCTAGACAAGATGATGTCATATTAGAGGAAGTCAGATTGTTTGTGGCCTGATTGTCTAGAGGTGTTCCACCCAAGCTTGATCCATTTCACACTGTCTCACAGAAGGGGGTCCTCAGTGAGTTATGGCTTCGTCTGCTCTTCCTCAGAGCATTCCTGACAGTAAATCTGAAATGTAACGGACTTGACATCATAAGTGCTTTATAAAATGGAACCTTTCAGAACCCCACATATGAGAAAAATATAATTGGTCGATATGGGGTAAAGTCTCACAAACTCTTAAAGGGGACAGTCCACCCCAAAATGAAAATGTATTCAATCTGTTTAAACCTGGATGACTTTCTTTTCATCTGTGGAACACACAGACACCCACACACACACACACACACACACACACACACACACACACACACAC
>NW_015555735.1:123765-173782 GCF_001515605.1 Sinocyclocheilus anshuiensis | reverse complement strand
CACACACACACACACACACACACACACACACACACACACACACACACACACACACACACACACACACACACACACACACACACACACACACACACACACACACACACACACACACACACACACACACACACACACACACACACACACACACACACACACACACACACACACACACACACACACACACACACACACACACACACACACTGGTTTTCATGTTTTATGAGGACATTCTATATACTTGTGTGGGCATTTGGACCCCATAACATAAGGGATACCAGGTACACACACACACACAAGATATACAATGAAAGAAAATGGGGAACAGTGTTGTTTTGGACCCCTTTGATTTTCATTGTATGGACAAACCATTCTTTAGAATATATTCTTTTGTGTTCAGCAAAGAAATGAAGTAAATGATGACAGAATTGTCATTTTTGCGACTATCCCTGTAATAGGAGTACATAACAATTTGATCTATAACTAAACTACAGTTTTGGCAGTATTCAAAGTAATTCTTTTCTCATTCATGTTAGGAATTCTTATATTTCATGTTAGAAATTCTGATATTTTTCTTTTATTATTTGTTATTTGCTCACAGGTTTAAAATAGATAATAATATGATTGCTAATTCGTTTTAAAATAAACGCATAGTTTCCTGTAGCTAAACTGGTAACAAATGCAAAAAATATGTTCCAAACAAGAATAAGTAAATAATGACAGAATTTTCATTTTTGAGGATAACTATAATGATTTGTGCAAAAAATAATTTGATTGATCAATTATGGTTGTTCATAATATTCAGTCAGTTTAATTATGTGCTTATTCATGTTAATTTAGTGATTATACGTTTTCTTTTTATCAATGTTATTTATTCATAGGTTTCACATTGTTACCATATTTCTGTGATTGTTAATTCTTTTGAATAAAATGCAAAAGCAACACCAGGGCCATGGGTTTGATTCGAGGGAATACTGTGAAAATGCATTGCTTTAATCCAGTGTCTGCCAGTATAAGTTTGTATCTGCATAGTTAGTTCCTCTGCTGTAAATATGTTAGTGGTAATTCAATGTGTAATGAGAAACCGTGTGGTGTGATTACTTTTTAATTCCAGTAACCAATGTTCAGAACAGACCCATTGTCTCTATTCCCTTCAAAACCATCCATCACCATGAGCAGCTACATCACTTAGCAAATTTGTTTTCGGGGCTGCCAAAACAAAGTTTGGACTGCTGACATGAGAAATGGAGCGGCAGCAGGGAATGAGAAGCCCTGGATTTATGCTAAATGACGTGATTCATACACTGAAAGACCTGACTGCCCTTTTCATTGCTGTGGAGGAGATAATGGCACAGCTGTGCACCTTTTTAAGTCACTTTTTCCCTCTCGTTCAATCCCACAATGCACAAGGACCCTTCAGCCTTGTGCAGATGGGAAGCATGAACGAGATGTAGTCAAGGTAACCATTATGTGAATGAATTAAGCTTAACGTAAGCTATAACTGGTTATACCTTTAATGTTTTCCAGGGCTGCTTACATGCACTGAATGATTCATTTGATATTTCTGCTCAACATTCATCACCTCCTTTGATGTGTGATGACAGCACTATTAAGTATGTGATAGAATTGACAGAGACATGCCTGTAGCTATTTTTAAACGCTACACTCCACAAGGGCTCACTGTATAGCTTCGAGTTCTGTAGGCATCATATTAGCACATAAAACTGTCAAACATTTGACCCAGGGAAGGATGTTTACAATATGCGTCTCATCAATGGCATGACCAAACTTGTGTATTTTGTGTACAAGGACAAAACCGTAAAGGTTGCAACATTACGTATCTTAGGAAGTGACATCATATGTTTGTCTAGAGAACAAGTCGCGGCTTTCTTGCCTATATAGTAAGTCAACAGAAAGTCTTTCAAACAGGCCTTTCGCTGAACCTTGACCCTGCTGACCCTGGCAGTTTTAGGATGACTGCTAACTTTTTAAGTTTTCTTTGAGGATGCTGAGCCTTAACTATACAGGTACATGCTGAATGAAAAGTTAGAAAGCTAAATTAAGGCTACTTTATTATATTTTTAAATAATGTTGATTTTATGTTCACTATATTTTGCTTATAGTACTGTATTCAGTACTTACATTTGCTAGATGTTACATCAGCCAAAAAAAAACTGGAATTCTAAAGTATTGTCATTTAGAAGTGTTAATATCTTTCTGTTCTTTTACTTTTGACTATTAGCAAAGACTGGACTTTGCTATTAGAAGAATGACATTCGCACAATGGATTGTGAGACTGACAGTGGCATGGAGCAAGTGCAAACAGAGCGTAAAAAGCCATTAATTCTATGCAAATGATTGGCGCAAACCCCTGGACGGAAGCCAGTGGTTCTGAGTTGCAGACTGTGACACAGTTTTTGGTGGATTTATTGTTTAAATAATATATTATTATATTCAGGATTTAAATGCTGAAAAGTGCTTTTATTGTGGCTGTATTAATATTAGTGTATTAAATTATTCATTGAAATAAAGGTTGTGTCTTTCCACCTAAAAACTTGACATTTAAAAACATTTTTTGGATGCCTCTTTGCGTCAGAAACGCCCCAAAGCAACAGACACGTGTGTAGCATTTTGAGCAGGATTGTTCCACGCTATTGGACACCCACCGTAACAACACTTGATCTTTAGCTGGAAAAAATAATGTCCTGTTATAATGTTATTATTAATCTTGCAATGACATTTAGTTTATGCTGAGGTTGCTGTTTTCCAAAGGATTGCCCCATATCATTAATACTTCGGAATGCTCTCGATGACCCTGTTCAGTAGTTTGTTGCAGTCAAAGTTGTGCAGTGTATATTGGCACTGCCTAGAGACTGAAGATATTACACATGGCATGTCCTTCCTGGAATCCTAGACAGCTGGGACAATGTGCTGACTGGGCTATGACTTTAAAATTTGGCCTTTGATTCATAGAAGAATAAAATCCCTCACTTTAATAAAATCCTTGCCTGTGTTTATTCAACTTATTTTATTGAAAAATTTTGCCAGGACGGCTAAGTGCAGCTCCAACCAAAGCTCACAAAAAGATTTCAAATGTCCAATATAAGCATAGTACAGAAACAGATGATTTAAAGGAAAAAGAGTCCGATGTAGCCACTATAAACAAGCATGGACAATTTGTTTTTGAATATTACTTTGCATGCACTGTATTTTAGTTACTATGTCCTACAACTATGATTTTCAATGAAAGATAAATTACGAATTCAAAGGTGAAAGTTGCCCAAAAAGCGGTAAAACAACATTTGAAAATCACAAAGGTAATGGAAAGGAAGAGCAATAACTGTTGAAAAGTCATCAATCTTAAAATCCCATTGGAGAGCATGACTGTTTGGAGCTTCCATACTGAGTGTGTGCTGAAAAAGCAAAACCATTAAATTGTTTCCTGAACCTCAGGAACATCCCTGTGGGGGAAGAAAAAGAGACAAGGGCTTTTCTTTTACGTCAAATGGCCTTAGAGAGTTGGCCCAGTTAAAGTTCGCTGCCACACATGTCAGAGACGTTGTTTGCAAAGGCCAGAGTTTAAGTGGAGATCTTTTCAGCTGCTCTTCTCCAGGCTGTGCTAAAGCGCTGGAATCACTGCTGAAGGTATGTGCTGTGAAAGACCACTCCAGCTGAAGACCCCTGCTCTCTTCAAACTGCAGGACTACATTCATAAGTATATGCCAAAATTGACTCTTCAATAGCCGTTATGTGTTTTTTTAATTATTAAATTAGAAAAAAAAAGTCTATTTTCATTAAGGGGTTTATTGAAAGATCTTTGTTGTTGATGCACTGCTGCATTTTTCAAAGTTTAGATGTTTACATGTATAATATATTTAAAGAATAGTGAGGGGATTTGGGTGTAATGTCTGTCAGTTTGTTTAAACCATGAGTTTTTGCAGTGTAACTCATCCTGCTCAAGCAAGTGATTTATTCTGTAAGGCAAGAGTACAATCATTCCCTGCTTTAATGAGAAATTTGATGTATACATTTATTTGTCGGCTGGACGATTCATATAATAATATTATAATGTTGTTATCAAATAGGCTTACTGAAGTGCGATATCAGTCCTCTATGAGGAAGTATTGGTATAACTGTCTTTTTTAATGTGTATTGTTTTGGTTTGTATTGTGTGTTTCTTGCTAATGGACCTTGAGTCTGGAAATAAAGTTGAATTGAATTAACCCTACTGTAACCCTTATTGTAAAAATTGTAGTTTAAAATATAAATGATAACTATAACTTTTATATATATCAATGTATTTAAATGCACTGGGTATGTGGCAATTTGATCATTTTTGCCTTTTAAACAGTTCACACAAAGATAAAAAATCAAAGTTGTATCACTATTTTCACCACTAAAGGATGCGTTTGGCAATTTTTGGGCAACTATAAAAGTTTAGGTAACACAACAAGTCATCTGCTTATTATATCGATATGTTGACATGTTTATTCGGTTACTATGGTCTAAAATGGTCTACAGGAATTGCAGGATTAAACTGTACTTAGCCTACACTTGAGTAGGGACTGTACCGTTCCTGAGCTTATTTTACTGGCTAATACAGTGAGCGATTGTTGACACTGAATTCTCTTTCCACAAATAAAGCACCTGTAGCCAACCAGACAGAAGGCAGATGATGAGTTTGGCCTGCGTTCAGCTGTTCTTTGCTGCCACGTTGTGGACACTGCCGTGCACCGCAACATCTGTGGCGGTGAGCAGCGCAACTCAGCTGCTTCATCTCAAAGACGCTTCTATGGAGGCCCTGCTGAGGAACAGCAGCGACACCAGCGCGCCTCGAACGCGGCGGAAACGCTTCATCTCCAGTAAAGATATGACGGCCATTCTGGACTATCACAACCGCGTGCGCTCACAGGTCTTCCCACCCGCGGGAAATATGGAATATATGGTAGGACATTTTTATTAGCTTTAGCCTACTACTTTTTAACATTAGGCTACTAATGTTTTATGGTCATCACATACACAACATAAAAAATATCATACTTTTTTCCCTGAATTTAACTTTTCAGGACAATCTAGTCGCTCTTTTCCATGCAATTACAATGCAAGGTGACTGAAAATCTCTAGCTCCAACAAGGGCTGAAGTTCACCATAAAAGTTTGATTGAGTATCATAAAAGTGGACTGTATGACTTTAAATAGCGCGTCTTCTTGACAGTATGTGATATCAATATTGTATTATAAGCCTATATTTAACAATCTTCACCTCAGTGAACTTAAGGGCCAGCGAATCATTTAGTTGAAATCGAGTCTGATTTGTGAACGAATCATTCAGATCAGTTTTAATTGAATCAACTAATTCATTAAAATGTGACCCTGGACCACAACACCAGTCTTAAGGGTCCATTTATATATCATCTGAAAGCTGGATAAATAAGCTTTCCATTATTGTTAGGATAGGACAATTATATTTGGCCGAGATGCAACTATTTAAAAATCTGGAATCGGAGGGTGCAAAGAAATCTAAATATTGAGAAATATTGAGAAAATCGCCTTTAAAGTTGAAGTTCTTAGCAATGCATATTACTAATCAAAAATTACTTTTTGATACATTTACTGTAGGAAATTTACAAAATATCTTCATGGAACATGATTTTTACTTAGCTAATATCCTAATGATTTTTGGCACAAAAGAAAAATCGATAATTTGGACCCATACAGTATTGTTGGCTATTACTACAAATCTACCCGTGCTACTTATGACTGGTTTTGTGGTCCAGGATCACAAATATCTAATTCAAAAGAATCATTGCTCATGATTCAGACATCGCTATGGCTTAGTAAAGCTGTAATATGTTAAATTAATGTCTGTTCCTCACAAAATCCATTTTGTATGGACAAAATTTATGATGATTTTTCTTCCTTTTTGTTGCTTATCATCTACATTTTCTAGTCACTGTCATTGCATGGGCTTTTTGGGTGAGCTATTTTTTTAATTATTTGTTTTTTTTGTCCTCTCTCTCCTTTGTGAGGTGTGGGATGAGAGACTGGCTAAATCTGCAGAGTCCTGGGCCGCTCAGTGCATTTGGGATCATGGACCGCCTCATGTTTTGCGACACATTGGACAGAACCTGTCCATCATCTCTGGAAGGTACAGACCCTTACAACCAGGGCCGTCCTTAGCTGACACGGGGCCCGGTGCGAGGGGGGGGTTCCCCCTCGGTCCGTTCACCGCAGGGCCCCCTCAAGCGAGGGGCCCGGTGCGACTGCACCAGTTGCACCTCCCTAAGGACGGCCCTGCTTACAACAACCTACTATATGGGTACAGTCATATATCAGCATGAATTAATATCCAAAAACCACGTCAGTTCTGGATCATATCTACACTTTCTATTCTGACTGTGATTGTTAATATTTCTTTCATTTTGCAGATACAGATCGATCATTGACCTGGTAAGATCCTGGTATGATGAAAGACACTATTTCTCCTACCCCAACAGATGCAGTGGCTCTGTCTGCACACACTACACTCAGGTGGGTCTCCAAAATTCATATAATATTAAATATTTTATATATAATAACATTATTTATAATAAAAAGTAATTTTTATTGTATTTTATTTTGTAATTAATAATTTATTTTTTTTGATTATCTATTTATATGAGTAAGTATATAAGTATTATATTTAATTTAATACAGACTCTTTTCAGAGATTTTTTTCAAGATATCTAGGATATTAATTTTAGTAATGACTTTTTGATTCAGATGGTGTGGGCGACCAGCAATAAGATTGGGTGTGCTATCAGAAGATGTTCAAACATGTATGTTTTTGGGAGTATGTGGAAACAGGCCACCTTTCTGGTTTGCAACTATTCTATCAAGTAAGAATTTTTACTGTATCCATCAATACAATATTTGAATCTTAAAAATGCAGGAACTAATGGTTGTTTTTATGAAGCAGATTTTGGGAAAATGAAAGAAAAGGGTTAATAACCAAACACGTACATGTTCTTCTTCTGTTCCAGGGGGAACTGGGTTGGAGAGGCTCCATATAAGACAGGGAAACCATGCTCTGCGTGTCCCTCAAGTTATGGAGGATCATGCAATAAAAACCAGTGTGACTCCAGATCAAAATCCAGAAGAAATGCAAGCGGTGTTAGAGGCTAACAGATAAAAAAAAATCCCTTAAAATAAAAAAATCTCTCTTAAAAAATAATAATAAATAAATAAGTTACACAATAGAAACCACTAAAATGTAAATTTCACAATGCAAATTATTCCGTGGTCATTTTAAACTGAACGGCATTTAAGTGCTGTAAAATGTCCAAGTAGTCAAATGTGTAAATGTCAAATTGCATCAACTGTTACTGTTTATTACCACCCCATAGGTGTCAAATTTAGTATTAGTATTTTTTATTACTTTATTAAGTTCTTTAATGTTTATCATTTGTTTGTTTTTTCAAGGCTATGGACTGTTTGCACTGTTTTGCTTATAATTTGTTTGTACTAAGTTGCATCGCAGTGACAATTCACATTGGGAGTAAAGCACTTTCGTTCTTTCATTATTATTATTTTGTCCTTTTTGTACAGGTAATACATTTTCTTTAGATTAGGAAAAGTCATATGTTCAGTGGTTTTCTAAGTTACTATCTTTTTGAAATGTCTATTGCACTCATGTCATACAGAAGACATGACTGCACTGTAAACACATTTGTCCTCATAAAAACTGTCCTTTTATTTACATTTTCTCTTATAACACAGACAGGCTGTTGCCAACACCTCCCCAGCAGGGACATAGCCAATAAGTTAAAAAAATAAATAAATTCAGCAAAGAATCATTTATAAATTTCAATAATATATTAGAGGCAATTCATATTATTAAGGTGTATGTGAGTAGCTGGTCAAGGATCAGTATTGAGAAGCAGAATGAAACCATCTTTTATCGCCTCATTAATGTGCTCAATCCATCTAAAAGAGACAGATCTGCTGTAAACCACAACTAAAAGGCTTTTAAAGCCATAAACGAAGCGCTGGGCCACTTTCTCTAGTCTATTGTATAGGGAATACTTTACCGGTGATTGAAATCATTCATCTGAATAAGAAAACATGAGTATATTGCAGTTTTTTTTTTTGGTTCCATAGGGCATCAATCAAAGTGTTGGCTTTTGAATATGCACATTCAAGTTTGGGTTCAGTACGTTTTTTTTTTTATTATTCAATTCTTTTATTCATCAAAGACCTAGTAATCTGATCAAAAGTGACAATAAATGCTGTTCTTTCGGATGCTCTATTCATCAGAGAATCACAGGTTCCACAAAAAAATATATACAAAAATGAAACCGTTTTCAACATTGATAATAATAACATTTTTATTGTTTTATTTATTTATTTTCCCCCACCAAATCAGCATGTTAGGATGAGTTGAAGGACAAATGAAAGATCATGTGACACTGAAGACTGGAGTAATAACTGCTGAAAATTCAGATCACAAATTACATTTTTAAATATATTGAAAAAGAAAAGTTATTTAAAAATTGTAATAATATTTCACAATATTATTGATTATATTCACAATATGTGTTTCTGTATTTTTGTACGTATTTAAGTATTATAAGTCAAATGTACACATAAATATTCTGCTTTGCACTCACAAATTACATTTTAAAATATATTAAAAAGGAAAACAGTTATTTGAACTTTTAATAACATTTCACAATATTACTAATAATATTCACTGTGTTTTTTTAAAGGAATGGTGCTGTATATAAGTATTACAAGGCAAATGGACACAAAGGTAATGAAGAATTTAGAGTGTAGGTGTTTCTTTACAAGTGGGGAAAATCTAAAGTTTCAAAACACTGACTTTCCCACGAAGCTGCTTAAAAGTGAAAGCAACATTAGACTTGTGTAATGCTACACATCTGTCAGAAAGCATCACATTATATTCATGGGAAAAGCTGTTGAAACTAACATAGCATCTGTTAAGAAAAAGGGGCAGCATATTCACTGAAGCATATGGCCTCATGAATGTCTCAAGCTGTATAAAATTAAAATTGGATGGCATTGGTCTAATGGTGAAGTGTCTAAGCTTCAAACACAAAGGCAAAGATGAAGAAGAGTTACAATTAACCCCCCGTCAGTCTGTTAAAGACAAACAATTACAGTATAGCGGGAATGAAAGCTGATATGAGGCATGTTGTCAAACAGTACATTTGGATTATTTCTTATTGAAGTAATGGGAATCGGACAAATCAGAAAAGCTAAATGAGTCTGTGTAAACCCTCCACTCCTTTCATTTCTCACACCCTTCCTTCTCCTCGTGCCTGACTAAACAAAACTCTTCCTACCCTAATGATTCATTCCCGAATATGGCAGGAGTTTTAAAAGATGCAGACTTTGAGAAATGGAGAAAAATTATAACAAACTGTCTATTTGACTTTCTATCATCCTGTTGCCATAGCTACAGCTGTCATATGGATTGGTCTCTATACAAGCCTGGTTACTGTTTAACCTCTCCACCCACATTTGCCCAGATTAGGAAAATCAATAAGATAACAGGAGTACCGGCCTTACCTTGCGCCAACAACACCTTCACCAGAAACACAGAGGACTGTGCAAAACTTATATGTCTTAATTCTTCATCATCTTTCACTCTTAATAGAGCAAAATCAGTAAAACGCAGTGGTGGGGAGCAGAAGAGACAACATGGTCAATGTGAACGCTCAGGGCAGTACCCATATGGATCCACCGCACGGTAAGTGCTCGGTCTCTTCCGACTGCTTTCAGGAAAAACATGGTGGGTGCTTTGGTGATTGTGGTGGAACCTGTTTTTGAATGGGCATGTCGTTTCTTGACATTTCATTCAGTATGGTAGCTATCATCGCCATTCGTGAGAGCTTGTGGTGCACGGCTGTAATTCGGGAGGTGTGGCATATTCATAATGACTGGTGAACAGGGCCTATTTGCAGGAGAAGATGAATAATGTGGACAGAATGGCTGAAGTTCCTCTTTTCTTGCTGGGATGGAATGACTCAAAGTACTCTGAATAAAGTGCTGGAACAAAGTGAGCATTAGAAAAGATCTCGAAAAATTAAAAGGCTTTAATCTTCAGACCAAACGTTAGTGATACAGTTAGTAAGTGCAGCTACAAAATAGGCCTAAAGCAGAACAATACACATGACGATATTGTATAGCAAAGTCATTTCACTTTATTTTTTTCTTTTATGATCAAGTTACTTAAAAATAATGAGTAGAATATTTGGGGTCAGTAAGTCAGTATTTTTTTTATGTTTTTGGAAACAGTCTTTTATGCTCAACCAGGCTGCATTTATTTGATAAAATATAGTAAAATAATAATATATAGTGAAATATTATTACAATTACAAAAACATTTTTATTTGAATATATTAAAAAAATGTAATTTATTCCTGTTATGGCAAAGCTGTATTTTTAGCAGCCATTATTCTTCAGTCTCACATGATCCTTCAGAAATCATTTTGATTTGGTGTTCATGTTGTGCTACTCAATATTTTTTGGAAACTGCGATACTTTTCCCCTCCAGGATTTGCAAAATGTGATAAATAGAAATACAAAAACAGCATTTATTTGAAAACAAAATCTTTTGTAGCATTATAAATACATGAACACTTATTGATTCATTGTTACACTATGCATTTTAAATTCAGTTATAATTATTTATGACAAGATATAATGTATTACAATGCACATTATGAATAATTATAATGCATTATAGCCTTTAATAACCCTTTATAATGCATTATACATAAGTAAAGTTTTACCAATGTCATTACTCTCACATTTGATCAATGTAATGTTTTCTCGCTGAATAAAACTTTTTTTTTTTCAAATATCTTACTGACAAACTTTTGAACAGTCATGTATGTTAAACATAATTATTATTTTAATTTATTTATTAGATTCATTATTATTTATATTAAATTATTAGGATTATAACATTTATATAATACTATCAAATTTAATTATATATAAGAATTTTATATAGGCTACCCTTGGAGTTTAAAACAATGGAGTTTAAAAGGTAGCTTTAGCACCGCTCTGTCTCATATAAATTGGCACTGGTTCTTCAGTCAATTTCTTGTAGGCCTCATATGAAATATAATATTTAACTATCAGTCATCATTAAGTCAACATCTCTTAGCATCTTCTAATACACTTTGTCAAACAATTACAATTATACTGTATATGTCAACCCTTGCATGAGTTTAGTGATTAATGGCCACACATTTGTCTTAGTAGAGCTCTAGTCTGTACTGAAACATTTACATTATTGTTGCATTTTCTTGGTGACTGTGATTAAGCAGCTTTGTGGTCCAGATCACTTCAGAGCTGCTGTAATGTGTTTTTTTGTGAACACAAAGAATGCACAAAGCAGTGCAGCAGTAAATCCTACTGCAAAAAATCATGTAGAAGAAAGCTCAAACAACATATTAGCATACATTAACATTATCTAACACAACATGAATTAAACATGAAAAATAACTTTACAGCATTTATTAAAGTAGTTTCATGTTAATTTCTACATACATACAAATTTTTAAAAAATTTGCATTTTTTAACAGTAAAACTGCTATATATTTGCAAGATTTAAAGCACTATGAACTAGTGTGAACAATGAACAATAGTATATTTCTAAATGAAAGAAACAGTTCACTCAAAAATTTATATTTGCTTAACATATACTCACCCTGCAGTCCATCCAAGATGTAGAAGAGTTCTTCACTGGAACAGATTTGGAGAAATTTAGCATTACATCACTTGCTCACCAATGGATCAACTGCAGTGAATGGGTGCCGTCAGAATGAGAGTCCAAACAGCTGATCAAAACATTACAGTAAATACAAAAAATATTAATAAATACTTAAGACAAGACAACTTTTTACTGGATAAAGCAGGAAATAGGACTAATTTTAAAATGAATTGTGTCGTGTGGATTACCTGCGGATTATTGTGATGCTTTTATCAACTGTTTGGACTCTCATTCTGACAGCACCCATTCACTGCAGAGAATCCGATGATGAGCAAGTGATGGAATACAAAATATCTGTTCTGATGAAGAAAAACTCATCCACATTTGAGATAAACTGAGGGTTAGTACATTTTCAGCGAATTTTCATTTTTGGGTGAACTATTCCTTTAATATTAAGCAAGATATAAAGTACGCAGTAAAAATGTAAATTTTCCATGCAACTGTAACTAGCTCTTCAACCTTTATTGCCTATTCATATAAATATGATGTTTTTTTTTTTTTTTTATTTGTAAAAATTCAAATCAAGGCTTATGTTACATTATAGCAGCATATGAGGAGTAACATGGAAGACTTGCTTGCCTGTTAGAACTTGCACAAATAGTTGACTTACAGGATTAAAAATTAAAACTAAAATTAAACACAAGAAGTGCTGTTGAACACTGGAACATTGTTTGCCCTGAAATGCTGAACTCCAGCTGTCAGCTCAGAGACTGTTCAAAGCCAGAACAAGCAGCCACCAAAGTCAACAAGCCACAATGGCACAAAGTGTTTGTAGAATTTCTATACTTTTAGCAACATTCCAAAGACTCTCTTCCGAGTCTGGAAGTATTTGTTCCTGATCAATAGTCACAGAAGTGTTTCTTTCTCCTGATCACAGAGCTCATCTCTGTTCAATATGCAGCAGAGTTTATAGAGCCTTTCAAACCTGGAATTAAGCAACCGAATCCACATTTAATATTCTGTACTTTAAAAGTGCTGCTTAACTCTTGACTTTTTATATTATATATTTTATTTATTTTATATGGATTTTTTATATTAGTGTAGTTGATAAATACGTTTGGGAAATTTCCATGTTCTATGCTATGCCATGCTATTCGCCACAATTATTAACAGCATTTTGCTAATTAATCTATAATAATTATGCATGCGCCTTTTAGCATTTTGCATATCAATAGAGAGACTAAACTAAAATTTAAAATGGAAATTAAAAAAATAATAATTTGTCACACTGCAGGACTATTTAAAATTAGGCCTTTTAAAAGATGAAAACAAATTGATATTTCCTTTTACATTCATATAAATCTTGATAAAAATAGATATGCATCAGCAACAAAGAATGCACATTGTTCACAACCAATGTACATGATATATACATCCTCTGTGCTATTTTATGCATCATGCAATGCATAAAAAAACGTAATCTTTCTTAGTTAACAGGATATACATGACTCAAAGATCGAAAATGTATAAATTGGAAATAGATTGGATGGTGGAAAGTGGGCGTTAAATATACTTCTGTTCAAACGTTTGACATCAGTAAAAAAATTAAAAAATTTTTTTTAAAGCAAGGACACCTTAAATAGATGAAAAGTGATAGTAAAGACATTTATAATGTTACAAAAAATCTACATCAAATAAATACTGAAACATTTACCATTAAGCATCACAACATTGATAATAAGAGATGTTCCTTGAGCAGCAAATCAGCATATTAGAATGATGTCTGAAGGATCACTGAAACAGACATCCGTTATTTTAAATTGTAACAATATTTCGCAATTTTACTCTCTTTACTGTACTCTGGGATGTAAATAAAAACATCCATGTTGAGCATTAAAGACTTCTTTCAAAAACATTTAAAAAATCTTCCCAACCCCATATTTTTGAATGGTATATACCAGATTGGCACCAGAACAATTCTGCTAAAACTCGGCTAAATTGGCTACTAGTTAGCACTCTCCAAAACTTCAGACAGCTAACTGTAAGTGATGTCTCCATACAATTCTCTCCTCAGCACCAGAAAACTGTTCAATTCAGAAGTATCTTCACTGACTAAACACTGGTGTCACACTCATCAAAATGACGAGTTAATGTTTCTCATCCAATTAAGGGAGAATCCAGGGGCCTCGGGAACAGGAAGTGCCAGATATGAATTATACGCTCTGTACACTTGACGCTATTAGGCCGTGCGCTCAAGCCCCCAATCAAATCTCATTGTGACAGGCATTAAGAGATTAGGTCGAGCTGCCGGTCAGCGTGTGTGAGAACGCTGGCTCCCTCACACACTCTCACACTCACAGAGACAAACTGAGGACTGAATGGATAGGTCATTGTGTGGAGGAGGCTGAGGAGCCGGGGGTCCCTGCCAGCTCTCAGGACCACAGACCAGTGCAGGATGTTTGAAGGACATGGCACGGGCCACTTCAACACCACACCAGGTACAGTGAGCGCAGATACACTGCCTCTTTTAGTACAGTTGAGGCTGAAGGTCCGGGAGGTAGATTATGAGAGTTTGTTTACATCCTAAATAGAGTGGCGTTCACCAAAAATCTGTGTGACTTCTATTTCGTTTGTTGACAAGATACAACATATAGGTAAAAAAAGACATGAAAAAGAGTTTACAAATAGTACAGGCACAATTTGGGCAGTAATGACACTTATTAGAACAATGATGATGAGACATACTGGAGCACAATGAAACATTTTAAAGCTAAAAGTTGTTGAATGTCTTCAAAACAGTCATATAGTGCAACATATTTGACTCAATTAGATCTAGAAATGTATGGTCAGGTCAGAGTGAGAAACCAAGTCTGGTTTGGGTTTACTTCTTTATGTCAGAATGGCATAGAATATTATGGAATGTTATGGAAATCTGACTATGCTTATTAAAATCACTCCAGACTTGAGATTTTTGGGGATTTCAATTGATAATTGGTGAAGTCCTTGTGGTTGTACTCAGGAAGGCCCAACACTAAGAACTTTGCAGATGTAATTGCAAGCTTTGTCCACATGAAGGAGCTGCGTAATAGTATACTTGACTGTGCACACTAAAAATGTTGGGACATTCTCACATGTGTTTCTTACAATATCTTTAGAAATCTTCAAATGTAATTTTATCTCCGTAGGAAAAACAATCCAAGGTTGATATCCAAATATATTATATAATCCAAAAGATTATATAAATGTGTCTATAAATATCAGGGTCACTATAGTTAACTAAAAACAAATCTAAAATTGAAACTATAAAAAAAAAATTTGTTAATTGAAATATAACAAATTATATATATATATATATATATATATATATATATATAAACAAAAACTACTGAAAATGGGCAAAACAACAAAATTACTAAAAGTTTAACTAAAAATTTAAATGAAAACAGAAAATATAAAAATTCTAAATAAATGGATTCAAAATAAAAACTATAATAGTATCTTAATGATATTAAAATAACACTAATCAAACTACTTGATTAGTGACCAAAGAATTTCACATTATAACATTTATTTGTTTTACATTTTGCAAAATTCTAAATTGTTCTATTTATTTACATTACACTTTAAATCAAATGTTCTCAGTTACTTGGAACCTACTCTATATGCCCATAATATCTGACTCCGGATGTAATCTAAAATATTAATAAACATGACACTTTTAATAGAATAATGACATAAGAAATGATCTGACAGTCTGATATCTGAGATTCTAAATGTGATGTATCATCACAGAAATGCCGACATCATCCAAGATTAATGAAAAACATGGGGGAAAAAAGGCTTCCAGATTCTTCTTGTGCCGAGTTTCCATTGTGTCGTTAAAGTGGTTAAACAATGATCACACTTGTAAAACACCATATTCATTATACAATTATGTACTTTGTTTTGTACTATCGTTATACTCAGACTGCAAGAAAATGACTTCAAAACAGCACAAATGAGTTAAAGTACACCAAGCCCCAGTACGTTAACTTATAACAAATTTAATAACCACTTAAGACTCTTTAGCTCCGATAAACTGGGGTAAAGTTAAACTTGTTTGGGTAAAATGTTCTCGAGAGCTGTACACTGTGATGAAAAGGTGATTGATTGATGATAACAAGTGAGTGATAACTGTCCACGCAGCATCACTCAGCCTGCAAATATGATTGGGTCAACAGCCAAAGCGATTCTCAGCAGAAAAACAGTTAATTATTGAAAGAGCCTTATCAGAAGATGTGATTGATTTACAAAGAGCATTGCTCTAAATGTTTATTGATGCAACCGTTTACTTGCATGATGTGCACAGAGCTACTTGAGCTTTTGTAATGTGATGAAAGTAACAAAGAAGCTTGATCATTTCAGTAGCGTAAGTTGTCAAATAGTATGTAATCCCATAAAGCTGGGATCACTCGATAAACAAGCAGGAAAGCCATCAGGACAAAATCCTATCAGTGGCTTTATCACGTTTCTGATGTAAAGCATGACATAGAAAGTGATAAGCAGAAAGTAACAGCAAAGGTTGGCTAAATGTGACCCTTTTTTGTCAAACATATTATTACCCAATGATTTTAAACTGGAATACTTTATGGAGGCTGTGCAATTTTAGGCCCTAGGGGTTTATGATTACCTAGACTACAAATACTGTGATGGGTGAGGACTATGGGAACTTCATAGATAACTGTCTCTGTTAATCGTTACGGAGGAGCATAAGAAAATTTTCTTACATTTTCTCTTAAGAAAATGGCTTTGAGTTATAAAGTATCTCTTTTAAAATCGAACACACTGCTAAAAAGACATTTACCTGACATAGTATCTAGGGTCACTATACAGTTAACTAAAACTGAAACTAAAACCATTAACAAACAAAAAAAAATATATATATATATATACAAACTGTATATAAACTGCTAAAAATGACAAAAACACTGCAAAATAAAATTGAAAATGAAATTGGAAATATTAATAATAATATTAATGATAAAATAATAAGTGTATCTTGATGCTAAAATAACACGGGCAGTATCAATTTTGTTTAAATGCACTGGAACTAAAATCAGAAAATTGACATTTAAATATGCAAACATTTAAATGAAGGAGAAAAAGGTTGTCATAAAAAAGAAAGTGAATTCAAGTTGTTTTGAAAATCTGTCCATTGTTTATAAGGCTTTAGGTCTTAACTGGCCATCATAAAGCCACTAGCAAACTCACGAATTGCATCTTGGCAGGATTCACAGGTTTTGCTGGTAAATTCTCTTCATTTGCACCTGAGTTATGTATTAAAAACTTAACAAGGCTTGAACATTTGTCAGAGCAACCGATCACATGACATGATTCTCAGCTTCTTGGTGCTGACAAGAGCTTGATTAGCAAATACTTTAAATTCTTAGTTTGATTATCATCAGCTAATTAAATATACAATTAAAATTGAATATGAACCATCAAAGAAAAAACAACAATGAAAATGTCCTAAATGCTAGGAATATTTAGCATCTGACCATCGATTTACACTCGACGGGCCTTTAAAAAAGCACCACAGCCTTATGAGACTAACAAAAAAAAAAAGTTTAGACAGAGGGGAGGGGCATTATCCACACTTATTAGCCCCTCCACACTTAGGATAAAGATACATTTCAGCAGTCTTACATTAGGTGTTATTAACACTGCAACAGTTTAAAACTACAAATAGATGTAAAAAAAAAAAAGAATTTCGAGTAAGCAAAAGTAAATATTTTGCCCCCAAAGGGCATGAGCCATGTGCGCTTGCAGCAGGTTACCAACCAATCTGTTGACAATCTGTTGTGTGTTCACTATGTCGCCATACTCACATATCTGTGCCATCTACCCCAGTCAATCTACAGTGGGTTTTCTACTGACCTCGAATGAGCTTTAGTAAGCATATTCCTGCCGTCTTCTCCCATTCTTATCAAATATTCAAAATCAAAAGAAAGCAACACACTGTGTTCACTATGTCGCCATACTCACATATCTGTGCCATCTACCCCAGTCAATCTACAGTGGGTTTTCTACTGACCTCGAATGAGCTTTAGTAAGCATATTCCTGCCGTCTTCTCCCATTCTTATCAAATATTCAAAATCAAAAGAAAGCAAAACACTCATATTCCCACGTAAAACACATTCCCAAGTACTCCAAGAGCATGTTATTCCTTGTAGGCCACCGGTTCCCACAACATGTGCATTTCACATCCACCTTTGTAGTGCTACTCGTTATTCCCATTTGGTCAGACAGGTGAAATGAAAAAGAGTCATTGGAGAGAAAGTACAAATAGGCAGTGGTTACAAATGGAGTTTGGTCAGTGGTCGGAGATCCTTATTGTGGAGATAGACAGGACTTTGTTCACAAACTGGAGTTTGAAGTTTCAAAGGGGAAAATAGGCAGAGGAGTTACATCAACCTTCTGACTTTTAGCCCCAGGCAGGCGGTATGGGTGACTGATTATAGGACATGACATCGCTGCCTCATATCACACAGAGAAGATGATCAGGGCAGGACATGTGCTATGTCATATTGTCTTCTGTGATGAGACTCAAAGTATGATTGCACCACGCTGCAGTGCGCATGTAAACGTCCGTCTTGCAACACTGATCAGATAATGGTGGAAAATGTTGACCGTTTGATGCAGGTTGCTTTGAATTTGTTGTACTGGTTCAATCTAAGGGTTCAGCCTCTGTGGCATCACTGAAAGAGTAAGAAACAGGTGCGGAAATGACAGGAGGAGAAATAAGTGGTGGGACTGTGCAAAAACATTACAAATATGAAAACCATGCAAAAGTATTACAGCTGTGTTGAGGACAAGGACAGTGTTAATCATTCATTGCATATCAGTTGGCGCATAAGAGATTTTTTTTAAATCAACGAAGATTAATACTATAAAATTAGAATCAATAATTAAAAATAAATTAAATTGAATTGCACAACAGGGAAAGTGTAAGTAACTGTTTTTATAAGAAAACATCTTCAATGCAGTCTGTCAATTAATATGCGGTCAAAATAAAATAAAATAAAATAATAAACCATTTAAAAGCATTATGGGTGTGACTGAACGTTATTAATTAAAAACAATGACAGTGTTTGATAATTCATTGCCTTAGACATTAGTTGGTACAAAACAGAATTTTCAAATCAATATGATTCATTTAAAAAATTATTATTGTTAATTAAATATAAATTAAATTTAATTGTATAAGAGGGAAAGTGTATAACTTGAATCAAGCAAGTTTTACAAGAACAAATCTTTCCGTTACACTCTCAATTAATACGCGGTCATAAAAGCAAAAATAAAATAAAATAATAAAATAAAATAATACATTCAAAAGCATTATGGGTGTGATTGAACGTTATTAATTAAAAACAATAATGACAATGTTTGATAATTCATTGCCTTAGACATTAGTTGGTGGAAAACAGATTTTTTAAATCAATATGATGAAAAAAATATTATTAATTAAACATCAATTAAATGTAATTGTATAAGAGGGAAAGTGTATAACTTTAATAAAGTAACTGTATTACAAGAACAAACCTTCCCTTCAGACTGTCAATTAATGTGTGGTCATAAAAGCAAAAAATAAATAAATAAAATAATACTATGTCAACAAAATAAATAATGCCAACAAAGTGTTTTACATTACTATAAAGTTTAAAATCAATTAAATAGATTTATCCATAAATATTTCACTCAAAAATCAAAATGTCCTGTTTTCAAATCAAATAATTAATTTACACCTATGGCCTGCCGTGTTAATAAAAGTACATGAGTGACACAAATACCAGTTAATGAATACATAGCTAAACCAACTGTTTTCTTACTCCACATCAGCACATCCTGCAGATGTGTATCTGTTAAATAGGTTTGTACACCAAGAGGCTTTTGCCCATGTGAGGTAATGATCTAATGTAGTTATCTACGCCTGCCTGCTCTGATCGTTGAGGCTCATGTGAGAAAGGGCCATAACTTTACAGATTATACTTTATAGAGGTCATTCCTCAGAAACATGGAGATGTGTGCTGCGATAAGGAATTTAATGGTGACTCAGATAAGATTTGTCCATTGAGTCATTCCTGTACACTGATTGTCATTACTCAGGTTAATTACTGGAGAAGTGAAGTCATCTTGTACAGAAATAAGGAAGACTAAGTGTTCCTGATCTACAGTATAGGCTAAAAAGTCGGCAACTTCTTCTAGATTTATTTTGAGATGTACGAGTCAAACATCATCCCGGTCAAAGCTTTAGGCAAGACACAACCATACAGACACTTCTTCTTGTGAATATAATTCACTTTTTATATCTCTATGAATATGCAAGTGTCTAATGTATTCAGAACCAGCTATCTTGTAAGTTTAGGTGTTTTCCAGCCGGTTTAAAACCAGCTCAGCACTTTTAGTCCACAGAGATGGTCAGGTGGGATCTGCCATTTACAGACAGTAAACAATGTCTGGGGTGTTTTAGCAAGCTCAACATAAAATACATAATCCCACATTCTCATTAAATTTCATGCGGTGGAGTAATTTAATTTAAACATAAAACAAACACGAAACACTACTGTGACACACCTATTACAGCAATGAAGTATCTCAAACAAATTTGATTTAAACAGCAAGAATCTAGGTTGTTCATCTGACAGTATAGCTACAGTAGCTCTATATTCTCTATATAGGCAGGTGGATTTTACAGGCTCCAGGGCAGGTCTGAACTGAGGAACGATGACCCATGGTTTGTTCTGTTGCTTTCTACTCTTCAAATATACATACTTGCCTCTGTTTGCACTGGCCCTGATACTTATGTACTTGAAGTTGGTACTTGCGTAATTGTTACATCAAATCTTCCTGTTTGAGTAACAAATAGATTTATCCACTCCCAAAAGAGTTGGGGAAAATATAGATTGTTCTACAGATTTGGCATTACAATATGTACAGAGATGATCATCTCAGTTTTTCTAATCTCAAAACTAGAAGTTTTTACAGACGAGACTGTTTTGTCAGAATCTTAAAAATAAAAAAAAACTCTTAAAAAAATAAAAGGTTCCAAAAGGGGGTTTCACAGCAATACCATTTTGGATTCCTCGAATATTTTTTTTCTTAGTGTGAAGAACATTTTAATAATCTAATCAACCTTTTTGCAATGGGAAGGTTCCATGAATGTTAATGGTTTTTTTCATGGAACAATAGATGCCAATAAAGACCCTTTATTTTTAAGAGTATAGTTTGAATGCCAAGTCTTGAATGCCAATATGTGGAGATAATAACAGATGCCACCAAAGCTTAAAAATTTTAGAAATTTTAATGGGAAAGGAATAAAATAATATGTAATATAACAGAGTAATGTAAAAGAATAAAAACCTTACTGTATACGTTGCTTTAACAGGACAATTCTACTGTAAAACGCTCAAAAAAAGAAGTAAAAAGTATGAATTGTCATACAATTTACAGTAAGTGTTACAGTAAAATAAATAAATGAATGAAATGTATTTATTGACTACTAATTTAACTACTAACTACCCATTTTTACTACGCGTACAGAGCTGTTCAAAAGTTTGGGATCAGTAAGATTTTTTGAAGAAGTTTCTTATGCTCATCAAGGATGCATTTATTTGATCAAAAACACAGAAAAAAAATGTAATTTTATGAAATAAAAGTGTTCTATTTTAATACACTTTAAAATATAATTTATTCCTGTGAAGCAAAGCTGAATTTTCAGCACCGTTGCTCCAGTCTTCAGTGTCACGTGATCCTTTAGAAATCATTCTAATAAGCTGATTTATAATCAGTGCTGGAAACAGTTGTGCTGCTTATTTTTGGGACTTGTGATACTTTTTCAGGATTCTTTGGTAAATAAAAAGTTAAAAAGAACAGTGTTTATTTAAAGGGGTCCTATTATGCTTTTTCACTTTTTCAACTTTAGTTAGTCTGTAATGTTGCTGTTTGAGCATAAAAAAAGATCTGCAAAGTTACAAAGCTCAAAGTCCACTTCAAAAGGAGATATTTTATTTAACAGAAATCACTTTTCAAAAACTACAACGAATGACTCGTTTGGACTACAACGCATATTTTCCTGGATTTGTGATATCACAAATATCGACGAATGGGACGAGACCTGGTTGAGCTGCACTAGAGAAGGCAACGAGTGTTATCACTATGTCAGAGACACGCTAGCTTTCCCAAGGCAGACGAACTTAGAGTGATTACAATCACCTGGGTTTAAATCACGCTGAAATTGATTTGATATTGACGCAATATTTACACTGGAGCTCGCAGGCGGCTATGGTAAGGGGCATGACATTTCCCGGCCAGGCGCCGAGTGCTGCCAATCACAACACACACTGGCCCAGCTAACCAATCACAGCACATTTCGTATTTCAGAAGGCGGGCCTTCATTTGATACAGGAACTATTCGAGCCGTTCATGCCAGACTGGGGAAAGAGGTGTTGTAATAATGTAAAATATGTGAAAAATAATGTTTTTCGAACAACCTAGTATGAGAGCCTGTTGTAGTACACCCCCAAACAAAATCAAGACTTGTAAAAGAGCATAATAGGAGCCCTTTAAAATAAAAATTTTGTGTTACAATATACACTACTATCCAAAAGTTTGGGGTCACCAAATTTTTTTAAAGAAATTAACACTTTTATTCCACAACGATGAGTTAAATGGATAAAAAGTGATAGTAAAGACATTTATTGTTATAAAAGATTTGAAATTACATTTTAAAGTATATTAATATAGGAAAGCAATATTAGAAATTGCAATAATATTTCACAGTATCACAGTTTTTTCTGTATTTTTGATCAAATAAATACAGCCTTGATGAGCATAAGAGACTTCTTTAAAAAACATAAAAAATATTTCTGATCCCAAACTTTTGAACACCAGTGTATATTACCATCATATTGACATATGAGATTAAAATGTCCAGAAACATTACTTTTTACAGTGAATTTCTGGCAACACAGCTGTCTGTGTGTTATCACAAATTCATCTAGATATTTTACTGCCTACCAAATGCTAGTTTAGCACAGGTTTGATGAGAAGAAAACAATCTCTTCTGTACAACAGGAATGGAGTTGTGTATCACGTGCACATGCAGAATGTTCAACAGAACAATGAGCTCTATTACATAAAGGCCACAAATTTTACTCTGTGTGAGTTATTGCTGTTGTTTATTGTGCTAGAATTAACAGAGATTTAGCAAACACGTAATTTGCACGTTGAAATGCGGACCACTTACTTTCAATCTTATACATTAGAGTCAAATACGAGTGACTTTTTCCATAGTGTCTAATATGTGTCAAGACCCAGACAGTCATCTTTCTTGACCCCTAAAGCCCTTGTTGGGGAACTGAGATAGAAAGCATAGTGTTGAGACTGGCTATATTTTTCTAGTAGTCAATTTAGGGCATTGAGACAAAAAATAAGACAGTAAAACCCCCTGTTTGTCTCCGTCTCTGAAAAAACAACTCTGATTTAGCACTTTAATCATTAACATAAGAGCCATCCCACTTCAGAATGGGGCCGTGCCCTGGGAGGAGGCCTGAACTGTCAATCACAGCAAACCTCATCTTTGCCCTTGAGGACATGGCCCCTGTCACTCAGAGGTGTCTACCCCTCCGAGAGGAGGGGCTTGGCCTATGAGGGGGTGTCCAAATGCTGTGGAGAGGACAAGTCTTTCCCCCCAGCATCAGGTAGCTGAGAATGCGTCTGTCCAAACCACTAGTAGACATGGAGATGGCAGATTATAGCGAGGCCTTGGACCCAGCCTACACCACCCTGGAGTTTGAGAACATGCAAGTGCTTGCGATGAGCACAGGTGAGTCATCCGCTCAGACCCGCGGTGAACTTTGAGACCTTTAGTGACTTATATAGGCTAGTATATAGTATATGGTCAAGTGTGGGAGGCAGATGTTTAACAGGGTTATAGTTAAGTGCCAATTGGCAAGTTCGTAACCTTTTGCACAGAACACCCAATACTGATTGTAAAAGCCAATACAAAATGAATTTTTCAGAAGATAAGAAGCACAGCATGCTCTGTCCTGCAGACAGGGTACTCTACAAGGAGAAGAGGTTCATTCGCCTCCTCTTGCTTGTTCTCATACAGTCGGCTTGGGATAAAATGACTTGTTTGGATAGTATTTCAAGAGAAGTTTGACACCAAGATGAATGATTACTGAGCAAAGAGGGTGTCATGTAAATGTTTCGCAGCTAAGTCTCCCATGTCTAGGTTTTGTGAAACAAATTGATATCCAACCAGTATCGACCTGACAAAGTAATCTAATATGTATGGTAGTTATATTTAGGTAAAGCAGTAAGAGTCCAATTTATAAAATGTTTACATTTGAGTTAGATTGACATTTGAAAATAAAATGTAATTTTATTAAAAAAAAA
The DNA here is from genome assembly GCF_001515605.1 of Sinocyclocheilus anshuiensis. NCBI lineage: Eukaryota > Metazoa > Chordata > Actinopteri > Cypriniformes > Cyprinidae > Sinocyclocheilus > Sinocyclocheilus anshuiensis. Next base: position 149,619 of record NW_015555735.1, on the reverse strand, counting down.
TTTTGACTGACTCAAATATTGAAGTTACATTGTCATTAATTGTAGAGGGTGTTTATTCAACAGTATATTTAAATTATTTATAATATAATTTTATAAAATTATAACTTTTTTGTAATTATGAAATATTATAGCAAATATTTTACATTTTAACATTTTTAAATCACATATATTTAAGCACAACAGTTTAGGGGAAATCACAAATTATTCTACATTTAGATGATCACCAAATAATCACTTACACTGATTAACCATTTAACAATGTTTTGCCTTTGATCATTGCTTGGGTTTGAATGTAATTATATTTGATTACCTCTAACATAATAAAAGACATTTAACAACTCACACATCTTAGTGTGAAATTATTATTATATATTATAATGTACAGGTTTAGCACTAATCACTTCTGGACTACTTAGCAAACAGCCCTTTCCAGCTCATGTTCATGATGATGATTCACTGCCAATTGATTTAGCTATAAAAATTTATTTTTGAGAGTATTTTTCACCCCATGACCTTTCCCCTATTTACTTTAACTCTGATTGGTCTGGAATCAGGAGTCTGACTGGTTCCATCTGCAACCAAGATATTTAAGTCTCATTCAGAAAAAGAAGTGTTTCACAGCATTACATAAACTTAATGGGTTTTCAAGCCAAAAAAAATAGTGTGAGAAAGAAGGGCTGCTTAAAATCGACTCTGGGATTTTAAGCAGCTCTTCTTTCTCACACTATTTTTTTGGCTTGAAATGAATAGTTAAAAACAGAAAAGAGAATTTAAATCACTTGTGACACTAAATTCAAGATCCTCCATGATTTCAGACTCCTCGCCAGCTGAGAGTGCCAACATGAATGTTGCCAACCATTTAGGGGCCGGCACCCTATGTGCCATCTGTGGGGACCGGGCCACAGGAAAGCACTACGGAGCCTCCAGCTGTGACGGATGCAAGGGGTTCTTCAGACGCAGCGTACGCAAAAACCACATGTATTCCTGCAGGTCAGAAACCTAACTTTTGGCTACATTTTGCAAACATAATGCCATAATTCTGCATAAAAGACCATGTTTCCATCCAATTTATCCAATGTCAAAGTAAATCTCTGACTTCTTTATGCTTCCATACAGATTTAACAGACAGTGCATAGTGGACAAAGACAAGAGAAATCAGTGCCGGTACTGCAGACTAAAGAAATGTTTTCGAGCTGGGATGAAGAAGGAAGGTATTTGTTCATGCTGTAAGATTTTATTCATATAATGCTGTTAAAGAACTAAAAAACAGATTAAATCCCCCTGCCCTGTTTGGGAGGTTAGGGGATGAGGTGGCGCAAATGGGAGATGTTGCAACAGCAGGGAAAGAGTTAGCGACAGACATTTTGTTAATGTTCACTCAACAATGCACTGAGGTCTATGTCTGGTTTATGTTGAACAAACAGTTTAGAGCCATCATAACTGCACACTGATAAAAAAGCGCAACCTTGAGGACTCCCCCCTCTCACAAAGTCGGCTAATATGCCTCATCCCTGCTATCTCAATTGGTTGTCAGAACTGGGTGGCATTCACTGCTACTGATAATGAAAGAGTATGTTTCAGTGGTTTACTCAGAGCTGTTTTTTTCTGTATTGGTCAAAATACACCTTCTATGTGTATTTGTAATAAATTTAACGTTAATTTGCTGATTAAAAGTGTTCCTCTCATTCTCAGCTGTGCAGAATGACCCCCCCCCCCCCACAGAGTCAGCAAATATCCCTCATCTCTCCAATCTCAACTGGTCGTAGGAACTGGTTCACTACTACTGATAATGAAAGAGTATATTTCAGTGGTTTAACCAGAGCTGTTTTTTGTTTAAAATAAACCTTCTATGTGTATTTGTATTAAATTGAATGTTAATTTGCTGATTAAAAGTGTTTTTCTCATTCTCAGCTGTGCAGAATGAAAGAGACAGGATTAGCACCAGAAGATCCAGCTATGAAGACAGCAGCTTACCCTCCATAAATGCACTCATTCAGGCTGATGTCCTTTCTAGACAGGTACACAGTGTGATTCAAATCTAGGTTCAAATCACAAGGTGAATTGTGTAAAATATGTTCTCTTAACCCAGTTTAACATGAAGAGACTACAAGTAATACATCTGTAGGTTGATTCCTCTGAAAAAGTGTAAACACTGTGGCACAGCTATCAAAACATTGCCCTGTTTGTTTGAGCATCCCAATTAGAACCGCATAGCAACACATGCTCAACCAATGGCATGGGTTTGGGGCATGACTACCTGACCAATGGTAAACCGGGAGATTGTTTTGGAAACCCGTTCGGAAACAGTCAATATTTCTGCAGTTTCACTGGGTGTAGCTAGAGGCACAGAAATGACAAAATTCACCTTTAAAATATATTATATCATTTACATTTATAAATGTAAAATTCTCCCATATGCTACTACGCAGATCTCATCACCTGGTCCTATCTTGAATGGCGACATCAGAACAAAGAAGGTAGCCACTATAACTGATGTGTGCGAGTCTATGAAACAGCAGCTGCTGGTGCTGGTTGAATGGGCTAAATACATTCCAGCATTCTGTGACCTTCCCCTGGATGATCAGGTAAGATCCCTCTTATTAAGAGGTAAGAACGTCTTATTTAGCTGAAAATGCATTCATATCTATGAAATATATATATATATATTAGGAGTACTCCTAATATATATATTTCATAGATATTAATGCCAGCTGGCTCATATTTTTTATATCAGTCGGAAAAAAAGTTCAGAGATCTTTCATTTGGGTGGTTAATGTATTTAGATGGTTCAGGTTAGAATATGATGAGCTGGTTTGAAAGTTACATCTCTTCTTGAGACATTCAGAATCATTAACATGCTGAGCACTGAGGCATGATAACTGATCAGTGTTTTAGCTGTGGGTGAGAGCGCCTCAAACCGCATCTTCTCACACAAACATACACGTGAAAACACACATGCGCATACCGGCATGACGACCAACCTAATTTTGCCTCTAAAAATACTTCAAAAATATCTACATTTAATCTTAAGTTAAAAAATGAGATGATATGGTTATAAAAAGGGCTCTAACCAATCAAACGCTTGTTCATTTGTCTCAGGTGGCTTTACTGCGAGCTCATGCTGGAGAACATCTCCTGCTAGGAGCTGCCAAACGCTCCATGCTGTATAAGGACATTTTACTATTAGGTACGTTTTTAAGCAAGACACATTGGAAATGTGGATATGACAGTCTTCTGGACTCGAGCTATTTTACTAATGTTTTACCTCACAATTTTCCATGATTCTCGCAGGTAATGATCATATAATTCCACGAAATTGCCCCGAATTGGAGGTGAGCCGTGTGGCTGTAAGGATCCTTGACGAGTTAGTCCTTCCCTTCCAGGATCTCCAGATTGATGACAATGAATATGCCTGTTTGAAGGCCATTGTATTTTTCGATCCAGGTAGATAAATTTTCCTAAAAAAGAGACAAAACAGAGCAGAATATCAAGTGAGTTTTCAAACTGATCTAATGTGATGATCTTTCACTACTCACGTAGATGCCAAAGGTTTAAGCGACCCAAGCAAGATCAAACGCATGCGATACCAAGTTCAAGTTAGTTTGGAGGACTACATAAATGACCGGCAGTACGATTCACGAGGACGGTTCGGCGAGCTACTACTTCTGTTGCCAACGCTACAGAGTATCACCTGGCAAATGATCGAGCAAATCCAATTTGTTAAATTGTTTGGAATGGTGAAGATAGACAACCTGCTACAAGAGATGCTTCTAGGAGGTAACTGATTTCTGTTAATGAAAGGAAATTTTTGTAGAAAAGTGCAAGTCATGGTTATCAGACAATTGTGGCACAGCGCTGTATATAAATGACCCTTAACTTTGGATAGCAGTCAAAGCTGCAATATCTGAGATGCATGATAAACATCTGGGAACAACAGGAATAACTTGTTATAAAAGATAAAAAAGGCAGCCTATAACTACCGGTTTCTTAATAATCTGCTCTACATATAGACTGAAAAAACAAGTTCCTACTTGATTCAGATTTGTAAATGATCTTCCCAATCAGAGATTTAATGACTCTCTTTTTCTGTCAGGTTCTGCTAATGAAGCTCCTCATGCCCATCATTCTCTACACCCACATCTGGTCCAGGAGCACCTCAGTAACAATGTCATAGTCACCACAAACATGGCTACTCCAATTCACAATGGCCAAATGTGTAAGTAACTCTATCTTCTTGAACCAAGTGAAAGAACATTTGTTATGAAGGAAGACCTAACAGAAAATATAGGTCCTTAACATGTGAAAACCAGCTAGTCAGGGACAAACAGGCTTGTTGGAGTAATCCTTGCCAAAATCGTAGAAACTAATCAGGCTTATTTTGTCAAAGACGGCTACTGTAATGCTTTTCTACCCTAATGCATTCAGAAATTTCATAAGCGTGCTTATTTTGTGTCAACCAATGATTTCTTTCTTTTGCATGTAATCATGCTATGCAAATTATGTTTATTTAAGGTTTCATAATACCCCTATGTGGACCCTTGATTTAATGTATCCTCTTGCTTTTTTTTTTTTCCAAACAGCCACTCCGGAAACTCCAATCCCATCTCCCCCGACAGCCACAGGTTCTGATCATTACAAAATGGCACCGGGGGTTATAGCCACAGTGCCAAAGCAACCAAGCTCCATCCCTCAACCAACCATCACAAAACAAGAGGCCATCTGAGTGCACAGAGAAATACAGATCAAGTTTTTTAACTTGTTACTATGAATAGGCTGCGCTGAGTGTGACAATTCATTCTCATAGGCATCTGGACACAGTAACACTGACATTTATATTAACTAGCTGTTAAATTTAAGGTTTTTAGAAAAGACAGTGAAATTGTTCAGAATTTCCTATTTTAAGAACTTTAGACCAAAATAGTTGAGTTTAAAGGTGTGCAACAATCACACTTTAAATCTATGTTCATCCCATCTCATTTGTTTGCTGTATGCATGTTTTAGAATGAAATAGTGGTGCATATTTATACTACCCAAGGAGTCACAACAGAATTTAAAAAGTCAGAAAGGACCATATTATACAAAGGCTATGCAAGTTTTATTCTCCTTTCAAGGAGAGTTTGAGTTCCATAAATGTTACAGCAGGCCTGAATGTGATCAGATGTTTGTTTTGTTGTACAGTATTTTAACAGCTTGCTTCTTGCTCTTATAGTACTTTTACGGTAGCATACTAGAATACATAACATTTTGTGCCTTGGAAATATTGTTATTTACCAAAATGCTGGTAATTATTTTATGTATGCTAAGAGTATGTGCATTTCATATTTTTCTGTTTGTGCCATACTTCAATTGTAAATATAATGATTTCCTTTTGTTCATAAAAGGATTTAGTCTCTTCTAATTCATGATTTTAGGATTTAAAAAAAAAAAAAAGTCTCCTGTTCAACCCCTTAACTGTAACTAGTGATGTGTATGTATGCATACAGTAAGAGAATGTCACACTCATTTATAGTTTTACATGTTGGTCATTTACTGCCAATTTACAATGACTGCCTTCAGGGAGAAGGGTAATTTCAAACTTGCAATGTGAACTGATATTAAATGTCAAGGCTATATTTTTACATAAAAGCGTGCTGTTGTTTCTTTCCATTCATATCTCTATAATTATCTTTTTGAATCTTATCTTGAGGTCACACAAGCTGCTATATAATAAGGTTATACACGCTATAACGTATTTCTATATAATAAAGTTTTTAAACAGCATCCACCATAATTTCAGTGGGTGGTCTGAACTAACATCTCAAATAATCCTTTTTATTTTTTATATACCCTCCTAGAAAATCCAACTTAAACTAGTCTAAAATGGTTTGTTGGTCTGGACTAGTACAGGTTTCAGAGAAATATCAGGTCAGGCTAGAAGACCAGATAAAATCCAGCAAAGTAAGACTGGTTTAAGATTTTTTATTTTTTTATTTTTCAGCAGGCACTTAAACTGTGATCATGCATACGCCATTTCCTTCCAAATTTAAAGCCTTACTCGATGGCAAAAGTTTTTCAGAGGAACTTTTCAGGCTCATAATCATCTCCAGCTGTAAAACCTGCTTCAAAACAAGATGATAAAAGTAAGTGTACGTGGCAGAGAATGGTCAAGGATTTTTAGTGCTGGGGGTGTGTGCTTCTCAACACTGATAACAGACAATAAAACAATTCATAAAGCAGGCGCCTTTACTGATAGTTTCTCTTAAGAAATCTTTGTCAGGAATGATATAACCAGATGTGCCAATTATTGAATGAACCTCACGTTAATCACATCTATAATTCAATAAACCTAGTGTCAAGTAGCTTTCAAGATATAGCCTAGTTCAGTGGTTCTCAAACCTCTCCATTAAGTACCCCCAGCACTGCACATTTTGTGTCTCCCTATATCTGACACACCCACTTCAGGTCTTGCAGTCTCCACTAATGAGCTGATGAGGTGTGATAGATGAGGGAGACATACAAAATGTGCAGGGCTGGGGGTACTCCAGCACAGGTTTGAGAACCACTGGCTTAGTTCAACATTGTTTATTTCATAACTGTTTCGAACAACTACGGTACTTCGATGGGACAGAATGTAACAAGGTGTGGCCTATTAACAGCATATGAAAAGTAAAAGTCGATTTTTATAACCAAAACCAACGCCACTTTTGCTTAAAGCAAAAATCCCCCCTTACCTGTACCGCGTCTGTAAACAGGTTACCCCGAACCCCGAGCAGTTGTGTCTGCTGCAATTGGCCAAAAACACATAGTCCTGCCCCCAAACCCACGCCATTGGTTGAGCCAATGTTGCGCTGTAAAGATGCTCAAATAATCCGAGCAATGTTTGATAATGTCATAGAGTCAAAGTGTTTACATTTTACGGTAAATCAGACTACAAACTACTTTTTTATAATTGCCTCTGCATATTAATTGGGATATCTCGATGTTTTATTTCGAAAGAATTACACACTTCAGCTTTAAGGGAAACAGGCAGAATAAACGTGTCTTTCGTCAAACATCACATGATACAGAATGACCAATGGTAGAACGGCTTCTCCCTGTACACGGAATTGATTGCGGATTTCTTAGGTAGGTTGATTATATTCCCTGTTTGATTTGTGTTAGGTTTTACGTGAAGGGCATCAACTATTAAACGTTGAAAAACGGAAGCTATCACGATAAATGTAACCATTCAGCATTTTAAAGTACCAAGCGTCGTTTTTATATGTTTAATTACAGTAATTCATGAGCACCACAGTAGCGTTAAGATGATTTCATATTGATTTAGCTATGGTTCTGACATCAGTGATTAGAGATGTAACGTTATATATTTTTTCTTATTCATATGATAGTGCAGTTCATGTTTAAGTATATGAGTCCAACTACAGTTGTTCCTCATAAAACATCTCGCTGTATTTAGAAAATACTGTAGAAAATAATACCATGATTACTTTAATTTAATGGTCACCAGAAAGAGGTACATTGTCATATAAATATGAACCCAATGTCTTCAAAATCTAACATTTACCAACAAAAAATAATTGATTTTCACACTAGTCTATTGAAGGGAATAGAAAATACTTCTTAAATACCTTAACAGCTAATACAGGTTGCAAAAAGTAGTAAAGTAAAATGACTTGGTAATAAATTTAATTATTTTAAGCTAGTCAACATAAATGAAAAATGCTTATTTGTTCCTTATTTAGTGTTAATTTTTCGATTGTATTTCTGTATTGTTCTATTTTGAGACATTGTTTAAAATTAGCTAAAATTGTGGAAATGCAATTGCCCATAACTGCTCTATGTTTGTCATTTACATTATTTTATATTTAAAGAGACTTGAATATTTCTATACACCAATAGCCCATGGCAGACCAAAATGGTCAAATTGATCTTGGCCCACCAAGGGAAGCGGTGGCAGGTGTAGGCTTCCCAGCTCCTCCCCCACCCATCTACGCCTGCACCCTGACTCCTGAACTAGTGGCCAAGGCACGGGAAGAGCTCCAGGAGAAGCCCGAATGGAGGCTCCGGGATGTCCAGGCATTACGAGATATGATACTAAAAGACCACCCTAATCTGAGGACACGGTTAGACGATGCATTCCTGCTGCGTTTCCTCAGGGCCAGAAAGTTTGATTATGACCGGGCCCTTCAGCTACTCTTGAATTATCATGCCAGCCGGAAAGCCTGGCCTGAGGTGTTTCAGGACCTGAAGCCCTCTACAGTGAAGCACGTCCTAGATCTGGGTTTTCTCACTGTCCTGCCCAGACCAGACCCTCATGGACGCTACATACTGTGTTTACGTCCAGGTAATGCTTCTTCTTATTGTCTTAACAAGACCTAATCAGACATGAAATCCAAATATTTGGGTTAGATTAATAAATTATAAAAAAAATAACTATGTGAAACCTGACATAAGACATAATAGTTAGAAAAAAATTGAATCTTTTGAAATGGAAGAGTTTGTCTCATATAGTATGATATAGTGAAAAAATGGAGCTCACACTCAAGAAGGAAAAACACCTCAATGTTATTCAGAGGCCCAAAATGGGCAAAAACATGCAATTTGGAATGGCTGATATTGATATGGCCAAAAAGTAAGATGAAATTCTGATGGCTAATCAATTAGATATTATATTAGTATAGCAAACTTACATAAAGTGCATATACATGTCAGTTGTCATTCTATATCTCCCAATAATATATTGAGTAGTTTCATGATCAAAGCTCTGTAGTTTTAATTGCAGGGGGCAAAACATATAATGCAAAATAATTTGTCTAAAAAATAATGTATGGGTAATCCAGTCAACCTAGGTTGCTTAAAGGGATAGTTCACCCAAAAATGAAAATTTGATGTTTATCTACTTACCCCCAGGGCATCAAAGATGTAGGTGACCTTGTTTCTTCAGTAGAACACAAACAAAGATTTTTAACACAAACCGTTGCAATCTGTCAGTCCTATGATGTCAGTGGATGGGAATCACGGCTTTGAGAGTAAAAAAAAACATACACAAACAAAACCAAATTAAACCCTGCGGCTCGTGACGATACATTGATGTGTAAAGACACGAAACGATCGGTCTGTGCAAGAAACTGAACAGTATTTATATCGTTTTTTTACCTCTGATGCACTGCAATTTCTGAACTGTCCTGAGCGCGTCCTCGACAGCCGGCACGTGAGGCGGCCCTACCGAAGAAACAAAGTCACCTACATCTTGGATTCCCTGGGGGTAAGCAGATAAACATACATTTTTCATTTTTGGGTGAACTAACCCTTTAAGTCCACTAAATGTTCATCTTAAAATATTACTATGTAAAAGTCATTCATATGTCATAAAAATCAGTAAATATTTCGCAGCAAAAATACCAAGACCTGAAGGTGGACATTTTTAGAATTATACTAAAAGGTATTTTACTTACTAAAAAAAAACATGGAATATTATGAAGATGTAGAAGATTCTGTACAACAGGTTTTTCAGCAAGGCCTTAGAAATTAATGTATTGAATTATGATACTTTTTTAGAATTATGTATCGAATTATGATACTTTATAGCAGGGGTGTCAAACTCAGTTCCTGGAGGGCCACAGCCCTGCACAGTTTAGATTCAACCCTAATTAAACACACCTGATCCAGCTAATCAAGTCATTTAGATTTATTTGGAAACTACATGGTATGTGTGTTGGGGCAGGGTTGGAACTAAACTCTGCAGGGCTGCGTCCCTCCAGGAACTGAGTTTGAATCCCCTGCTTTATAGGATTAAAGCCTTTTGGAACTGTGCCTCAACTTTAACCAGAATGCTGCTCTTTTTTTTGTTTTTTTCCCCCCCAAATATTGCATTGTTTGTTATGAATGATTTATTCGTGCACACAAATATGTTATAATTGAGCCGAAAAGATGATTACAACAAACATTTTTTTCTTGTCTTTTGCTTTCCTAGGTAAATGGAAGCCTAATGATTACCCATTTGTGGACAACATTCGGGCAATTTATTTGACATTAGAGAAGCTGATTCAGCCTGAGGAAACCCAAGTGAATGGAATTGTTATCCTGGTGGATTATACAGGAGTTGGCCTCTCTCAAGCCTCTAATCCAGGACCACTTTTGGCAAAAAAAGTTGTTGGTATCCTTCAGGTAAGACATTGGAAAAAGTAGCCCAGAGATTATTTACGATGAAGTCATTGATTTTTAGCACTGACTGCTGCTTTTGTGTTTCAGGATGGCTTCCCAATCAGAATAAAGGCTGTAAACATCATAAATGAGCCACGTATCTTCAAGGGTATTTTTGCAATAATTAAGCCATTTCTGAAAGAGAAAATGGCAGAGAGGGTAAGTAACCGACTTCTTATCCTGGTATTTACGCACAGACATTTCTAGCACAATAATACTGGAAACAAGGGCCTGTCTTCTCCCAACAGTATGTCCTTCACGGTTCAGACTTGGCCTCTCTCCATCGAGTCATTCCTCAGTCTGTGCTTCCTCAAGAGTATGGAGGAGTGGCTGGAAGACTTGACATGTCTGCCTGGTCCAGAACGCTGTTGGGGGCTGAGGAAGAGTTTGTGGTGGAGTTCTGTCAGCCTGATCCTCTGGAGGGCGTCGTTATGCCAGACTCCATGCTGTTTGAGGGAGAGCAAGCTGGTGCACATGGAGAGGACTCCTTCAGACATCTACGTTCCCAGCTTTATTATTGTTACTGACCTGGCAATGTGCAATGGCTTCTTTTGAAACATTTATTTAGCTATGACCAACTATGTATTCACAGGTCACCGGATGAGTCTGACCGTTTAAAATATCTAGTACAGACAGCCATTTAGATGCTGGATATATTCTTATTGCTTTGGCTTAATCTGGTTACCATGTGTTTAAAAAAACTTGATTCAAAATCATTTTCAGAATACTCATAGCCTTGGGTTTTAATCTGTGTCTGTATCTGTTACAATGTCTAAAACAATGTTCAGCACTACATCATTCTTATTTTATGTCACAAATCAAATATTGCTTGCCTTAATTTAGGGTGAAGGGAAAATGAGATATTTAGAAAGGTTAATTAAATAGAGAATTTAGATTGGAGATAGTGGCTCATGTCAATTATATACAAAGCAATAACAATGTGCATTTTTTAAATTTAAAAGCCTTATAAGAAAGATTAGCCAAAAGATTATTTTATGCTACAGAGAATAAAATAATGACCATGTTTATTTCTGATTTGTGGACCGCTCTAAAATATTGTTTTCCTTGTTTATGTCTTTTACTGTTCGGGAGTGTGCGTTACATTTTTGTACACCCAATACCGTTGTCATTATAAGTTTCGTGATAAGCTTTAAAATTGGTTAGACATCAGATAGTGGTACAGGTAAAGCATATTAAGCTGAGGTCAGTTAGCTCAGTACACTTATTTACATCTCAACAACACAATATTTTGAAAGTTAAGTGGCCAATTCACAATGTGTGTTTGTATATTGTCATTTGCCAAAATTGTTCAGATGAATATTAACCTTTAATGTTGTATACACCTTGTAAAGATAACTGGTTTGTTTTATTTTAAGTATTAAGGGATGTAATTTAATTTTTGTCTTACTGAGCAGATTTTATGCCTTATTTTTAAGCCTTGTGTTTAATGTGTCAGTATTGTAGACATATCTTATTATTTAAATATTTTGTGAAACAGTCAGTAAAGATGATAATTTTCAAAGTTAAGAAATTATTCTGTTATTTTTGGTTGGCTGAAGAAGTGCTGTGTAGTATGGCGTTCACCAGAAGATGGAGACATTCACCATCTGACAGAAACTTCATCCACTAGCACACTTCCTTTCTTCCTATAGCTGGAAAATGTCTTCACCCGGCACAAAATACCGTAAAATCCTTAAAAAAAAATATTACAGTAAAACACCTTACATTAATATCTTCTTCAAAGTATAACGTTTTCAGAAATGATCATGCTTAATTTGTTCATTTTTGCTGACAGTGGAGGCTAAGTTTCCACATTTTCATAAGAAAATCACTGTGGTATGGTATTTTTGCGGAAACTGGTTACCATGGTAATTTTGTAAGGGTATTCAGCACTCGCAGTGACGTACTGCAGCTTGGAAACTTGCTTCCTTTTCATAAATCTTCCTAAAAACAAACACTTTAAGATGCGGATTATTCAAAGTTACTGTTCAGCGCACAATTGTTTTCACGCAAGCAGCTCCGCGTGAGCAAAGCGAAGTGCTGTTATTTGTAATAGAGCAGACTGAGTGTGATTGGCTGTGGGATCACTCCATTTTGGAAACAGCTGTTTAAAACCCTATCCCTCTTTCTCATTGTGTTCAATAGCCTGTCAGTGGAGCGTTGGATGTGACTAGGAATCTCCGAAAAGATCAATTAAAATCCATTGAATCAGAGTGTGGAATGCGAGAAGAGCTTTAGGAAATGAAGGGGCATCCCGACAAAGAGTGAATGGCGTATGGCGTAGTAACAAGTGGAAGAAAGTGAAGCGGATCAAGGTTAGTGCTTGTTACAATGATGATGGTTGATTACGGCCGATATAGTTTCTGTAGTAAAACAACAAGCGTTACAAATATAACAAAACACACTGACGCGTTACTTTTGTGTGGATCATGCTGAATATATGCTGTAATATTGTGGCTAAATTGCAATATTGCTATGATTCGTGACGCTTCTTTGTATTAGACTTTCAAGTATGAAGGAGTAGGATGTAAGAGCTTATTTGGTTTAATTCCAGCATTTGTACGTCTACAAAATATTCAAAACAAATGTAAATGCTCCCTAATCTAAATCTGTAGTTGGTGTTGGTTTAATAAGATGGTCTGGGTTGTTTTTCTTTACTTGGCCACTGTTTACTAGTAGAATTCCCCAAGTGTTTTTGCTTTTAATTTTAAAGGTCCCATATTGTCAAAACTGAAATTGCGGTAAACATATATTGAGATGGTTTTTGGTACTTATACCTCAAATATATATTCTTAAGGACATCAAAACCTCAAATAAAACTCCAGAAAGGTGTACAATATGGGACCTTTAAGCAAAACACAATGTTTGCCAATGTGCATTCAGGAACCTTAAAGGGACAGTTCGCCTTAAAATGAAAAATTACCTATCCTTATTTTGTTCCAGCCTTTATTCTGTGGATCACGAAAGGAGATGTTTGGCGAAATGTAAGCAATTGACAACCTCAGTCACCCTTTCAATGACTCCTTTTCCATATGATGCAAGTGAATGGTTACTGGGACTGTCATTCTGGCTGACAACATGAAGATTAGTGAAGGATGACAGAAATTATATTTTTAACTGCCTCTTTATGGCAAAAGCCTTTATATACTCCCTTGTTTGGAAGAGGAGGGATGTCTTGACAAGTTTAGACATGCAGATTAGTTAGACATTCAAGGGTTAGTTCACCCAAAAAAAAAATTCTAATAAATTCTGGTATCATTTACTCTCACCCTAATGTCCTTCCAAATCCATAAGACTTTCATTCATCTTAGTAACACAAATGAAGATATGTTTTCTCTCATCAATAATATATGTCCATTTAAAGTCCAACCAACCAAAATTTTCTCCAAGCAAGCATTCTGTCGACTATGTTTGATGTGTATCTGTATGTGTTGATCAATGTTTATATCTGAATTAAAGGCAAAATTATATCTATTCATCATATAAAGTGATCATATCTCTTCAGAAGACTTGGGTTAAACCACTAGATTCATATGGATTTATTTTAAGATGACTATTTGTACTTTTAGAAGCTTGCAAATTATAGTACACCTCTTAATAGATGGGCATAAATGATGAGAGAATATTAAAAATATTTTAATTAGTTCAAAATGGTTTTGGAACGACATGAGGGTGAGTTTTGGAACAACATTTTTGGGTGAACTATCTCTTTAAGAGCATTTTCCATGAGTTCAACAGTAATATAGTAACAATGAAGGCATCAGCTATGCCAGTTTCAGTGGTTCAATCATGTATGGACATTTTTATTATGATGGAGTGCTCTGGAGGCACACTCCTGAAGACGTGCCAAAGACATTACAGAAATCAAATGTAATCAATTTTAGTGTATGCATGTGTGGGTGACCTGTTTGCACTGATCTGCGCATTTAATATGCAAGATGGTCTGTTTTTAGTTCTTTCACTTGTGAGGAGTCAGCTGTTTAGGTTACTACATTCATGGGACCCTTGAGCTCAAAGACATCATGGACTTGATTCACTGAGGCGTTTTGATGAGCTGCACATCAACAATGAACAATCTGAAACGAAACGATCTCGAACAATCACTTCATTGTCATCGGCTTTTTAATTTTTCATAGTCATGTGAGCTGTGTAAATGTATCCAGTCGATTCGTCTGAAGCTAATTCTGTAGAGTGGATGTTAATATTTGATGGTACAGTGGACGTTAGACTGTATTAAACAGATTGGTGTTTTAATGAACTTTATGATATGTGACTTACACTGTCAGTTTGTTCTGTGCAGCTGGTATCTTTTGCTGCTCTCATGAGCTTGGTTGTCCTACTTTCTATCTATGGCCCAACATTTTCACTAGCAACTGCTGTTTTGGACCTCTGAGTCAAAAGATATTATTCCAGCAAGTCATCATCCACTTGGCTTCTTCTGCTAGAGTAGGTTGATGAAATGGCAGGTAGTGGTACTCAAAGATGTGCTGTGACCATTATCATTTATCATTGTGATGTAGCAGAAGCATTATCCTCTGCTGGCAGCACTCACTTTGGTTAGTGCTCTCGTGGCTCTTTGCTTTAAGTGAAAAGTTAATTTGCATGACACGTCCAGGTCAGTCTACAGCAAGAGTTTTGCATTAGTACTTGAGCCATTATCATGCCACAGTATCTGTCCAGGGCTTTTGTGGTTGTTTTTGTTTCGATTTGTTTTCCTCTCTATTATTTATTATAATAATAGAGTAATTATTAAATAAATAAATAGAATAATTATTATTATTCCTCTCTATTATATTTTTATAAAGGTTTTGCTAGTCGGTGTAGTGAATAGCTTACTTAACAGTAGCGCATTTTGTTGATGCATGAATTTAAATGTATAAATCACTCGGCTCAAAGCAGAGGCTATTTGTGGGGTCTTTCACTGGTAGCTTTTGACCCGTAAGCTTCACAAAATCGTATTTGTTGTCCCGAAATAATTTGGTGTGCACAAGTGCTTTGATTGAGTTTCAGTGCTACAGTGTCTTGAGGGCCTCATCAACAAGGCTGTTGATATTATAATATTATTGCTGGGAAGCAATTCTCCGCTCAGTTATAGCCTGCTGGGAGGGCTGTTCAGATTATTATTATTATTATAATTTTTATTGCACATGTAGGCCTGTCACGATAACACCTTTTTGTTGTGCGATATATTGGCCCAGAAATAATTGCGTTAAACAATATTATTTATTATTGTCATTTTAAGGCCATTTCATGCCACTGAATATATAATCATAATATAAAAGCGTAATAATGCAAGAAGGCCAACACACTTTCAAATGACAACAAACTTTTAATTCTTAAGAATATTTAGATCGTGGAAATTAAGTATCAAAATATTAGATACCTTAAAAAACTTGAATAAATAGTAAATAAAAATTTTCTAACAAAAAGTGCAAAGTAACAAGTAGAAAAAAGAAAAATTCACAAAGAACTTGTATGGAGATTTTTCCATCAACAGATTTTTCCCGGACCTTCTTTTCTCTGTAAATTAAGGGTACACTGTATTGCTGAAAAACACAATCACTACGTATCAGTCAGATGTCCGTATGCACAAAGGCACAGATCCCTAAACAAGGCCACATCTGCAGATGAAACATTTTTTGTAGAAGCATTTTTTTAAATTTGAACTAGCACCAACTACACCACGTTATGTACGAGAAGCTGCAAAAGACACTGGCGCAAGTGGAATGCAAAAAACATGGTGACATTAATTTTGGCAATTATATTGCGTAACCAAAAATGTTTGAGGTCATGTACATATTTTGTGCGATAAGTCGATATATTGATTATTGCGACAGGTTTATGCACATGAAATTTACAGCTTTATAGTATCAATACAATTAAATACATACAGCTTAATATATCTTGCAGGAATTTACACAGCTGTTGCTGAGTGAATCAGGCTTTGACATTTTCTCGAAACATATGAATCTATATCCACAGTTCTCTTGGTATAAATAGTTTTTCAGTTGAGGTCCATATCAGTCTTATAGTAGTAAAGTTTTTATTCATATTTAGAAGTAGCTTTTATTTGTATATTTTCAGTTTTCATTTTTATTTTACTTACATTTTGTCATTTTGTTATGTGCTTATCTCTTTATTTTTTAATATTACTATTTAGGTTTAATTTATTTTAGTTTTATTTATTATTTTAATATTTGCCATATTTTAGTTAACACTTTGTTCTGAAAAACACTTGTCACATATGCCTCACTCAGCTGTTCCCTGTATAAATGTAAGCAGCATATTCTGAATAAATTAAATTACATGCATGCTCTTTTCTCAATATTGCTTGTTCTGGCCTTTTTCTCTGCCGAATTAGTAAAAATAAATTGAAAATGTAATCAACTAATTAATTCTCATTCATGTCCTTGACAACAGCACACAGGAGCACATTGAATTGCAAAATGTCAGTGAAGAGACTCTTACAATGTTTTTGCCTGTTTATTTGTTTATGAATTTTTTTTACTGTTTGAATAAAATAATCAATCTCCTCCTGACTCAATCTTCTTCAGTGTGTTTATAGCACTCATAATTGCTTTTATTTGGACATGCATATGCTCGCAATAATAATCATACTTTTATTATTATTATTATTATTATAAGCCTTTTTATTTTTTGTGAAGTTGCATTCCACTTGGCTCAAATACTTGCATGGCAGTTCTGACTGGAATATTGGCTGATTAACGTGTTTACATGGCGCTTACAACATTGACATATGACCACATTATGATATTATTCTGAATTTTCATGTCCGTATAAACATGGTCGGTGTGGCTTTCATGCACTTATGCGGGCTCTGGCTAAAGCCGTTGGTCAGATTCATTCAGGCTGTCATTCAAGATTTGAAAGCTTCTCTCAGGATATGTTTGGCTTGTTTCCTCTCTTCACAATTCAGAGCAAATCAAATCACTTTACGCCCACATCCTCCCTGATCTGTGGGAGAGAGGCGTGCTGCAGCTGTGTGGGATCCATTCGCTGTGGAAAGAGAGAGACAGGAAGGAGAAAGAGAGAGGCAGAGAGAATGAGAGGAGGCTCTCTCATAAACACTAGGATCAGAGGATGCCGCTTTCTGTTTCTCGTGTGGACTAAAATAAAACTGCCTTTATTCAGGTCCTCAGAGAGCTTTGTAGCACCATGTCATTAGCACTCGGAGTGCATTTGGTAAGTAATTGAAGCTGTGTAGTGTGACTATAAGTTTGGATAATGGTTGTTAGCTTGAAGTATTGATAATTGGAAGTGAGAAAAGGGTTAAGGATGGGGCAGCAAAAAGGTGGAAACGTACAGTGACAGGTAGTCTTTAAGTCTTAACAGCTTTGTTTGCTTGTCCAGGACATTTCTTTTTAATTGCTGTCTGGATTTGGTGGCTGTGGGCACTGGGTGGAAGATCTCGCCTACATGTGGATAAATGATAAAACTATCATAGAATAATGTGTTTTACCACAAGGATGTTCAGTTTATCTCCTAGTATTTTGTTGGGCTTGCAATACGGTTTTGCAGTATGGCTGTACTTCGATTAAAGAGTATTTTCTGGGTCCATTTATATTGTTCAGGCTGTCAGTGAGGACAAAACTTCCCACAAACCCTGAGGTTGACCGTTCAATGAACACTTGTGTCAGTGACATTGAAGAGTTATGCATCATTTTATGTAGAATTGGTATTATAGACCCAAAATGAAAATTGTCATCATGTACTCGCCCTCATGTCATTCCAAAACCGTATGACCTTCTATCCTGTGTGAAACACAATAGAAGCTACTTTAACGATGCAATGAAAGTCTGGGCAATGAAAGTCAGTGGGGTCCAATGTAACTTTTTTTTGGGTGAACTTTCACTTTAAGCATAATAAATATGTCTGTAGTAGTCCGTTCTTGTCTGTCTGCACACCAGATGCTCACTGGTACAGTGTTTCTGGTTCTGTGTATCCTCTTCTCTCTCTCTCTCTCTCTCTCGCAGTCAGAAATTCGACTAATATTCATTTTTTATTCACAATCTCCTCATCACAGGCAGGCACTGCACTCATTTCAGCATGTGTTCGTGTTTGTGTGTGCTCTGCGTCACTCATTGTACGTGCCTAAATGGTGTGCTATATCGAACAATTTTTCTATCGATATCGAAGAAGGTGTACCGTCGATAAATATCGATACCGTTTTATCGCCCAGGCCTAGACCAAAACAACATTTTTTGGGTCAACTTATACTTTAATTATAATAAATATGTCTGTATACCATATTTGTCTTTCTGCACACCAGATGCTCACTGGTACAGTGTTTCTGGTTCTGTGTATCCTCTTCTCTCTCTCTCTCTCTCTCTCGCAGTCAGACCTCGGGTGCACGAGAAGGACATAAACGACAAGGACAGACGTCCCACCTGCTTCCTGTTAAGGCCATGTGTTGTTTAATGCAAGAGCAGAACTGGATGCGTGTAACATGGTCCTGTCAAAGAGACAATATCCTGCCCTTTAGAGGAATGGTTGAGCCAAAAATCTACTTTCTGTCATTATTTACTTGCCCTCATGTCATTCCAATCCAGTATGTGTTTTTCTTCCATATATGTGTATATATTATGAGTGTTTTAAAAGATTTTCACATGGATCTTTTCATTAAAGGAACAGTTGCACATAATATTAAGAATCCCTGCTGCAGCTGTCAAATCAGAAGTAACTAAACTCACGACGTCAAACTCGCGTCGTAAGACATTCCAGACATTTGATTATTTTTGATTTTAAGATTTTCAGCGAATTTTATTTTAGTCTGTTCCTCGAGCAAAGCTATCATTTTACTTTAGAAGACTTAGAATTTAATGTTGTCGCTTTTATATTGTTTTTCGTCGGCTAAATGACTAAATGTAAATGTATATGGCAAAAACCTGTGTAAATTCTTTCAAAATATAATTAGACTTTATTACTTTCACTGTTTTGTTGTAAAAAATAATGTAGCCTAATGGGTTTGAAATGACATGTGGGTGATTAAATAGTGAAAGAACACAGATTTTTGTGTGCACTCTTCACTTTCCCACAACTTTGGTCTTGCTAGAAAAATTTCTTTACATTTGAGGATCTTGTTTATCATTGACATTTGTCTCTATGCTACTGTTTGTGCAGTATGTAATAGCAGGGTGCAGCATATGATGGTGAGCATATTTCAGTGTGTGGCATTTGGTACTGCAATTTGCGTGCAAACCATTCATTTTCCAAGCAGCGTGATTATTTTCGGAAGGCGTGTGACCTTTTGACTGTTTGTAGGCAAAGAGTTTGCATGTGCATAAAAATGCTGTAAACCTCCAATCATTAAATTTTAGGAACAATTGAAAAGACATTACTCTTGTACAATGCTTTGCCTGATGTTTTTACCTGTTTATAACTGTAGCCCACTACTAATGCACTATATTTTAAGCCAGTAGCATTGTTTGAGACCAATCGGACTGAAATGAAGGCACTGAAAACTTCCCCCTCCGCAGTACCAATTAAATCTTATTCCTATGATTTCATATGAATATTCCAATTTGTTACATCACGGTTGGTCAGAAGATTAATGAAAACCAAAGAAAAGTACAAATTGAGCTTGAACTGTGGTAAAGTTGTCCTCCATTTGTTTTTCACCGAAGAAAGAGATTTAACTGACATGAGAGTGAGTAAATAATGAAAGAATTTTTGGGAGAACTTTTCATTTTTAGTCCTTTTCCAACATTCCCAGTCACATAAACTCCCGCTGTCATCTTCTGAACGACACCACCTGTTCATGACTCAGCAAAGATTCCTCCCTTCAGTCACTGTCGTCATAGTCTGATGTGTGATTCATGGGGAAATCCTAAACTCTTTTAGCACACTCCCTCTCTCTCTCTCTCTCGCCTCCATGCTGCAAATTTAATTGGGGAAAGAGCCACATAAAAACAATAAGTGGTAATTATGCCTCCAAATAAACAGTGGATTGATTCAGACATCTGATACTCAGATTTGAACTCTCTCACTCTCTCAGCAAACGCTCATTTTCTGGCCAGATGATTGACTGTGACAGTTGACTGCAGGCTGCATCATGTGGGCTTGCATGTCATCATCATAACTGTAGAAAAAATATATGCCATCTTTCAGTGACGCATAGGAGTTTTGCTTCCTCTAAAGTGGTCTAAAAGGAAACCCTTTAGCAGACAGGAAAATGATTGCTTAATTGAGACCTTTTCCTTTCTGCCCTCAGAACATTTCAAAGTAAAACTCTTCTGTGCTTTCATTAGGGAAAATGGCAGTCTTCTGCATTTTCAGAAGAGTATGTGGGCTTGCATGTCATCATCATAACTGTAGAAAAAATATATGCCATCTTTCAGTGACGCATAGGAGTTTTGCTTCCTCTAAAGTGGTCTAAAAGGAAACCCTTTAGCAGACAGGAAAATGATTGCTTAATTGAGACCTTTTCTTTTCTGCCTTCAGAACATTTCAAAGTAAAACTCTTCAGTGTTTCATTAGGGAAAATAGCTCCCTTCTTTTTAACCTTCTGCATTTTCAGCTGAGTTTAAGTTGGTATTCATGCTTATTATAGATATTAATTGTATTTGAAGTAGGAAGGAAGACAAACCACAAGCTCTTTGCTCTTTATCTTTGTGAAGTCTGAAGGTTGGTGTTTCTTTCAAATAATGAGGCAAATACATTGAGGTGTCCACCTGTGCCAGGCAAATAATGTTGAGACCGTGTTGGATGTTGGTGCTGTGCAATTATTAAAGATGGATTTGTGCCTTTGTGTGTCGGCTCTAAAGTTCAGCAGGCCAAACTGCCCTAACATTTGACTCTGTCTCCCTGCAGTGTCCTCATTATTATTATTTAATATTTGCTCTGATATCAAAAGGGCTGATAGGCCACACAGGGAAATGAAGCCCATCAACTCCTGCATTAGTAAAGAGGCGGCGGTCGCACACCTTCATCTCCCCGAGCCTTTTTAAATGCTAACACTTTGTTTCATGTAATAACACCAAATACACGCTCGGTTAAAGGGCCTGTGAACTAAAAGCCTCCCGACATCAGTGCAAGAAAATGGCTTTAATCTCGATTCGGCTATCGCTTCCAAATCTTCAGTTAATTGCTTCTTAGTGGCTTTGAAAATCTTTCGATTGTAAAGTAGCAGCTCTTCACTCAGCGCCCAGGGAGCTGAAAGGGTCTCGATGACATGAGAAAAACTTCCTCTTTTGCCTGACCGCAAACGTTCTGCATTAGCTTTGCAATTCTCATCTTGATCCTCTGTAAAATCCTCATGGATAGAGTGGCGCCGGTCCCGTTGGGCATTAGAGGAGGACGAATGAGAGTGAGTCACGTGTGGGTGACACCACAATCTCATCCACAAGTTGCATGACTGCAGGCCTGGCAGATTCTCTTCTTGCTTTGCACAGTGTTCATGCCACCTCCATGACCAATATGCCCATCACATATTTCAGAGCTATTTTGTTTTATATGCAATCTGTGTTTGGCATTAAAAATGTGCTTATAGATCTATGCCGACAGAATTTTAAAATGGAGCCATGTATCTCTCATAATATTTGGGTAGTTGCCATGATGTACAGTAGAAAAACACAAGTCTTTTTTTCTTTTACATTTGGATTTTGCTTGACAGCAAAGAACAGTTTATTATTTTATTTTATTTAAATTAAATTAAATAAAAACATTTTTTATAAACACCCTGTGGTGTGACTGCACTAATCATGAATTGGGAAATTCAGAAATGTCAGACAACAATGTAGATATAAATTAAATTTAAGTATATGTTCATTTTTCTCATTGGGTCTATTTAAAAATGGACCAACAAAATCGTAATATATTTTGTCACCAGTTATTGAGTCTTGGGGAGTGAGAAAATCCATTTCCAAATAAATGATCTCTTGTGGATCCTTGAAAACTTTGCTAATCAAGACCCCAACAGGAAGTAAATTAGACAGTTTGAAGGTTTGTGAGTTGGGAAAAGTGAGTTTGCCTCCTATTATTCAGATTTGTAATGTTAATGTGGAACTGTTCATGTTTACTTTAGTCCTGTGGTGTGATGCCTCCACATAATAGAGATATTTTCAACATTTAATAAGCATAAAATAAGTTAAACGTTTGCGTATTTGTATGAATTCATGCATATGGGATTCAAATTGTTATGACTGAGAATAACTTGTCCTGTGGTGCGACATGCTAAACCCATTATAAACTATATGCTGCGTATTACAATTATAGTGCATGTAATTTTCATAAGCTTTTATTAATTAGAGAATCAGTCTAAGTAATTGTTCTTTTAAAAATTAATTTGTCACATCATTGAAATGAAATGACAACTGCAAAAAGCGGATTAAAATAACTAATTAAAATAAATGTGTTTTTGTATTTTTTTTTTATATAAATAATTTAAGCTCAAATCTTTTTTTTTTAAATTATTATTATTATTATTTTTTTAATTGTTTTCTATTTTCTTAATGACTTGTTCATGATTACCACTGTTTTGCTTTAGTGTTGTTTGGCCATTTGAAAGTAATTGCACTGGAGAATATGATCAGTGATCAAAGATCCTTCCACTCATATTTTAGGTGCAATGGATGTGTAATGTACCAACAAAGTTCCCTCGCGGTGGGCTCATAACCTTTTCCAGGGGATGCTGAACATGGGCCATGAAATGTTACATTATGCTGATAAGAGGCTGTGAAAGTGCAGCCGAAGTGCTTGGGGACTGTAAAGTTGGTATTTAAAAAGTCACGATGGCACGAAATTCTTGATCGGTGGAAGAAGGTGACCGTTCTTGGTCCTGAATAATATCTCCAATGTGGAAATTCAGGCAGTGGCTCTTTTGATGTTGCTTGAGAAAAATAGATGTGGACACACAAAGCAACACGCTTCAAAAGGAGGAAGGATATGTAGGACGACAGCAAATGAATTTTGAATTGTGAGATTTACCAATGCCAAAAAAAAAACAATGCCTTCTCGATGGTTGTTTGGGTGTTTTTTCCCCCATCTTGAATGGGCAGTCACTTACGTAATGTGAACACAAAGTGTGTGTTGGTTCAGTTGAGCTGTGGCTCATCTGAGTAAACAGGGGAGTGCTGGAGCTGGGGCACTTATCTAAAGAGCAACTAAATGTGCTTGCTTCTTTAGACAGGCTGGAGTCTATTCAACTTGATTAGATGCAGCTTCGCTGTGTCCAGAAATTCTTTCCTGATAAAGACAGAATGTGGGGCATTTTTCAAGCTTACTTCATTCCTTGGGAGGAGCTATTATAAACTTTGTTCTCTTGCCAAAAACAGGAGCTTTAAATGTAGTATCAGCAGACTCCTTCATCTTAAAATCCCTGTTAAAAGGCCTGAAATTCCTGCAGTCAGCAGTGTGTGCATGTCTGTCTAATGGAAATATGAAAAGGAGGTTGTGTCATTTCTATACATAAACTTGCCCCATTTGGGTGTTTCTTGGGTATTTTTTTGCCATAATAAGCAAACAAATGCTAGCAGAAATATTTTAGTCTGATTGCCATGTTTCTATCACAGGTTGAGATGTACATCTTGTGGTAGTAGGCCTATATGATTCAACAGGGTGCCAAAATGGCTTTTGAGAGGTATTCCTGTAATCTGTAATTTGTTTGATTTATTACTGATTTCTTAATTTCTTGTTTTCATTTTTATTTGTTTATTTATTTGTGCTTTAATTTATTTATTTGTTTTCATTTGTTTATTCAGTAGTTTATTAATTCATGCGAGAGTATGTTTGTTTTTGTTCATACATTTGTTTACTCAGCAGTTCATTCATTATTAGTTTGTTTTTTGTTTATTCATTTGTTTACTCAGTAGTTCATTATTATTTTGTTTGTTTTTGTTCATTCAATTGTTTAGTTAGTAGTTCATTCTTTATTAGTTTGTTTTATTTGTTCATTAATTTGTTCGGCCATTGTGTCATTCATTCATTTGTTTTTGTTTATTCATTTGTTTGTTCATTTATTTGGTCTTTCATGTTCTTTTTGTCTTTATTAGTTTTTTTCATTCATTTGTTAACTTTTTATATTTTTTGTTAATTTGTTCATTAAGTTGCTGCTTTGTTCATTCAGTAGTTAATTAATTTGTTAGTTAATTAATTTGTTAGTTTATTAATTTGTTCATTTATTTGTTTGTTTGACCAAATTCAATGTGAATTTCAACACTGGAGATCATATTGACGTTTTTAGATTTTTTTTTTTTTTCTTTTCATTAATTTGTTCATCCAGAACCTAAATGTGTGTTTTTGTTTGTTTGTACACTGTAGGGTCCAATAGTCTGAGCGCACACTGAAAATCTGAGATTCACAATTTAACTTAAAGCGATAAACTAAAAAAATATTACTTTAATTTGTGCTTATTCTGCAAAGGGCTTGTTGGCAGATTCCACTGCATTTTTTAAATGCAGGTTTATTCCTTTGGCAAATGTTAAATTACTTCATTTAAGGTTGTTTGTTTGGGCATATTGCAACCACCACAAGATAATATGTTTTCATTACGCTCAGAGGCACCGAGGGTCACAGTAGAATTGTAGCAGTAGACTTGTATCCTCCGTTGGGCTCCCGTGCCTTTGTTCATAATATCAGTAAGAGCTCTCGTTACACTCTGTTCAGAAGATCTCCCATTCATCGGTTGACTTCCGCAAGGATGGAGGGCTATACATGAAACCTATTTGCTTTGCAGGTGTACTGATTCACACTGCATTCATGGCTGCAATAAAAGGCTCCCACAACTGTACTGTGCCATTATATGATTAGAGCATGACAGTGACATGGAGAACAAAGAAACATTTTCGTCCTCTTGGAGACCGTTATTGACCACGCTCATGTTACAGCAGGTTTAATGAGATTAGTTTGATGCAATAGCTGAAAACGGGATCCATTGGCGGCCTTTCAGTCCACAGGTGATCTGGGTGAAGATCAAGTGTCTAGAGTGAACTTTGAGTCTCTTACTTTTACGGTTCATCTCCTGCTGCTGAGGAGTAAGGGCTTTTGTCCCAAGGGTCCCATCTTCACCGTCCAGTTCCGGCCTATACGGAAGAGGCTCTTTATTGACCGAACAGTTTGCTTAGAGTGGCCACATGCACTTTCAAGTCAGGGACTGATGGAGGAAGTCAAGCAGTTATGAGCAAAAAGTATTTAAACCATGCATGTAATTGCTTAGGCATATATTGATACACCCTGTGAAAGGTTTGATGGACTGGAGAGTGCCAGAGACTCACTCAATATGCATTCATGTTTCTACACTTGAAAGCCACAGGCATATTGGAGATGAGCATATTTGGCCATAAAACATTTAGCTTGTGTTGTGGTGTAATGATATTAATCTCAGAGCCATTTTATTTCCTTTTGAGTGTGCATTCCTGAGCTGCACCGATCTGTCTCTGTCTGAGCACTTTGCTTTTCATGGAAGTGTCTTTCCCTCTTGAGGTTGGTGAATTGTGCCATTTGTGGTCTAGAATGTCTTGCCATCACAGCCGTAACATTGATAATTAAGACAGATAATTTTACAGAAGGGCCATATATGGTGTTTTCTAGGAACAAGGTGGTGGGATGCAAGCCTCATAAACTGAGGAAAGTGACATCATTTCTGAAGGACCTTTACAGAATTGCTGGTAAATGGACCATATTTGACTTTTTCTGGTATTATTTGACTCTTTTTTT